>NC_089646.1:89261718-89580809 GCF_037042795.1 Molothrus aeneus
ATTTTTGAAAATCCAGTCTCTTACTCAAGTTCCTTTAGCAAGAGTTGGATTTAGGTTGTGATATATTGTTTACACCCAAAACAAGACAATTGATCAAGAAAACTGCCGTTTCTCATCATGAACACACTATTTCTTCCTGTATTCCATACCTTGATTAGAGACAGGATATACTTGAAATTTCAGCATCTTGCTTGTTTTATTTTGTATTCAAGACTAGTATTGTGATTAAAAACAGACCTGAACTATTAGTAATGTTTCTACCAATACAAGCTGAGCACTCATTTCAGGTTCCTGACTGAGTTAAAGGAAGGGAAAAAAATTTCTTTTTCAGAATTTAAAAGCACATTATTTAATGGGGAACCTATGTTGTTCTGAACATCAGTTTTGCCATTCCCACCCATAAACCCCAACAAATTACTCTCTTATGTGATCTTGTTGTTGATCATAGAGATGACTTCCACATGCTTAGAGCACTGGAGGAAGGAAGGGTGTCTATCTTCCTGCTTAAACATCATTATTACTGGGATTTGAGTGTCTTTTAATATGAAGTTACTAAATCAAGCAAACAGCCATGCATCATCTCTCTCACATTTTGCTGCATTTCTGACATATGCATTGCTGTTTGGCTGTCTGTTTTCTGGTCACTTTTTTCGCTTCTTGGTGTTATGTTTTGCCAGCTTACATTTCTTTTTGAAAGCTTTAAGAGGTTTGAAAGTTTAATTTGATTTTGATCAGATTGCACAAGTCCCTGACTAGTTTATCAAATGTGCTTGTAGCTGCAAATCTCACAAGGAAAGACTCTCACAAGATACTGTCTACAAATAGTAAAAGGAAATTACTACAAACAATAAATGGAAGTTATAGGCTTTTCTTTTTTTTCACACCTTTCTGCTGGCAGTGTCTGAAACAACTCCCATTAAAATAGGGAATCCCATTGATGGTATTAGGATGTTTGCCAGACCTCCAGACATCAGAGGAATTCACAGTGGAAACTCCAAAAATCATGAAAATTGCTATTAAAAAATTAATTCTGCATCTTTGAATTATAAATAAATCTCTGTTCATGTTTAGGGGGATTGAATGCTGGAGCTTATGTTCGCAATGGTTTTCCTTTGTTGAAATCAATTTGCCTTCACCAACCATTTATGCTTTAACAAGAAAGTAATGCGATGGTGAGAAAAAGCATGGCATATTGGGATGTTCCTCTGAGTGCTATTCCCTGAGGCAGCTGCTGGAGAGTATTGAAGGGAGGCTAAATCAACATTGCCTACTTTTTTTTTTCTTTCTTTCCCAGAGACCAAATGTGTAACCTCTGTGATGCAAATTATATTTAACCAGCTCTGGGGACTGAATATGGGTTGGTGCTTTGGTGAGCCTGTGTCTCTCTATTTGGTCACAGAACAGTATGTCTCTATGTTGCAAGGCCAACTGTGATACAAATTTGTATATAAATAAAGCAGTAAGTTTGTTTTAAAATTATTAATGACATATCTGCATTAATTTCTTCATTATTTCTGTTTTGTTTTTATGAAATGAGTACTTTCATAGTGAGTAGCAGTGTTGAAAACCAAGATAGCTGCAAGAAATATTACCCAACTCAATCTAAGTGATACAAATTAAAGAGTTAACTTCAGTCAAAATGCATTCATTACAATACACTGCAAACAAACACATTCATTAATGTAGAGAGTGCACCTTCCTCGCTCCAAGTTCATCACTAGAAATATTAATAAGACTAGAAATATTAATAAGTACATTTTACAAATGCTTTCAAATAATGATACCTTCAGGACAATAAATGATTTACAAAAATATGAAGGTCTCGAAGGTCTTTATGGTAGATATCTGCAATTATTATGAAGGGAATTTTATAATTCAGTTATTAGGAGTTCTAAATAGACTGCAAATGGTATGGGAAATGTATTTTTTATTTATACATTGTAGCAAATTTTCAGGAATAACAGTAAATTAAGATATTTAGAGACTGTAGATGGATTTTTATTTTACTTCTAAAAAACTTTTTTGCTACCCTAAATTTTCACATATGTGAAAAGTCTTATCACAGATGTTGCCCATATTAAAATGGATTATAAAAGGTTCCCCAAATTAAATTTTTCACTAATATCTTTAATAGCCATTTCAATAGCAATACTTTATTAATTGTAGTTGTTAATAAAGTAGTTTTTATTTGCATTCAAAAAATCTATTTATCTCTTAAATACATTCTGAAATTACATTTTTTTTCCTTCTCAGAGAGATAGCAAATTAAATAAGCTCCCAGCTTCAGACTTGAGGCAAACAATTAAAAACATAGATTTAAAGTAGAAAATAGCTCTGGAAATTGCCTGATGGGCTTGGCTTATTTTCATCCTTGTACTACTACTACACCTTGTATGATTGTACTTTATTTTGAGGAAAGACCCAGAAGTAAAAAACCCAAAACCAAACCAAGAAGAGAAAACCCATCACCATCCCTATCACCATCAAAAATGCTGTTGCAATTTTGTGTAAAGGTATGCCCATGACATACATAAAATTGTGGAATTTTTCTTTATTTGACTGAAGCCTTTTGGGGGGGGCAGAGAGGGGGCAGGGGCATGTGTGGGGGGCAACTACAAAAAACAAAGAAACAGCAGTTGGCACAGAAGACAGACTTCCTCTGAAAATAATTACCAAAAAAGCAACTTTTGAAACAACTTGTGAAATGGAAGGTTGTTTTAACTCTTTTTAAAATGCAAAATGCTTTAAGTGAAAACAGAACATGTTAATAAAGATAATTTAATATCCAGCACACTGTATTTTTAGAGCAGTAAACCCCCCAGTAATTTAAAATATTTCTTCCTTCAAGATTAGCATTATTTTGAAATAAAAACTTGAACGTGTCTGATTTAGGACCTAAGCATGAAAAACCTTCCAAAAATTGTGGATGTTCCCATTAACTGTTATTTAAATGTTGTCAATCAAATCTGTTTGCATCTGGTACTGATGCCGTGTGAAATTTATTTGTTTAAACTTTCAGTCACACATGGAAAGTTTTGCAGATGGTGTCTCTTCTCATCTGCTTTTTCCAATTTTCCCCCTAAACTCCAGTTCTTACTCTCTCGACCCCCCAATTTGATTTCTCCTCCTTCAAGAAAAAATAGATCTAATCAGTAGCATGTTAAACAAGAGGGGATCTTTTATGTATTCTGTGTTAGGACAAGGAAAGCATCGCTGTAGATCACTAGAATAAACAACTCAGGCTGATTCAATTACAATGCCTGGGCCAGGCTTTTATCTGCTGGTGACATCATTTCAATCAAAATGTAAAATAATACAATCCAATAGATGCAAGAGGGAGAGATAGGACACAGACTGCTGCACTTAGTCATTTAATAAAAAAAAGTGGAAGAAAGCTCTTTCTGACAGGCTGCTAGGACTTCCATTTCCAAAACTCTATTACCTGGTATAATAGTATTCAAAAGAATTGAATGCAGGAAATTGTCTATTACTTTTTATTAGTAGAAGCTGTTATGTAGGATACAGCCTACTGCACTGTTTTTTCTTTGTTCCTTTAATTAACAAGAGCATGAAATCCTTCTATTGGCAAGCACTTGTTCCAAAGCTTCTGTTGCCTTCTGTTTTTACTGAAAAGGTAGGGTTTTGTTCTTTTCTATTCTGTAAATGTCTTCTTTTTTTTTATACCAAAAAAGTAATTTTTTTCAAGTCACTGTAATCTAAAGTCTATCAGTTACCTTAATGGGCTCAGGAGAGGGTAGAATGCAGATACATTTCCATAGTTGCAGAACATTTTTATGGGAAAGTTTCACATTTAAGGAGAGAGTGAGATTCAGATTGCAACCATGTGTAGTCTAGTTCCAGTCTTCTGACCATTTCATTGGCTATTGTTGCTTAATTTATTATGACAGAAAAAGAGATAAATTGGTACACACCAATTTGATAGATGCACGGTGCAAAGGAACATATCCTTTCTTCTCAATCTTTTAGGATTGTCTGTGACAGCATAGGATAGGGCTTTGTAAATATCATCAATCTGGCCATCCTACACAATTCTCTCAAATTTTACTGGGAGTAAAACTATTAGTCCTGATTCCAGTGAGGTGTTTCACTTACTTCTACATTCCTATCTACAGTATGCCAGAAAGCAGATATGAGGGGTAGAACTCTCACTTATTGGAGAGAACATATTTCATTGATTTTAGTAGTTATTTAAATACATAATTTGGATTCACTGCAGTTAGGTTCATAAAGGTCTGAACTAACTTTAATAGTACCTTCTATAGCTAAATTGTGACATTGGGTACTGAACAGGATCTTGCCAAGGGAAAACAATTTCTACTACAGCTGTCACTGAAACACTCTTCCTATGATGCTTACTGTTTTAAGGTGCATTATGAAGAAGTAGACTGAGTCATCTGCAGGTGTTGTGGAAGATGTTACTCCATAAATGAATTTTATCAATGTTGTCTTTACTAATGCAATTGTTTCCTCTTCTTACTTTGAATTTTTCAGTAGAAAATAGACCTGAAGAGGGGTGAGGTCCTTGATGGTCTTGAAAGATGTTGACTTTATGTCTTCTCTTGCTAAGAATGAGATTTTTGCCATTCTGTATAGCATTATTATTCCAAGCATGCGGTAAGCTTTTTTCTGATGATGTGGTAAGCTTTATGAAAAGGATACATATGAGGATGAAGTAGTAGACCACTACGCTGGGAATGAACTAGCAACGGCTGTAATCACAGAATAATTTTAATCCTTTTCACAACCATCAAGTGTGTTTTACAATTTTTCGTATTTGTATGTCATATTATGTGGTTTTTTTTACAGTGTCTGCAATGCTTACCAGCATTATCCTGCTGCTGCAGTGGGCTTAAACCATAGCAAGGTTGCAATTGTGATCAGGATCAGACATCCTATGTTGGACCACATAGCACCTGAATGAACACAGACCTAAAGTTGTAGCAAATATAGTTTAAAACATATAAACTAGTTATCTAACTCCCTAATGTACCTAGGCAATAAAGAGATAAGAACTCGAAGAGTGAAGAATGCTTAAATCTGGATGTTGGCCTATGTGGGACAAGGGCACATGGAGTATTACTGCTCCTGTAATTTGGGTATCTGAGCTGAGGCTGCATAAGCTGAACCTTGATATTGAGCTACTCAGCCCATCTTTCATTTTCTGACACTGCCCTCATCTTTTCAGGTAAGAGGAAAAGTGAACCAGTCCTAAGCCTAATCAATATTCCAGGGGTAAATGGTCGTTCCTGGAAAAGTGTGAGATATGGATTTCAACTCCTGCAGGCTGCAGGAGTAACCAGGTCTTTGGTCCCTTAGCTTTTAGCTGAGTAAGTTTTCTGGTACTCCATTCCTGGAAACGAAAGGTATTTTAACATGTGTGTGACTGAGCACTGGACTAGACTGAATTCATCATTGTCCAAGTGTCTTGAGGGAAGGTCTACGTGTGCATGAGGGAACAGAGACAGTTACACATGTCTTCAGCCATCTCCCATCCCATCATAGATTAAGATATGTGTTAGGGTTACCTTAGAAAAAGGTAATGCATTTGCATGACTACCATCCAAAATGGAAATATGAGTTGACTGCAGGCACCCCTGGACATTGTGCTGGAGAGCAGACATTTGTCAGAGATTCATTGAGTCTTCATCTCAGTTCAGGTGGAACTCATATGATCTGCATCTTACAGCACAGTTCAAACCTAAAAAATGTATGCATGTCAATTTCCTGAGTTGGAACTGGACCTTTTCTGAGAATATATCTGACATGTTCAACCACAAATTGCTTTTCTGACCTTATGTAGGCATTAAAACTCCCTCTATCCTAACCAAAGTCCTCACTTAAACATATGTAGTTGAGACCCTTTAAAGTCATCTTTCCTCACAGGAAATAAGCCAGGAAGAGAAAAACTGGCAGAATTGAACAAATTAAATCCAGAACGAGCCTACTGTAAAATGTTTTTGTGTGTGCTGTGGTTACAGTCCCCCCCTGGATGAAAGTAGAATGTCTCATGTACCTTAAGAGTTGAGCCATGTAGTCTTTTTGGAAACATGTCTTTAGTCAGTATCCACAAATGCTAAGTTTGTAATAGAAAAATTGTTTTACTAAAATTTGCAAAGACCCCTAATACATTAGGAACATGAATTTAAAAAAACATAAATGAGGCAGTACTTGTTGGTCCTGATTCTCCAGACAGTCTAGTTGGAACCAAGGTACACAAAGGGTACATTTTCTGCTGGGTGCTCCTCTCAGTTCTCCCGCTATGTTACTGTGCTTTCCAGTTTGCCCATCTCTGCCCAACTCTTATGAATTTTAGTCCCATTTTCCAGCCCCACTTGATCTACCCCTTCCGCCTGGAGTCAGTTCTTGATTTACTGCTTTTAGCTTGATGCTTTTGTTCTCTTGCAATTTCTTGACTCCCCAAGCTCTGTTCCATTTTAATTACAGGGATATTCTCTCCTGAAACCTGAAGGTTATAGAGTCTGTCCTAGCTGATGATTGTTTCAGGGTCTACCCAGAAATTACATCTTTCTTTTTCTTTCTTTTTTTTTAATAGGCATTATTTTTTCCATATCTAGTTGTCAGTACGTTTTGAAAATACTTAAGGTAATTTTTATGACTTAAAAAACCAAATATGTTAAAAAATGTTATTTTTATCAAATAAAACTTAGTTTTGTATTCTGGCTTTTAATAGGTCTGAATAGTTCTGTAGTTATAATTAAATTCATCTGATGAAACAAGTTATACAGAAATTTGGATAATTAACTGCTATATTTGTTTCCTTGTACCCTGTTTTATGCTTTTTCCTTTATAAAAGAATAATATTGTTCCAAAACATAGTAAAATAATAAAATTAAATATTTTTAAAATTAAAAATAATAATAAGTAATAAATAAAATTTTTCCAAAATAGCAGACCCCTGCTTGTTATAAAGGCAAGCTGATCATCATATCTACTCACTTTATTATGTGTTTAGATGTCTTGGTATTACTGTATTTTTCAGTACAGGATGATATACTGTTTTTTGGGTGTAATATTATCTACTAAATATATCAGTCTTTTCTCAAAATTTGACTTTCAGAAATAGGTTTGCAAAGTGTTAATCTTATATAAGTAGGGAGAAGGAAAGGACAGGATTTGGGCCTTGTTTTACACCTTAACACAGTGCATTATTCTTCATGTCAATTAGGATAGTTTATACTGTGGCGTGTTTTTGGAGGTTATAAGGCCCCAGTTGTTGGCCCCCATTTCACCATAATGCTAACCTAAGTCATTCTTCGTTGCATATGCAGGTTTGGTGAGCAGGCTGTATGGTCAAAGAGATGTATCAGAGAAAGCTTATACAGAAATGTACTTTGTTTTGTGACATGCTGTTAGTGCTGTATAAAGTACACCTGTTCCTCCAGGTACAGGTCTGCTGTTTAATGTGTGTATTGCAATTGATGAGATTTATATCAAACTTCCCAACTGTCCAAACATGAATGGTCCTAAAGAAGGACTTAGGGTTAATTTGAGCCTGTGGATTGAAATCTAAGACAAACATCTGAGACTGTAAACTGCAGCTCATCTGCTGAATGTTGGCTCCCAGGCATCTTGGCTCCTTTTACTCAATCAGAATTGTCCCAGGTTTGATCAATAAGAGCAGTTTAGACCATCTGGAAGCAATAAAGTAGATCTTCTATCAAATTCTGAATCCTTTAAAAAACTGACTCCAGGAAGTGTTTGGAGATGGTACTGGATAGTGACTATTGGATGAGACTCTTCTGAAAACACAGGGAAAGCTAGTAACTTTATTGGCATTTGAAAGGAGAAGTTCACAGTTAGCAAAGCAGTTTCTGAACATGCTCAGGTCAGTAGAAGGTGGGATTGGAAGCCCTCCACTGCTGATGGGGCTATGTCCAGAAACAGGCAAAGCAAGGAGTTGTGTAGAGCAGCAGCATGACTGTACCTGGGTTAGTTGCTGTTGCTGCTGCTACAGAAAGGGTGAGTGTGGTGGGGCAGGCTCTGTTCCTGGATGGGATTCACACCCAGCCAGTGCTGCAATGTCACATAGGTGCCGACTGGAGAGGATCTGTGACCTCTCCATTGTCTTCTCAGTCTGGTGCCACTCCTCCTCCCTGCATCCTTACCCATGCCAAGGGTGTCTCTCACCCACGGTAGTGTTCAGAAAGCAAAATTAAATTTTTCTGACATTACTGAGAAGCCTGAGTCAGCTCTGGCTGGCTGAAAGACTTCAAATCTTCTACAACTCTGCCTGCAGAGGGGCTCCACTGGAATCACTTTTCTCCTTTCCTGTTAAAACTGCACTGCTGTGTGTAGAGTAGTTTGAGAGGGAGACACTAAGCCTAGTGGTTACAGTATTCACCTGGGAGGGGAAGATGGGGGATCCATTTGTTGTGCAAAGGTCTGTTTATTAAGTGGCCAAAGGAAACCAAAAAAAAAGAGACAGAAAGAGGAGATAAAATGAAAGAGATAATAACAAACAGCACAAGAGGTCATACTGAAGGAGAATTTGATTCAGCAAGTTCTGTTGAAATGGTTAGTTTTCAATAATTTGCTGTGAAAAGGCAGCTTTAAAGAGATTTTGATGGCAAATTCAGTCCCTTCCTGTTTTCCACCATCATCATTAATTTCTTACAAAGACAACTGGTCTTAAATATGCGTTCTTCCTTCTCTAAGCTGTTCCAGATGGGAAATGGCATAGTTTAGAGAGGAGCTGGATCAATAATCTTCCTAAATAGAAGAATACCTTGTCAGAGAGCCACGTTTTGTAAGGTTTCCTCTGTGTCATTGAAGCTGCCCAGTATTAGAATATGGTTCATAGCTTTAGTGGGAAGTTCAGCTGAAACACCAATGTGTCTGGGTTGTTGTTAACATGGGGTAAAAGCATTGTGGCAGCAATGGAAGTGCCTGTTGTTACTGTCTTTGCATTTGAAATGTACCTATCCATAATTAACAAATATCTTGATTATGACATATTAGTTTCCACTATGTTGAAATTATTTAAATTATTTCAAGCAGCACCCAGGCAAGTAATTAAAAATTTTAAATCAATTGCAACACATGTAACATCTATATTAGATGACTTTGACTTGGTAAGACTAATGCCAGAATGATCAATAATGGCATGACTAAAGGACATTTATCCTACCGTTCCACATATGGAGAGATCTGCAAGCACCACAAAATAAACTGCTTGCCACTTTATCTGCTGGTGCTGTTCAGGGGGACTGAAACCCTGCATGAAACTGGATCTGTCCCTTGGCAGTGATCCCAGTTAAGTAGGCATGTCATTTATCAATGTGCCAATAACATAATTTCTGTGATATTTTTTCCTCCACGAATTTTGCATTGATAAAAGACTTCTTCAGCCAATAATCTTGCTTATTATATCATACAATGAAACTGCCTCTGCTTTATTCTCCACTTCTTTCCTTGTACAGCTGGGAATACTAGAACAGATCAATGAAGAATTAACCATTTGCTTGACTTTGTTAAAGGAAATACTACTAAGTATATATTACCTACACTGAAATTAGCAAAATCTAATTTCTGTTTTCCAGAGACAGTTTTGTGACGTGTTAGGAGAAGAAACGCCTAATGCGTGCTAATGCCTGCTGCCCAGCCGGACTCAAGCTTCCTTAAACATCAATGTGAGACCTTTGTTTCAGCTTTGACCAGCAGATGGGCCTGAGTTTACAAAGTTAAGTCAGTTTAGATTCCATATTCTTATTTGGTACTCTATTGCTCATTATAATCAATTAAAAATAGGAGCTTTCTGGGACTTGATTTAGACCTACAGGTTTTGGGGTCTTTTCCACATAGTTTTCTGTAGTGGAAATGGTAAAAGCATGCTGCTTTTTCTCATTCCACTTCTTTGCTGAAGCTGCTTAAGAAAATGAGATACAACAAATCCATTTAGGATTATGTTGGAAAAGCATCTCTGCTTTTAATATTAACCAGATTTTTACTGCTAAGTTTTGCTGGCAAATCTCTGAAAGTTTCAGCTTGCAACTTATCCGGATCATTTAAATCTACAACACTGGCTTTGCAGTCTTGCAAGAACATCTGTTTTGATTTCCAAAGCTATCTTTTTTAGCCCTGGAACACTCTTCTTTAGTGTTGTAGGAGATTTTTTTTCGGAATCTTAAAGGGCCTTAGTTATAGCTCCAAAACATAATGAAAATCAGGATGAAGTACCTCAGTGTCATGTTTCTTGGGCTGGTAATTTCACTGAATATATTCAGTGTAAATGGAGAAAGAAACAGTTGGATGTCCACGTCACACTTTCTTTTCTATGACTTCAGTGAAACCTGGCAAAACAGTACCATTGTGTGCTACACCTCTTATTGTGCTCTAATTGAGGCATAGTTTGTATTTATAGATATCTTTATATTTATTAATTAATGACTATTAATATGTCTAGTCATGTGCTGTTGATTTTCTTTGATGGTAAATGCAAGTATTTCATGGGGGAAGTATTGGTCTGAGTCCAAATTTTTTGAAATTATTTTATCATTTTCAAAATTAAATTCCTGAAAAATACTGATGTACTGCAACCAGACAGTGACTATCATGTAGAAAAAGGACCAGTTGCACATATGTTCCTTAAATTAATTCAGCATTCTAAATGCAAGAATTAATAATGATATTGTGTTCACCTGCAAATGGAAATCAAAACAAATTATGATTTTGATAACTCTGCTTCTCAGTAAAACTTGGAACAAATGCTCCTACTGAAAATAGGTCACTAGCTGCTAACTTGTGTTCTCAAAAGCTTCACAGCTTAGCAGAAAAATATTGATTACTTGGCATTCAGTATCAGTTCCAAATAACTATTCCTTAATCATGCTTTTTTATACTTCATATTTATATACATTAATTTCTTAGTTCATGTACGCATAGATGTCATCACTCTACTGGCTAAAACCTTTATCCTCTGACACACATCTCATGTATATTAAAACAAGTACCATACTATTGTTAATAGGATTGTATCTCAATCTTCTATCAAATTGTTTACTAACATAAATCTGTCACTTTTTGTATATGCATTCCAAAAAATAATTATGTCTTTATTCCATAGTTTATACCAGATTGATGTGTAGTGCCCTAAATCTCAAATGCATTTCTGGATAAAAACCAGGTTCTTATAGGCATTGTTTAACTTGTACATTTATTAACAGAACTTCCAGTTAAATTCTAATGGAATTTGTCTTGTCATACTTGCAATGTAACATACTTGGAATATATTATGATTTTTTTTTAGTGCAACTCATTAAAAATAAATGCTTTATTTAATTCCTTCTAAATGTCTTTCTCCTTTATTTTTATGGGTAGAATAATTTTTAAACAAAATGCTATTTTGAAAACAAAAGTCGAATAAATTTTTTCACCCCTCAAAGTAGAGAAAAAAACCCTGTTTCATCACACTCAGAAGTTAGTATATTAAAAATGTTGGCATGAAATAAAATTGCGTTTTAAAAGATCTCCTTTCTCCCTTTTATAATAGTATTTGCCAAATTTTCTTAGAGCTTGTGAAGAGCTTTATTCCTGGGAATTTGTTCTGTGGAAAAATGTATGTATCTATGTTTTAATATTTTCCCAGTTCCAATTCCAAGAGTCCACAGGAAATAAAAATTATTTTTAGTTAATATTAGATACTAAAAATGGTATTAGGAGTTGATGATTGTGTAAATTATGATGAAAGACATTAACCTTTCTTTAATATAAAGCATCCATGTAGCAATTTGTAGTTTTCAAATATACTCATAAACTGTAATTATCTACTGACATATTTGAAAGAGTATTCATTATTTGTGACTTCATGTATTTGTTATTTCCTACTCTTAGAGCTCAAACTATCTTCATTTAAGTCACAAGAAATCATTGTCCAATTTCAACCTTCTGGTCAGCAAAAAAAATTAAACAGGTTAATGAAATGCAAATAAGGAATGTTAAATTTTTTTAGTTGAATACACAAAATTTCACAATGTGCACGAAAACTTGTTGAACTCATGAACCAACTGCAAAAAAAAAATCCCAGTCTTCTCTAATTTGGATGGATTCTGCGTTTTAATTATTCCACTACTTTCTACACACTCCTTGTGCTGATTTACCAGTTTATGATAATTCTGTGGATTTTTTAATGCACCTTATGAGTCCTTGTTAATATAAGGTGGAAAAAAATGTGTTCAAAATTATTTATGTAGATCACTGACCACTCCACAATTCTATCTACTTCCATGAGACTTTAATTGTGCTGTGCTGCCTGTGTATTTAAATGTCTCACACTATGTCTCTTTTATTGAGGTTAGTGTTTATTTGTGTGACTAAGTGCAAGGGTGGATGGGTAAAATGAAAAAGAAAGGTGGGATCGTGTTTTTCTCTTCTGTCTCTCTCTTTCTCACTCTCCCCCTCTTTTCTAAACAAGCTAAGAGTTTTTATAATTCATCACCTGGCTGACAGATGAGTTCTGCTGGAGAATATTAGAAAATGTCTCAAATCTCATATATATGCTAATGGTATGCTGAGACTGGTTGGTGGTATGCCGGAGTTTTTAATCTGTCTCGACCAGTGTGGAAAGTGGAGGAGACAAGTCATTGCACTCGACAATTTATGATCAAACAACTGAATTGTAAAGGAAGAAGGACATGCAGAAAAGGAGAGTAATTTTCTGATTTAACAGCGTTGTTACTACAAATAAAGAAATCTTGATTTTGACTGCACTCGACATTAAATGAGTTTCCTGTGCCCTGCTCTGAATTTTTCATTTTCAGATTTGTATAAAGCACCCTGCTTAGATACAAGTGACAGATAAGGAGACGATTGCATATGGAAATCAAATGTGTATAATAAAGCCATCTTCTGTTTATTAAATAAACACATGTAGATGACTTCCGTGGAGAATGCACTGATAATTCTTCATTGTGTTCTAGTTTTTTTGCAAGTCACAAAGAATCTTATTTAACAACCACGAATGACTAGATGCAAGCTTTTCTGTTTATTACCTTATAACAAACCAGGCAGTCTAATATATGGCATTTATAAACATTTTATTTTGATTCTTTAGTCCAAGTTTTAGCTGTAACAGTACAATACATTAGTGTTCATGCTATTAGAGTTCTGGAAGCTGCATGAATGCATTAGTATTTTCTGATTATGATGCTTTCATGATAGAAATTGTAAAGATTAGAAAGATAATATGTACGTTATTGTAAAATGAAATTCCAGTAGAAGGGGAGTATAGCATACAGCACTTCAGTCTCCAGATAAAAAAAATTATAGCACCGAAACTAAGAAAAGACTATGGGGTCTGAAGTCAGCATAATGATTTCTGAGCCAGTGATTTAATGGTCTAAGTTTCAGATGTAAAAACACTCGGAGTTCATCAAGGGTTGTGTTTCCAGTCCTATTTCTCACTCTTGGTTCTTTTTGCAGACATGGTTTCCCTATAAATTATTATAATCTATTGCAGTGTTAGGTAACATCTTGAATACTGGTGTTTTTTCTCCAGAAAAGGATTTTGTATTGCAACCAAAATGTTTCTAGGCATTTTAAAGTAAAACAAAATACATTTTTTTCACCTTCTACCTCTGCAGAGTCACGTTCAAATTTAAAATTTGGTTTACATTTTTATTTTGAGAATAAAAAGAGGTGAGGGGGGAAATCAGTAATGTCTAGACCCAAAAGAACTATTTAGTGGAAATTACTGGCTACATCAGAGGATATCTAAGTAGCTCACCCTGCCTGGACTGAGAGGGCCATTATATTTAGTCCTCTCCTGTATTTATCAATATCTGCAGATTCATTAGGAAGGTTTTAGACTCTTGGTATATTTTTCTCAAATTATCAGCAGCATAGCCCTGTCCATTTTTCATGCTTGAACTCTGTTTTGATGTTTTAGTATTGAAAAAGAAGAAACTCAACCAAACTCATACCCAAGAGGCAAAGCATGCCCACCTTCTTCTAGGTATTTACTGCTGGATGAGTGAGGAATTATGAAATTCTGGTTCAGACTTCCAAAGCACCAGGCAGCTTCTCTGCCTGGGGTAACTGGAATGTGAGCTTTGGCATAAGTGCATCAGAAAATCCACATGAATTTCTTACTATGATTGGAAATGATTGCTGTGCATGGAAGTGCACAACCAGTTCAAACAAGACTAGATAAGCTGTGTTGCAAAGCCATATGGCTTAGTTTAAACAGCACAAGGAGGAAGTCTTTGATCATGGCCTTTGATCAGAGTTAACCCTAAATGAAGTGGTGGGCTAATGTAGGTAAGAAGGTGTCAGAATCAAAGCAACTAGAGGCTGGTAGGAGTCTAGTAAAAGAATTTTGGGGGGGACACTGGTATGCAGATGGTTTGTTCAATTTTAAACTAAGATAAGGAAGAAAAAGATGTAGCAGCTTGGGCACCAGTGGAGAAGACCAAAATATGGCAGAAACCATGAAGATGACTGGATGCAGAAGCTGTAAGTGTACGTTATCCTTCAGTGAGTTTCTGACAGAATTTACATATTCATGAAGGGTCATCTCATAATGTTCAGGTAAAAAAAACGTGAGAGACTGAAATGCAGCTAGAAATGAGGGTAGAATACAGAAATGTGTTTGAATATGACAGATAAGATGAAAGGAAAGAGCATGAACATAACTGTAGTTGCAGATGAGTTGATTGGCAGATCCCCAGATGAAAAGGAGACTTCTGGAAATATATTAAAATGAAGACAAGGCAGAGGAAAATACCAGAATGTGAAGGAAATCTTTTGAAGGAGTTTGGTCTATGGAAAGAGTTTGTTCTGTGAAAGGAGTGATGAGGTGCAACCTCTAGAGACAGAATATTGAGCAGCAAGAAGGAAGAGATTGAATAAATGGTAACAGCCGGAGCTAGTGGCTGAAGAAGAAGAGAAGGCAACAGATAAGCAGAAAGCAAAAAGGAAGAAAGATGGCCAAAGTTTCACAGAAACCTAAGGCTGCTCTGAAAGATGACTTTTTGGATAAGAAATATGAAGACACTGGCCATCAAAGTGGATGGAAATGGAAAAGAGTTTTGTGTAAATCTGTAAATCTGTCCAAACATAATTCTGTGAGGGACTGGCAGAGTGTGAAACTCATTCTAAACAGGTTGGGGCAGAATCCTTTCACTGTGGGTTCACTATTCGACTGTTAGAATAAGAAACTGGCTTGAGCAGCTCAAAGAGTTGTGCTAGATGGGCGAAGATGTTCAAAGAGGTTTGATGGAATTCTTCTATTTTCTAGACCTAGAGGGCAAATATTTAGGAAGATAATGTGTATCATCAGACTGATGAAACCTCCAATGCAGAGATATTTGCTCAGTTTAGTACCTGGCAAAGCAACCTTCTTGGCTTTTTGCTAATCTGACTGATAAGAAAATGGACAGTAGAGAGGAAGTAAATGCTATTAGGATAATAGAAAAGTGAGTAGTTAAAAATAAGAGTGCTTAATTTGGATAGAGAGATTTAACTGGAAACTGCCTCAATAATTCATAGGAGCTGCACAACAAAGTGGAGGAAGTCAAACAGAGAGTCAGATGTGAAAAAACATTATAAGCAAAGCAAAATGGAGTAGCTGTTATCAGTATGAGAGGTGGAAGGAACTTAACTATTCAGGAACTGGTCTGGCACACTTTGTAATGTAATGGCCTCTAAAGAAGTTAGAGGAGAGAGTGGGAGCAAGTTGAAATCTGAATGGAAACTTTTTAGGAAAGACAATAAAATACTTTGTGCTGTGAACATGCTAGAAATCAGAAACTGAACTCCAGTGACTCAAAATAATAAAAATCTCTGTTGTCTCCACAGAGGATGTAGTCTTTCTAAGATTTTTTTATTTTTTTATTTTTTTTTACATCACCAGGGCAGCATGAAGTGCAATTGTAAAAATAATGCTGACACTCAAAAGCAAAGTAGACTTCTTCTATAGGCAGTCATTGAGCTAGTAAAGGGGAATGTTACTTTAACTTCGGTTTTAGACAAAAGGGTGTTTTGCAAGGTAGTACATTCTCTCTCTTTTTCCTTCATCCTCATCCCCTCTAGTTATTCTCACTATTCAGCTTGTTGTTGACACAGCTCAGGACCCAGGACACAGGGAACATCTCACTGCATTTTTTTTTATCTTGATCATGGAGGAGACAATAATACTAAAAGGCATCTAGGTAGCATTTCAGGAGGCTTGATCCATGTGGTTTTGTAGAAAATTCATGTGATCAAGCAGGTATACAACAGCATTTTATCAATAATGTGCTTCTCAAGCAGAGACCTGCAAGTTGGATTTTTGAAGCTATTTGACATTTGTACAAATACGTTCAGCACAAGGTGAAGTTCTTTTGAAAGTCTCACCCAGAGTATTTTAAAAATACTATTATATTTTTAATTTTCATTTTCTCCAAAATAATTGTTTCAAAAATCTATTAATGATAAAGAAAGCAAAATAGATGCAGAAATCCCAAAACAACAAAGACACTCTTTGAATATAAAAATGTGAATTAGTAGACGATGCTTTTCTCTCCCATGTTCACACAAGAGCTGTCTCCACCACTGTGCTTGACTGCCCTTTTATTCCATGAAGGCAATACCATGAATAAATAAAACTGGAAGTGTGAAACAGCTTAGAGTCGAAATGTGCCCTTACCAGGGCATAGCAAAAACTTTATTGAACCTCGATGCCTACGAACAACGCCTCACTTCATCAGTGCCAGCAGATGGCACTCTTTATATTAAGTAGCTTTCATGGGAAAATTTAATTTGTTTCTTTTTTTTTTCTTTGTTTTTTAAGTTTTGGGAGGTACTATCCCATGTAATGCCTCTTCCTGAAATTATAAATTGATCTATTCAAAACTTCGAATAACTGTATTTCTGATGGAGTGTATAAGCTGAAATTTTCTAATACATGTCATTCTCGATGCCTGAGGAAAACTAGGAGATGAAATTCAGTATGACTGGAGAGTTAACACTCCTGAGTGTTGGAAAATTAAGGCATAGGAACAGATTTCTGGGAAAGTTTTGCAGCTGCTCTGTGTTTCTAGTGGTCAGGCATTTCCAGGCTGGATGTTGTGTGCTTAATGACGGTTGGACAGTTAATTCTGGATGTTTGCAGTCTGGCATTGGATGCCTTTTTCACTTTCAACAGAGAAGATTCCAGATGAGACAAAGACACAGGTATCCTGGGTGCACTAGAATAGGAAGACTGGGAAGGAAGAATAAGGACTTCAAGTTATTCCAGTCTGGTCCTTCAGGGGAAACTCAGGACTAGGGAAAGAAGCCCCTTTGTGAAGGTAGTGTGAGGTGGTGGCAAGGAGATACCTCATCCTGTGAGAACTGAGAAAGCACTGCCTGGGCAGGGGAAGCAGCAGGGCAGGGCACCACTCCAGCAGCAAAGAGCTGCTTTTCCTCAGGTGCCTCCCAGCTCCCCGCGGAGCTGCCGCTCCCAGCGCTGGTGGCCGCGCCCACAGCGCTTGAGAGTAGCGTGTGTTTACAGAGGGATTTTAACAGAGAAGGTGGTGTGAATTCAATCTGTGAACAGTTATATAAAACCCAGCATTTTGTAAGTGGAGAGGAAGAAGAAAAGCAGGTTCCCATAAGTGGTAAATACTTCTGTAGCTAATAATGTGCTAGGTTACTGATGGACACAAGCCACATAGCCCCTAGGGGAAAATAGAAAGCCTTCAATTTTTCCAGCTACAGCAGATACTTCAGCTGAAGTGGAGCCTCTTTTTCAGAAAGAGTCAGTGGAAATAGCTTCTGCTGAGCTGGAAAGATACTCTTGATTACTTGCTGTGCTCTTAGATAATCAAGGACACAGTGGAAATACCACATAGCATGTGAGCGGCTTTGATTTATACCAGGAAACCTCTCTCAACCTCAGAACGCACTGTAAACAGCTGCTTCACAAACTTCAGACAAAAATCCTCTTCATTTTTTATCTCTTAGTTAATATATAAAAAAAAGTTTATTGGGCATTGCACAAATGCATAATTTCCAGTCCTTGCATAAAATTAGAAGATGAAACAAAGATGACTTAAAATAAATTTATTTCTTGGGTGCAGTTTTTTGCAAGGTTTCAATTACTAACTCAAACCTGTTAAAAATATTTGCCTCATTAATCACATTATGTGCTGTGTTATTTAGTACTCTGGCTATTTCTGTCCTCTAGTGTAGAATTATATATCCCTCTGCCCTCTAGAAACTCCTGACAGAGTTCAATCATTATGTGATTTTACCTCACACTACAGAGGTTTGCAGCTGCTATCCCAGCTTTCATATCGTTAACTATCCTCAGCTTCCTAGTTCTGGCAACTTTTAGCAATAACATTAAGCCTCGGTAAAAGTAATTTCTGGGTACCTCAGTAACATCCTTTTCTTAAAAGAAATACCCAGAGCTTCATATATATATAAAAAATATAAAACATAAAACTTCAAAAAAATAGTATATCTAATACCTCTTTTGTTCTAACTGTAATCACTTTTTTTTTTTTTCTTTTCCGTCTTAATTTTTTCTAATCTGTCTTAATTTCTCTTGATGACTCTGGAGTTACTCTGTTCTGCTCTGGTCTGCCTTCACTGGTATAGATGGCAAAAGTTGTAGCCTGGAAAACTAAAACCTAAAACTGCTGTGTTCAAATGCTCCTTCTACTTCTCCCTTCTCATTACCTCTTCCTATATATAGTGCTGCATGTTTTCCTTCCTGTTTAACATCTTTGAATTCCCTTCATGCCCTACGTTACACAGCTTTTGTTCAGGCACTTGGGACTTCTTAAATTGCTTATTAGAAACCTTCTAGCAACACTTCACTTATTGCTTAAAATCTAGCAAGAATGCTGTCACATCAAAATAAGCTATTTCGCTTACACTTCTGCTTCTGCACAGTCACCTCCAAACCCTTGTATTGACACATTTCCTCTTTACCAAATATGAACCTCCTCTGGCTTGCTGCTTGTTTCTTTTCTTTCATTTCTTTTGGCTGACCTCCCAGCAACTTTATCAAGAAACAAAGCCTTGCAACTAAGCATTTAACTTTTGTTTTTCATCTGTTGCTCATTCCAGTACTCCTTCCCGCATCTCCATCTTCATGGCTGCATTCAAAGCCTGGCAGCCCAGGTGAGGAACTGCAAAGCTGTGTGTTTGAGTAGTGCTCATATATGTGACCATGGCCCCTTCACTCACTGCAAATCCACACTGCTTCCCTTGTTTACGCTTGTTTGAGTGTGTTTGCAACTTTTTTTTTAAGTATTTCAAAATGTACTGTAATATTCAGATGAAAACTGAAGCAGTTAGGTCTTCTATTTTTCCACTGCACAATAATGTGTGCAAAAGCCTTTGTTGAAAGAAAAAAGACATAATCAGAATTGCTATGAGCCCCTACTTCCCTCACAATGTACTTTGACAGGTTTTTGTGGATAACAGAAGCCCTGTGAGCAGTTCAGTGTGAACTTCAGCACCAAGTTCGGGGCAAGAGCAAGGGGATGATGTGGCTACCAGTGTAAGATGTTGGTCATTTTTGGTGATCCACCATGTCTGGATCCACTCAAAGACCTGTCTAACCTCTCTTGGGCAGTGGAAAAATAATGGCGCTTGTATTAAGGAGGAGAAAAACATACAGTGATAATCCCCTTGACTTAACCTATGATTTTCTATGATTTGCTGATTTAATTCATTTATGATCCATGTATCACGTTGAGAAAATCCTGTGTTACAGCTGTTGAGTTTAATGAATTCATTTTACATTAACTTCCAGTATTTAGCTGTGCATTGTATTAAAAAATATTCTGTTGTTTCAGACTTTCAAAGTGATTATTGGTTTTGATATTCCTAGTTCTTTTGTCAGGAGTAAAAATGAACCATGGCTCCCTAGTTACCTTGTCAAGAACATTTATTATTTTACAGATCTTCACTACATCCTACTTCAGCAGGTTATTTTGCAGGCCAAAATCCTGGTGTTTCCTTGTGTTATTCTACACCCTTTTATAATTCTTCCTCTTTCTATTTTTTTTTAATATTTTTAAATTTTTTTTTAATCGGAACACTTTTGGAGTGTTTTGGGGTAAGGTCAGTTTGTGAAACATGAAAACTAGACCCACATGAGTATTCAGGATATGAACTAATAAAAAAATAATGGTAGCACAATGAGTTTACTTCGATTTACTGTTTTTCCTTCTTAATAGCATTTTTGCTTTTTTTTTTGCTTGGTACGGAGCAGTAAACTGTAAACTGCTGTCTTTGCAAGTGGTAGTAGATAACAGAGAGTCCACAACTGTGTTGTTAAGATTATTTTTTATGTGTGTCTTCTTTTTTCTTGTTTTGGCATTGCATCTCTAAATGGCATTCTGTCATGAGATCAATCACTACATTGTGTGTTCCCCGACATACTTTTTTAATAGAGTTGGTTCTATTGTAAATAACTTTCTGTCTCTGGAAACTTTTTCATCTTAGTATTTTCCTTCTTTTCAACATTTTTTTTGCAGTATGGAGCAGGGCACAGATGCCAGTGTAGAGTGTCATAGCGCAACCTGGTAACCTTCCTTTCACACTATTTTCTATCTTTGTATATCCCTGCATGTTCCTTTTTATTCCAGAAGAGTTTGCTTTCTTTTGAAGGCAATGGTAAGGAGCCCTGGATGAGGCCTGTGAAAATTCAATCATTTTGTTCAAGCTTACTCATATACTTGCTCATACCTTCTATGCCTTCAAGCAGATCTTTAGGGCATGACTTTCTTACTAAAGCTGCATCAAACCTGTCTCTGTTTTATCAGCAGGTTTCATTGGAGGTTTTCACAATTTGCCAATGCACCCTGTTTGCACTTCTCTACCACACCCATAAAAGTGAGGATATTCTTCCAAATTTCTTTAAGTTATAGTCTATATGTCACCAGTACTAGTTCACATAATACCTGACTTCGTTTAAGGCTCTTTTAGGAATGTCATATGGTCCTGGTACCTTTTACTGGCCTCTGTAAGGATCCTTGCTATAGATTTTTATGAAAAAAGTTTTATCTTTGGTTGTCTTCTTCAAGTAAGTTACTTCTCAGTGAACACCTTATCTAGCTGGCATAAAACTAGTCCATCCATATCATAAGTGAGGTCTTAAACACATTCTACTTCTGCATTCTTTTCTGAACGTTTGTATTTCTTTAGCCTAAGTATTATCCCTGAATATGTAACTGCAAAATATTAATGCAAAATCAAAATTCACTTCCAGGTGTTAAAATTTTTCAATAGAAAATCCTTCAACTAGTCTAGAATTCTAATATCTGAAAAGAAAAAAAGTTATTTCATTTAAACTGGTGGCAGTTAATAGACCAATGGATGGTCTGTGAGCAAGTCGAACAAGTCAAGTTTATGAACAGTGACACCAATATCCTGCACATTTTTTTGCAATTATGTTTCATACTCGTGTTTCTTTTCAAAGATGGGCAAAGTGAGTGTGGTACTGCCCCTTTATATGCCAAGGTTCTCTTTCCATATCTGCCTGTATGAATATCATGTAACATTGCAGTTATAGGAAGAAATGATAGATTATGTTGTCATCTGTGCTATATCCTCTCATTTGTATAATGATTCCCATTATCAGTGCACGATTAGATGAGCAGAGTGGGGCACCACATAAACAAAGGGGATCATAGCTGGATGAATTACTAGGGGGGATGCAGATGTTACCAGCAGTTCAAATCCTGGGTGGGAGTGGATTAAGGATCAAGACTCTCTCCTACATATTGGAAGATACCTATCTTCCACCTTGGTGTTAATTCCTCACCAAGGTGGGAGATACCACTCCAGCCAAATGATCAGACAGTTGCTGGTGCATGGTCAAGGATTATACAGTCTGTACTCTGAGGCTGTTTTCTGCCTTGTCCCATTGCATTTGTCAGATGATACCAAAGGAGCAAAAGGAGCCCTAGCCCTTATCTCTGGGGGTTCCCTGTCAGAGGTGGAGCTAGTCCCCTGACTGTGATGGCTCTCTTCTGCCCTCACCTGAGGCAGGGTGCAGGTGATGGTGACATTTTTTGTCAGTCATTGTTTGTGAGTTCATCGGCTTTTCTGGATGACTCCTTTGCTGCCACATGTGCAGTTGCTGAACTTTGCCAGGTTACTCATTGCTGTTGCTTAGTTTCAGGGAGGCAACACCACAGGCACCCTCCAGAGGGTACTAACAGGTAATTTCAGGGATAGGGGAAATCAGGGAAAGGAGATATTTTGGGACAGACTCTCAGTTTGGATTGGGCTGTTGCTGCTCCTGCACAGGAGCACTGCAGAGCCACTGTGGAGAGACTGCTGCCCACCCATATATTACACACCACTAATTTAAATTACTCTTGTATGCTTGGAAGTTAATGCTCCTTTGCACAGAGAGAAATCCAAAATAAGCAGTACATTATTACTTACTCATAGATCTGCATGGGAAAAATTCAGAGAGCTCTGCAGATCTTTATTTATATGCGATAATCTATATCATACACACTCACAGATATGCAAATTGCAGCTTTACATCAGAAGTTCACAGGAAAGCCTCAGGCTGATGTTAATTCCATCATTTAAATAAAGAATTTCCCATTGTTACAGAGGCCTTGGAGTGCTTCTGTGCTCTTTCTATTTACATAGTTATTTTCTCAGATGAACCAAATGTATAGGGATACAGGCTAGTGATACTCTTAACAGTTATATATTGAATTATTCATCATTACAGGAGATTCCAACCAATACTGATTAATAATTTCTCTTCTAAATACCGTTTTTCTTATAAAGCTTCCACTAATTCTGTTCTCTTGCCATTATATATGATTTCTATCTGTTATCTGACTTGACTTTCAGTCTGTATTTTAAAAGTACCAGAACTGTCTAAAGACTATTCAGTGAAACAGACTTTGGAAAGATGTATTGTCAAGGGCAGAGTATTGAACAAGGCAGAAGGACAGAAAAGAAAAATCCAGACAACATAATGATTCAGTTGCAGTGATTACACTTGTAGTAAGCATTACTTTCCTGGAGAAATGGGTGGATGGCCCACTTCCAGAATAAAAATAGACAGTTCTTATTCTGTATCCCCCACAACCTTCTTCCAATATCTCTCATGTTAAGGCATATGATTTTTGTCATGTACTCTGAAAGAACAGGTAGTGAAGGAGATACTGAGCTCCTTACATTTGTGCTTGGGGCTATCAATCCAAAATTAAGACAAAGATATATCTATACAATCATGTGACCCATGTCAGAGCTAACTTCTGACTTCTAGGCCAGCTGGATGGGGATGCTGTCCATGCTGCTGTGCTCAAGGCAGACACAGATAAAGGTAGGCTGGTTATGTCCTCAGGGGGTATCAGTTGTCCTCATGGTCTGGCTCAGTACCTATCCCCTATGCTCTTGCATCTTCTCACCCACAAATCTGCCTAGAGTGCCCTGCTTCACACCTAGCATATGACCACATGGAGAGGGTTCAAGTTGGGAAACCACAAGGAAAACATGTTGGCAGCCTTGTATGAGACAACATGCTCTCTTCTGAGCTCACCAACTGCTTGCCATTTCTGCCATCCCTGACTCTGGTGCATGTGCTTGAGTAGGCCACAGCAGAAAAGCTATGCAAGTGTGCATGTCACCAGCCTGGGAGAGCTGGTCCTTCAGAATGTAAGGGAGATGCAGTGCTGCATTATGCTGTGTGTATGAGTCCTTGATTTTCTGCCAGAATCAAGCCCTTTTCCACAATTGAAATCAGTTTTTGTTGACTCAGGATGGCACTGTGTGTCCTAAGACTATTGGTAAGGCATGTATCCTATTGAAAATGGATACAACTCCTCCCAATTCAACTGAGTTTCCTCTTGGAAGGAAATGATTGTCTTGTGCTCAGCTCAAATGCGGGCACAGAGTAAGAGTTATGTGGTAAGGATGGTTGGGATCTGCAGTTGAACAGGGACTGAGCCACACTGACTGCCAAGGTTTGAGAAAACACCACACTAGACTGTTCAACCCTACCTTTATTTGTAACTTGCATCTAACTGCATAAAGTTGTACATCCATGTGATTCTAATTTCATTCTCTAGGCCCATTCTTTGGGAGAATTTACTAGCTTGGGTATGTTAAGATTAAAGCTTTGTTCAAATGCTCGGGCAGCATTTTGCTGGGGTTTTGAGATACCTTGTTTTTCTGTTATAAGTCTGATATCTGATATGCATGTTGAAATTAATTTCTCATACTGCTGTCACAAACACTCCTCTACATTTGTGGATTTTTATTCCTGCCATACCTCCTATCTCTCAATTTAGTTCTATGTATTTGTAAAATATTGTTAAGTGCAAGTAGTGGTTCCCAGATATAAATTAAAACATTCTGAAATAGGCATAATGCAGCTATCAAAACTGTTATTTTAAATCTAAATTCTCTTTGCATTCTCCTTTGTATTTGGAAATTCTATTATTGTAATGATATCCAAAAAGAATTGGAAAAGTAGTAGCCGTACTTCATGAAACACTTTCTCTTCTAAAATTACAGAAAACTAATCAGTAGCATTAAAATTTTTACTGACTACTATTTTAAGGAATAGTAATGTAATGTAATATAATATAGCAGCTTGATTTTTTTCTTTTTTTTAGTAAGTGTTATCTGATTTTCAGAAGGCTCATTTACGATCACTCAGTTTGAAGACTCTTAAGTCAGATGTCCCTTCTGAAAAGTATTGAAAGGCACAAGAATATACAAACCTAAATTTAAATATAAATTTTTGCAGGGACACACAGTTTGTATGTGAGCCTCAGTACTGAATTTGAATTAATGTTCTGCTTTATTATCTAGATTTCATTTAATGCTGACAAGTAAAACATTTGGGTTTAAATGTGTTTTCCCATTTATGCTTTAAGAGCATGATGCTAGTGTTTTTGACAAAGAGGTTTCTAAAGATGGTTTATATAAGAGATAAATTTTTGTTTCAGACTAGACATTCTCTTTTCTCTGAGGATTCATTTTATAGAGAAGATTTAGAACACATCACACATTCCTTTCTGATTTTGGTCAATAAAGTTATCATGTAATTATCATCAACCAGTATTTAATAATTTATTCCTACCTCTAGGGCTGTCTGTGGACAAAGTATGATATCTCATATAAAAGCAGTGGCTGAATTTGTCAGTGAGGTATGGGGGAAGATAATCAGTGTCATCATAAATAATAGAGCTTTCATAATTTTAACTGCATTTAGAAATAATTTCTATACTTGTAACATGACCAGAGTGCCTGCAGTCAGGATTTCATCGTACTTTTTGCATAGTCTCTGAAATTTTGAGTAAAAATCTAGCTTTACACAGTGTCTATAAAAGAGAAATAATGCAGCTGTGGGCAGCTTAAACAGAACTGGCCTTGTATACCTCATCAAATGAGACCAGCAGTTTCTGAATTTGCAATCATCTCAGGGGGGAACTTGGGTGCAAGTGTTTGCTGCACACCGTGCTGGCACTCAGTCAGGGAATCTCACATAACAGCATAGTGTGCAGCAACTGCACAGCAGAGGAGGCTAAAAGCATTTTCACATTTCTCTTTTTATTTGGACATATCCAGCAGTGAGTCTAACCTACTGTTTTGCCCATTGCTGGACATTTTGGTGTTGGAGTAGAGCTCCTTCAGGAAACTGGCAAGGATGAAGGAAGTACTGTGTGACATTAATGCTGTAAAAGTGTCACTGTCACGCTCCTTGCTGTCACAGACACCTCCAGGGAGCAGAGCTTGGTTCTAGCTCTACTGCCCTCCCATAGCTTACTGCAAGGGGGCTTTTAGTTAAAGCATACTGGATGGAAATGCACTGCACATGGAAATGCGGCCTCCATTAGACCAATATGGCCAAAATTGTCTGCATTTTATTTTGTAACATTTGGCTCTTGTTTAACTGAAGATTTATCTGCATTATCAGGCTGCTCAAAGGCACGGCAGAAGAATGTGGGGCTGTCCATAATGGTTGCTGAGTCTTTGTCTCTGGAAATACTCAAAATGCACCTGGATGTGATCCTGTGCAACCTGCTGTAGGTCAACCTGCTTTAGCAGAGGGCTGGGACGAGATTGTCTCTAGAGGTGCCTTCCAACTCTGAATTGATGCTGTGACATGGCTAGTCATCCCCCTTGTGCAGGATGGTCACAGCTCAGTAGACTTCACTACCCTCCTACCCAAGGTCAGGTGTATCTATCTCAGAGGTCTGTCCTGTGTTATTCCCTTGGCCACATGAATTAACCTTTCACCTTGACTGTTAGTCAGGAGTTTGGGACCTTGTTATAAAGCAGCTGAGGTCCTCAAAAGTATGAAATAGCTACATGATTCAGGGTATAGAGAGCATTTGATGTTCCTTATGGCATGAACTGGAATCCTGACTTTTTGGAGGACAGTGTATTCTGAAGAAAGAGAAAATTGATCTATTCACTTCATCAGACTCTGAGATGCAAACAGAATGGGTGATACAAAATCAATAGGGTAGCTACTGATGTAGTCAAGATGCCACCATTTCAACAGTGTAATGTTGATGTGAGGGCCATGTGAATCCTGTCAGGTTAGTAAGGTTCCACATGACATGGAGAAACACAGTACTGAGGACTGTACAGAAGCAAAGCACCTTTAGAGACACAGAGCAGACCTCAGCCACTCCATATTTCTGACAGAATGTTTGTCCATGTTGATTTGCATCAAAAGAATGACAATTTTCAGATTGCTGTAGCTGTGGAAGATATTATACAGGTGCTGTAGGGAAGGTATAAACTCTCAAAGCAGAGGATTTAGAATCCTAAAGCTCCAACTCCACTGCTGGTCAACCCATGTCTCTGGGACAAAGCAGTTCCTTCAGTGGGTTTAACTCCCTCACTCTTTGTGGTGAGAGAGACCCTGGCTTGGAATATGGCCATGCCTCAAGCCACCTACAGAGGGTGGAAGTATCTGTAGCAGTCCTGACGAGCATCTGCTCAGTTTCCTGTCAGTCCAGGGCAATTCACAGACCAGTGCACACCATGTGTCCGAGCTCACTGCATAACAATGGCAAGGATCATTGTGTCTGTCAAGAATGCATTCTCCTTATTTCCATGTGTGGCAGAATTAATCTTTATGGGAAAGAAAGATTTGTAAGCCTAGTCTGTGTTTGATCTCTCTTTTGCAAACAGTGATTACTTCCGCCACATTTAAGTGAAAACATTTTAAAATTTCATTGTTTAGATATTCTTAAAAATGGAAACAATATGAAACACAATGATTATTAATATTCACTTCCAAACAGAATCTACATCTTCCTTTCTATCTCAAGAGTGTCTGTCACATGGAAAATTCTAATTATAGTCACAAATTTAATGAGAACCACTGCAGAAATTATAGCAATATTGAAAGGAGGGAAATTGAGGAATTACAGAAAATACTAATAACTTGCTAATTTCTTCACTTATCTGTGATTTGCATTTGTATTTTGATTTCTTTATATTTCTCATATTGAAATACTAATTTTTCAGGGATCACATACTTAGTTTTCCTTTAAGAATATTTAAGAATTTCTTATAATACATTATTTTCCTAATTGAAAATGATGATCACTTTGGAGATATGAAGGTGGAATTTTTCAAACCTTTTAATTCATGCTTACATATTACAGCAGTGGATGCCTTACACATCTAAATATTGGTTTGTTTGTTTATCCCCATATGGATTGAAGGGAGGTCCATTGATAGCTCTTTGTAAAGAAAAAAGACTCTTGAAGGACTATTTTTCAACAAGTTCTAAGTAAAGAAGAGGAGGAGTTAAAAATAGACTTTGGAGCTTTTCTTGCTCTCGTTTGAAATAAATTCTGTAACGTGAAAGAACATAAACTTCAAAACCCATACCCTTTCTTCAAACTCTTTTTTTGCACAGCTTAGGGAGATGTTCTAATATGAAACATGCTTTTTTTTTCCTGGTCTGCTCTTCAGTCCAGTATGACCATCTGTGTGTAGTATGGCTTTAGCTGCCTTTAAAATTATTCTCTAAAGTTAAGAGAAATACTTCTGAATTGACCCCAGTGCCTTGGGGAAAACAGAGACAGGCCGTGATACCCACTAAGTATTTAAAAACAGACAATAATTTAACAGAAACCAAAGAAAGTCTCAAAGCTATTAGTTAAATTTTAATCTAAACCATATTTTATAAATACATGGGATCTAAGGGCTAGAAAAAAACCATTAGATCATATAGATTTATTTCCTGAGCTCAGTGATTTATGTTTGATGAAAGCGTATCTTCCAGGCAGACTTCCAGACCATGCTTTGGATATATTAAGTCGTGGAGAATCCACCACTTCCCTTGGTAGTTAGTGTCTCTTTAAAAGCATAACCTAGTACTAAATATGAATTTATCTGTCTTCTTTATCTCATGGCTGTTAATTCTTTTTACTTTCTTTAGTAGATGAGAAGCCACTTAAGTGCACAGTACTAATACAACTCTAATTAAGACACATTCATATTTTATTTTTTCATCTTTCTTCCGATAAGCCAAACCGCTTGATTTCCTTTAATGTTTTACCACATGGCAGATTATACAGCATATGGATCATTTCTATTGTTACTTTCTGTAACCTCACAATATTGTCAACATCCATCCAAAAGGAGGGACAAGAAGCCAATTTGCAATGATTCAGCACCACTTTGGTGAAGCTCTTCACAGAAGTAAAACAGACTCCTGGCTCTTTTAGGTGTCTCCTGTTTGGGTGCACATGCATCCCACCCCTCTCCCCATTTATATGCTGTTTACCATTACATTTTACTTGTAGTCCATGTTTGGTTGCCTCTCAGTCTAGATCCCAAAATGTTTCTTGGAGTTGTTCCTCAGTAGAATATCATGTCTTTTTCTGGAAGTTTAACTTCCATGACTTCTGCCTGGCAACAGTACATAAAGCTTTGCATTGTGACATTTTAGAGGAAACCTGCGTTGAGTAACCAAATGGTTGTTGATAGAATTCTGTAGGATTGGACTTGAAATGATGATTCTTGAAGGTTCTCACAGAAAAACACTCATGTAAAAGCTGTTCTTCATTGGAACTACGTCTTGAGAGCTATTACTTGCGCTGTCACATTTGTAAAGTGTTTTCATCAGGTATGATGTGTAATATAATGACAATGATAATTATTTTGTGTCTAGTTGTTTTTTAACTTTATTTAAAACAACTTTCTCTGTTTTGTTTGGTTTTTTTTCTTTTTTTTTTTTTCAGATGATCCTAGTTGAGTATAAGGAAGGAAGAGGAAAGCCACAGTCTGAGGAGACTACTTCAGTGGCACACCTTGAAGACAAACAAGACTTATCACACTCTTCCAGCTGTCTGGCATGTGTTTGCATTCATAACCTAACTCTTCCAATGCAATCAGTTTCAAAATTAGTGGTGACAAATGCACTATCACACAATTAAGATATGTCAGGTCTTTCTTGAAGTCAGCATGCAGCAATGTGCTGAGTGGTTCCATGCTCAGTCCCAAGATGTGACTACCTCTGCATCTTCTTAAATATTAGAAAAAGAAAAAAAACAGAAATTGATGTGAAATTTCCATCCAAACCTATTTGGAGGCAAAAGCTATTAATATTTTATAAAGAAAAACCCAAACCGCTTGAAACAAAAGCTACCAAACCCAGAGCATTTTAATATCTGTTTTACAAAGTTGCATAGCTTAAAAAAAAGACTCACTTACCTTCCTGCATATCCAGGGGTAAATGTTCTATTTTAACCAATGAATTTAGCATTTGATATAAAGAAGTCTTCTTTCTAAGGCACATTTAAGGCTGAAAGTACTCTATCCTCTAAAAGCTTAAATTTTAGTGTTGAGTGGAAATTGTGCAAGACCACTATTAAGAGAGCAATAAAAAGAGGAATAGATTGTTAAGAAAACGCTGTCAATTGTTATATTCAATACTAAAGTAGCTTCTGTAAGAAAAATGTCTATTTTTTACCCAATCCACCACCAAAAATGAAGAAATTATAGAAAGAGCCCTGTTTAATTTTAAGAAATGGATCTAGAGAGCCATATGTACTGAAGAAGGGAAATAATGGTCTGTCAGGATGGTGGGGTGGATAATGTAAAATTTGCATACTGAGGGTCAAATTTCCTTTACTTTTGCAACAATGCAAATCAGTCATAAATGTCATGAGGTCAGCAGACTACCTCTATGTGCATAGATGTATAATGGAGAATGGAAATTTGATTCAACCATGGCTGGATTAAAGTAAATATTATGCTCCTGACAGAAGTGCCAGCATGATAAAATAACAAAATTAATAAATAATAAATCTCAGACAATATTGTCTTTAAGATAAAAATGAGAAGAAGGAATGAAACAGTGTGAAAATAACTGGCTCATTCATCTTAGGTTGATCTATAAGCTGTGGCATTTACTGATCTCTACCACACTGTGCATTCTCAAAGACAAGTAGGCAGTCAAATATATCCCAACTGTTTCTTCTTTTTTTTTTTCTGTTTTCTTTCCACATTTGTTTGGGGTTTTTTTCCCTTTTTCAGAGAGACTGAGTGCAGAAACATTTTTCCGCATAATGCTACAGATGCCTTTTGCAGGACAAGAAAAGGAAAATTTCTGATATCCATTTTCTGATTTCTGAGCCATTTTCCATCCTACTAAATTGCTTAATACTCCCTGTAGCTGGACCTGTGACCTGGAATCTTTATGCAAGATTAATGGGAAAGCAAATGGGAATTAGTATCTGGGCGGGTTGCTGCACAGCTCTTGCTTTTATCTAGCACTCCACCTGTTTTTTTTTTTTTTACAATTATGCTTTCATTAGTTTCTGAAGCCAGTGATCCTAAAAGACCTTCCCATTTCTTCTCTCTGTCTTCCCTCCCCCCCATCCTCAATTCTTTCTATCTCCTATCCCAAAATTATCAAACTCACTCTGCTTGTAACTGACATGCTGACAGGAAATTATTACACGTCATTACACTTCTTAAAACACAATTTACCCAGCCTTTGCAAATTATTCTCCAGCAAGTGTGAGGGGGTAATGGAAACTGTCTATTCCACTTACAGTTGTCACTCATGCTTTCCTCTGTACAATGAACAATTTATGTTTTCTCTCTTTCAAAAAAAAGGCTGTGCTCGAAATATGTAAAAACAACTTATCACAGAATAGGAAAATAAACCTCCTGTTCAAGTTCCCTCACTCTGCCTTATTACAGGGCAGATCCATTTTCTATCGTAACCTCATTAGTCCACATGCAAGCACAGAACAGGCTGATGTTTATTTAGCAGGAGCAGACCTCCTTGTGACTTCTGGCCTGACAATTGCACTTGACACTGCTGCAAAAGAAAAGCGATCTTGTGTGACTGTAGTACCCAAAACTGATAATCCACAATCATAATAGTCCTATTCCTTGCCTGACATTTTATTCTTCATAGATAGCTACTGCAAAAGACTGTCTGCATTGTGTTTTTCCTCTGTTGCTGCATCTTTTTTTTTAGTTTGTGCTTTGTCTTTTGGTTTTGTCTTCTACACATTCAAACTACCAAATCTTAAAGCGAATAGGTTGTGTTTATTTAAAGGACTTAGAAACCAAAAAAAATTTTGATGTGCTCTCCCCCTGAAGTTGATCATATTGATTAGCTTTCAGGCATTCTTCTGTCAGGCTCATTCTGCCTCAATGGGAGAAGGATGATGAATTGTCTGACGACTAAAGGCGGGGAGAAAGAAATGCTAAGCCTGGGTCTGGGAATTGGCTAAGTGCTTCTGCGGAGCCTCAGCCTCTCAATTGCTCTCAGCAACTTGGCCTCCTTGATTTATAAACTGGAGTGGTGATTAATAGTCTTTTAAGTGGACAAGGCAGGCCAAATCTGCACAAATCGGGCCACTCAAACATGACTACTACTTGTAGGAGAAGAATAACAGCCTTTACATAGAGGTAATTGAGACAGCTTCAGAGGATCTGGTAGTCTGCTTCAGCAGAAATAAATCAGCCACACAGGCCATCTATTCTTGAAATCTGTCCTTCTCATCAAATGTCCTCAGGTCAACACATGGAGTTGGGAATGTGGTGGGTTAGCAGATGTACTTAAGCCCAGAAACAATATAGATCGAGCTGCCACTGTGCTCCAGATAGGTGAGAGCACCCCACCTGGGCATCCCACTGCAGCTTCTCAGCACCAGTGCTGAACATGATCACACATTTGCCTGTGTTTCCCTTTCAAAGAAATGGAGCCTGTCCTGTGGTTTAGAGGCTTGATTCCTCTCCCTTTCTTACTTGTCCCATAGCTGTATCGCTACGACCTTTGCCTGCAGCTGCCCAGCACCATGTGCTTCCTTCAATGGCATGCAGCTTGAGGGCCAAGTCAGGTTTCCTGCATCCTAGAGGGGAAGATGAGCTCAAAATGTTTCAGCCAACATTCAAAACCTGTAAGTCTCAACCTCTCCTCTAGTCACAATGCCCAGTGGTGATTCATTTGAACAGAAGAAGCACGACAACAAGTGCTTAGTGTGCAACAGTTTCTGTGAGCCACCCCTTTCCTCCAAAATTTGGCTCATCAGGCGAGTATCTAGTTTGATTACCCTTAGGGCCAATTCTGCAGACAAATATTCTCTTGTAGAGGGACTAGTGAATTTGAAAGCTACTGTAGTGTCTGCTGCCCAAGGAAAAAGCCTTTTTATACTGTACTTGTGAGATGGAGAACAGAAATCATAGGACATAAGAAATATTTATCAAGGAAATGATACCTGGAATCAGGAAAGTTGACCAGTGGTAAATAAAGGGGGTGACCAGAGCAATTGAGTCATGTGGGGCAGCAGGATTGACAGGAGAAGGGTAACTTGTGGTCAGAAAGGAGCATACAGTCTCCTTTCCCAGAAGGAGATTCCAAACCAGTTTCAATCTAGTGTCCCCTCTGGGGAAAGTTCCCCTCGTCCTGACTGAGGGGAGGAATCACAGCCTGATTTCTAAAACTCAGTTCTGATGAACAGAGATGTTTCCTGTGAAGATGATAATATTTTTTTCCACTAGCCTTCCTCAAGCAGAGGAGCTGTAACTAAAGTAATGTATTATGCCCAGGCTCAGGCTATCTACAGATAAAACACATCATTATTCTGTTTCTGTGAGTGCTGTGGGCTTCTATGAAACCTAACTCCAAACTGCAGTTTCTCCAAAGGACAGGAAAGGTTAAAAAACACAATATTAGAACAACACTAGGACAACATAACACTAGAAAATTCTCTCTAGAGGGACATTCCTGTTTGTCTTGCCATTACTAAAATGTTGCTTTTAGTAGAAGGGGGGTAGGAATCGCAAGACTCTGAGCTCTGCACCCTGTTACCTGCTTGAAGGTGACTTCCCTGCTTTGCTGCATTTAGGTTTGTTCCTGTAAAAACTGTATAGAAAAATATCTGACTCACAGAGGTTTTGTGAAAATGATTTTAAAATCTGTACCTTCAGATGTCAGAGCACAGGATTATATACCAAAATATACATGTATACATAAATACACACACACACACAGACACACACACACAGACACAGACACACACAGACACACACACACATTCTCAGATGATCTCCTATGATGTACTTTAGCTTGTTCTTCTGACAGCAACTACTTTGAAGCTAGTGGCACAGACTCTTCCATGCCTGAAAATCTCAGCTGTATTCTTCCCAGAGATCAAAAATCTTGCAACTAGAGGCAGAGTGGAGACTGAAAAATCACTTTTAGCCCATATCAGAATGGGATGTTGATGTGGAACTGAAACTTCAATGAAAACCAAAGCAGACTAGCCGTTATCAGTGATCCTTTATCTTCCAGCCTGTTGCAAGCTTGTAGTAAGGACTCTTCTGACTTGCTACTGACTGAAGAAAAATCTCTCCCTGAGCTGATAAGAGAATGGATTACCCTATGACAAAAAGTTTATAAAGAAAAAGGATAACTCTAACCTCCAAAGGGCTTACAGAAGTATTTCTGGCTCTAATGCTGGCTGGACACTACTCATAATACAACTCTCATTGGAAAGTGAAGCTACATTACTTGTTCGTTCTCAGGGGAAAAAACACCCCAACCCCCTTTCTGCAACATTCCTGCCTTATTTTCAAAGTCAGGCAAATGATTTTTCCGAATCATTTTTTACTCCTTTCTTATTTTCTTAGAACCTGCTGCAGTGTGGAGGCAGGATTGTCTCTGCTGCTGAGAGGAGATGTGGAGCTCGGTGTCCTGAGGGTGTGACTGCCTTGGGCAGGCAGGGAAGACTTAGGATGAGCCTTTCAGAGGCTACTGGAAGGATCAGTTTGATAGACTTAAATAAAATTACAACATATATGTATGTGCATGCTGCATGTTTGGGTATATGTAGGTGTGAAGACATGTATTAAGTCTAACAAAATGTCGTCGGTTGAATTTTTGGAAAATAAATTTATTTCTACATCAAAAAATTTACAAACAGAGGGTGGTAACTCTGTTTTGAACTTCTTTTTTTGGCAACGTCGTCATTTAGATGGAAGAGGATGGTTCCTTGGATATCAAAGATCTCTTTAGGTTCAATACAGAAAAATAGAATGACTCAGCCAGCAGTAAATGGTGGTCAAAAAAAGAGAAAAAGACAAAAAATGCCAAGCAGAACAAAAAAGCCAACCCAAAAACCAGCCAACAACTATAGTGAAAACAAACTAAACAAACCCACAAAGTGTTTCAGAGAGGGCAAATGGATGAATTCTAATTTGTTATATCTTCATTATATTTTCAAGATGTGAATAATATAAATAAAAATACAATAAGCTGTTAGAATGATATTGCCAATGAAGGCATATGCCTTATTTAGGTCAGCCAAAATTCAGTTGTAATCGGATTAGAAGGACCCCAATCCCAAGGGATAAGTAGATAAAATGGTTACAGCAAACAATGTAGACCAGGCATTATGATGAGGAGGACACTGATAAAGGAAATTAAATTGCTGTGGAACATCCTAAATGTCCCAAACCAATGTCTATAAATTGAAAGAAGGAGCATATCTTTTTACCATTGATAAAAGCTGCCAAAGGAAATAGCAGGCAACCCCACGCTGGCTCCCTTTCTGGAAGCTATGCATCAGTTAAATCAACCTGTTAGGTCTATACAGGGGATAAAATGCAAAAACCTTTTGTACAAAGGAACATGGATCATTCTGCGTTCTCTGATTACTTGTGCTGAGACCACAGGATCAAATGTTAGCCATTTGGCCCTAAAGTCTGGGCTCCTAGGAGAGAGCATCAGTGAACTCTGTCATTGGCTGCCATGGTACTTCCTGCTAAATGCCACTCCCAGAACAGCTGTAGGCTTGATTTCCATGTGTAGAGGCATACAGCTCATTATTACTTTCATTGATTTTATCTAATTGTCTTCAATCAAGGGTCTATATTAAAACAGCTACTCTTCAATTGAAGTTCTAATCCATACCTAAAATCTTTTCTACAATAAATATTTGGGCCTTCACTTGGGGGTTGAAATGAATATACATCACTGATTGTTGACCAGTTCACCCAAAATCTAGAGTTTCATACCAAAATCTAACTTCCTGCAGGCTAGTTCAAGAACTGGTATAAGGAATGCAATACAACACTCCTGTTTTTTCCTACAGTCAGTTGGATGCTTGCAAGCTGTCCTGTCTTCTTTTATTCACAACATTTTCAGGCTTTACAAATATGGGGCCATTACTGTGTCTTGAACAGCAAGTCAGCACATACAAGAACAATAACTGCATTTTATGGCACAAAATACAACAGTTTGATACAGCTGCCTTCTAGTTTTTTTGCAATCATTTTTCATGACTCCACATCTGCCTACAGACAGAGTATGCTTCGAAGAACTGCTGCACTGTCATGGCAAAAGTTTATTTTGCTATGGGTTGTTTCATCTCCACCCGGTTGCGATATTGATTTCTCTCAGTGGATTAATTATCGGTGGCAGTTTCAGTCTTCCTTGCAAGGGGCAGAAGGAAAAATGATGTTTTTATTTCAAGGAGGTCTATTGACAATTGTGCCTGGGCTTCCCTTGGGTCCTAAAGTCAATGAAGTTAGAAGACCCATGTCATGGAAGTACTGTGCATGAAATTATTTATTTTTTCTTTGGAGGTAGTATCATGTGGATACTATGATGACCGTTTATTTCAAAAAAAAAAGGAAAAAAACGAAGGCTTCACATGTTTTTCATAATATATTGTAATTGTAAAAGTAACACTGAAATTGGACAAATATTGAATGATAGCCCAATATTCAAAAAGTAGCAGAAGTTATTCAAACTAACAACAAACCTATCAAAATATTTAGTTTGAAGAGAGAGGCTGCATTCTTCTGGAACAGAAGATTTTCAGTTAAAAGCTCTATGCAGAATTTGGAAGGAAAATCCAAGCTTGTGTTATTGCCAAAAAGATCTGTGTATGTTTTTTTGGGGATCTGTAAAAACTAAAGTCATAATAGATTAAATTTTTGCATTTTATGGCCTTCTTTTCTCCCAAATATATATAAATAATACACATCAGTATACTTACCTATTGATATAGTATGTTTCTTTTATATTTTTCTATGTGTATATATATAATCTACACATAATTGTTCAAACTTTGATGATATTGTCATGATGCAAAGATTGTGTACTCATTATTATTATTGTTTTGAAAAAAATACCATGAAAATGTTATTATTACTTAATGATTTAATATGTGTGTGTGTTTCTTTCTTCAAATCTTAATTCAGTTGCTAAATAAATCAGATGTAAAAAGATTGCAAATTAAAAATTAGAGATTATGTGGGTAAGAGTGCCGGTTTTCTTTTCATTGCATTGTTTTGTTTTTAAATATGCTTTCAGCTCTCTACAAATTTCCATTGCAGCATACAAGATTAATGATGTAACTGTTCATAAAATAATGTACAATTTTATAGTTGGTACACAATGTTGCAAAGAAAATTATATAACCTGGATTTGATATTTAATTCTTTTAAGCTGGATACCACTTATTTTACTGAGATTTTGTTAAAGTTATGAAGGCTAATTGGTTTGCATATCTGGAACGTACTCCATCGGTTTTGTTACATTCAGGACATAGGCTGAGGAGTGCAACTGAGAAAGATATATTTACTCACAGAAGAGCTAATTTGGTAAAGAATCAAGCATGAGTACAAAACTCTGTGACAACATTCACGGCAACTCTGTTGAATTTACTCTGTAAATTTGGAAAGCTTGCAAAATGTTTCCCTCAGCTGTCTGGCTCCTCAGCTTTTTGTAGAGGTAAACAAAGAAGGAAACCACTATTTAAAAATCTTCCTTATCTCCAGCACTTTACAAGATTATTATTTCCCAACTCACCAAAGGCCAAGGCACCACAAAAGCCCAGGAAGACATCTCCTAAGTCTGAAAAGTAAAACCCCTTTTAAATAGAAAGGGAAATGGACTGACAGGGTGGTAGTGACAGCAACTTCTGTGGATTTTTAGTAAATTGACCTTATTTTGTATCCTCCTGTTGTTTTGGAGTCAGAAACTCTGAATTCATTAGCTAGAGCTCAGCTACACTGAATTTACAAGGCTGTTATATTGCAAAACTCATCAATGATTCCCAGCAGCTGTGAAAGTAGTTAGAGAGTTTTACTTATGTCCAACACAAACATAATGAGGTAATTTGTTGAGAATTGGGCTATAGTGGAAGCTCCAAGCAGGTGGGATTTTTTTTGAGCTAGATATGAAATATTCTTACACTTCAGAGGAATCCATTTCTTGTTCTCTAAGCATATGCAGTGACTATTTGGAGAAGTGGGGGAACACCAACTAAGAAGGAAGCTTCACTTCTAGCAAAGTTTTACACAAGAGAGTTAATGACATTGATTGCTCATCAACCCAATTCCAATGGAAAAAAATGGTTGTTGAAAAAGAATATAAATAAGAACTATCTGCAGTTTTCAGGCTTCTTCCTGGGAGATATGATTTTTGAAAACATTCTTTGAGGACTATAAGTAAAATATTAACTCAACTAAAAATTGAAAGATTTGAATGATGGAAAGTACAAATTCATATTATCCATGTATGTGTATCTTTTTACAATAAAATCAAGGGCAATAATATTAATTTAATAAACATGCATTTAAAAAAAATATGAAAAGCCACATAGGAAAATTAAAATCATTATGTTGTAGCAAACAAAGCAAAAAGCAAAGAAACCACAATAAAGTTGAAAAAAATGAGTGAAGCAGATGTGCGTTTTCATGCTTGACCATGTTAGGACCATGGCAGTGCTGAGATTGTTTTAAGCCATCACAGATGAAACATATCAGAGATTCCTCAAAAACCTGTGCATGTTCATTTAGATATTTCCATTCTGCATCCTGTTCCTTCCCTTGCAATTAAAATACTTGATCTCGAAATTAATCACATATATTTACCACAGAAGTGGTTCAAAAAGAGGCTTCTTTGGAGTCCTAAACACAATCCACATGGCCACATGTGCTTGCTTGCTGTGCTGGCTGGAAAACAAAAATGGAGTGTTCCAGCATTGTCACTTCTCTCTCTTTATTAGGGGCCTATCCTTTATCCTTGGAAGCCAGGATGTAAACGCCTTTGAGAAATTTGATTTCATTATTTATAAACTTATTTTCAGATAAGGCATGATAACTATTCTCAGATAAGGTTCCAGAAGCCATCCCTCACTGTTCTGTCCTGAGGAAGCTATGAGGAGCTGCATAATGTTTAGATTTTCATACTAGAGTTGCTCACTCTCATAATGTAGTGGAATATATATAAGGGTGTAAGAGATTTACTCTCCAAAGTACCAGTATAAAAAGGAACAAAGAGAACAAATTACTTTTTTTCCTGCTGAAGAAACATGTAGATTGATTACCCTCAGCATAATTGCACACAGACACAGAAATTTGCTTGGAAACAAAGTACAGGTGGGCCATGCAAGGAGCACACATAAGTTGACAAACTGCAAAAAAGAACCATAAGAAAGTAGCGGAAAGGAACTGAAAAATATGCAGTAAAACAAACTCAGCCTGCTACCTAAATATCTGATTTTAGGATCTTTGGAAAAATCTTTGTGCCCAAACCAATAAAACAATAAAAATTTTAATGTAATGATATGAAATAAAAAAAAGACAGGGGAAGACATTTTTGCAGTTTATTCGTAAGTGGAAATTATATATTTATATCTGTATCTGTATCTATATATCTCAGCAGTTCAGAATTTGAACTACAATGTAATTACAATATAATTACACTGTAGTTATGCAGATGCAACACTGGATTCAATACTTCAATACAAATGTCTGACAATTACATGTCTAAAATAGGAATTAAAAAATGGGTGAGTCTTCTTTCGGTTTAAAAACTTGGAGACAAAGTTGACATGAAAATGCACATTGTATATAAATAAATATAATTTTTAAAATTGAAATGACTGAAAAGCAAGGAAGTGGGAGGTTTTTTAGTATAAAGATTACATACCAACATTTTTTTACACTCCATTTACATATAACATTTAGGAGAAAATGCAGTGATATTGTATGATAGATCTTAGATGTTGATGGGTGAACATGAATCGTGATGGAAAAGTTTTCCCTCTCCTCTCCTCTCCTCTCCTCTCCTCTCCTCTCCTCTCCTCTCCTCTCCTCTCCTCTCCTCTCCTCTCCTCTCCTCTCCTCTCCTCTCCTCTCCTCTCCTCTCCTCTCCTCTCCTCTCCTCTCCTCTCCTCTCCTCTCCTCTCCTCTCCTCTCCTCTCCTCTCCTCTCCTCTCCTCTCCTCTCCTCTCCTCTCCTCTCCTCCTTTCTCTTCCCCTATGATTTTCACCATCTATTTCCCTTCCCTTCCCTTCCCTTCCCTTCCCTTCCCTTCCCTTCCCTTCCCTTCCCTTCCCTTCCCTTCCCTTCCCTTCCCTTCCCTTCCCTTCCCTTCCCTTCCCTTCCCTTCCCTTCCCTTCCCTTCCCTTCCCTTCCCTTCCCTTCCCTTCCCTTCCCTTCCCTTCCCTTCCCTTCCCTTCCCTTCCCTTCCCTCAGCATTAGTTATGTTTGTGGAATTTTTGCAAAGGGCCATATGATGCATCCTGACCCCAAGTAGGCAAGATGAATTTCCCTTCCCTAAAGTTCCTGTATAAAAAGACCAATTATGCAGATGAGGAGAATTTCACCCAAAATAAATTGCATGCTCCATCTGATTGTGTGTAATAGATTATTCCAGACCTACACTGTCCTCAGGTGGAATTGAAGGATCCTTTAAACATCAAGGAATATATTCATAACCATTATCCTCTTAACCCTTTGATGTGAAAAGATTGCTATAAAATTTACTAAATTCATCTAAAATGGCTTTTGAATCTCCAATCACTTTGTTCTCTGCATTAATAATACTAGGACTAATCCTGCATGACTTGTGAGATTTAAGATGAGTAGCTAATAGCTTTTGAATCAAGGGTGCCTTTCAAGGGTGCCTCTAAGCAGTATCTAAAACTGTGTGTGTGCAATTTGTCTTATCCAAATTGGTGCATATTCAGAAGACTATGCAACCCATATACAAACTGCATTTTCATTCAAGATGTATGTAAGTTATATATGCAAATATAGTCTGAGGATTAATAGTGGATTTCTTTACACAGAGAACAGAAAAGAACTACACATGAATACTTACAGTTGCTTCTGAACATTTAGCTCTATTTATCCAGCTAGGAAATGGGGGAGTTTGATTGTTCTTAGCCTGGTTTCAGATCCCAGGTGATTTTTTGTGCTTTTCCATGGTTCCAGGGTTTCATTGGATTAAGGCTAACACACAGAGACTAGTATTTTCCTCTTCTGTTCTCCACCTCTCATCATTTGTCTCTCAGGTAAAAAATAGGGTCAGAAACACTAGTCAGTGAGAGCAGCTGCATCCAAAGTTTGAGCTTTCCCGCATTCAGAGACTATTTAAAATCTGGCCATTTTCTTGTTTCTCTACTTTGTCTGACTTTCCTCTTCTTTCATAGTCTGTGCATCCAATGTTTATGTTCACCTGGTTCCTTTGCCATTCTTCTCCTCTAATTGCCTCAAATTCAATATTATTTCTTTCTTTATTCTTTTCACATACTCCCAGGTAACCTCCTAGTTCTTTCTTTGACATCCCTGCCTCCATCCCCCAAAGATATAATGGAATATACTTGCTATTTTCTGCTGCTTTTACTTTTTTGTCTATTTAGAGAATAAACTTCTTGGAACAAGGATGATTTTTTTGCTACCTTTTATGCTTACTGTGCTTAGCACAAAAAGTTTACCCACAAATCTTATGTATAAAATTTTTATTTTTTCCTTGATTTTTGATTTTTTCTTGATTTTTTTCCAAATTAAATATTTTAAAATATTAATTTAATTTGAGAATACTCACATTCTTTTGCAAATCAAATAGACAAATTTTCATAAACAGAAACAAAAAAAAATTCTGAGAAAATATTTTTTCACCTCTCAAAAGTGGTAAAATCGCAACATATTCAAGGTGACAGTCTACATGTGATCGTGGATAGCATTACAGGACATGAATCCTGTTTGTGAAAGTTTAATCACAGAATCACAGAATAAGCTGAATTGCAAGTGACCCACAAGGATAATTGAGTCCAACTCCCAGCTCTGCACAGCAGCATTCCCAAGAGTCACACCATGTGCCTGAGAACATTGTCTAAATGGTTCTTGAACTCTGTAATTTAGGGATTTAAATGATTCAGCTTGTCTGCAAAATGGTAACTTCAGGAATTGGTTAGGCTATCATCACCAGTGACGTTCAAGATCGAAGCCCTGTGTGTTGAGTTGGCCCTTTAAGAACCTGAAATCAGAAATGGTGTCAGTGTGAGTCTGATGCAAAGTTCTGATTAGTTTTGAGCACAATGTCCTTTCTGCTTCCATCCTCAGAGAACATCATCCCAGACCAAAAATTATGACAAGCAAGTGCTGCTGTACCTGTGTGCAGATCCCCACTATGCCTGGGATAGTAATTTTCCCCATTATCTAAATGTGAAAGGAACTGCTGCCAGAGACAGTGTCAAGAGCTGTAGGATCCAATGACACAGTGGAGTCCATGTGTATTTTAGTCACTTTTGAGCTCAGTTTGAGCCATCTCCTGATGTGTTGATCAGGGGTCCAGCCCACCCTAAATTACTAAATGACTCATTGTACAGTGCCAGGTCTTCAGAGATACTGTTCCATATTGACTGTATTTTACCCACAAATCCAAGGTGCATTCCAAGGCTGTGTCCTATCTCCATTTTGAGATGAAGCTGGATGCAGTCCACTTCCTTCCTTTCCTCTCCTCCTTTTTCTCCTTCCCCCACAGACATGAGAAGGTATTTGTGTGGACAGCTGGTGCATAGGCTGGTTAGATCTCTGGTGTGGGTGCTCAAAATCAGGGTTTGAGTTGCATGATCAGGAGAGCTTGGAGACTACTGCTCCTGCAGCTTGGCTGTTATGGTTGAGAGTGTGGCTGAGCTCACATCCTCTGAAGGAAGGAGATAATCTTGAGTAACACATGCAAAATATGTAGCATCTCACATGTGATCTTTAGAGGATGCTGAAGGGTAGAAAAGGCAGTGATAACTTTGGGACTCAGCCTGTGTAAGCTGTAAAGAAACACCATTTTGAGGCCTTTTTTAGGCCTACTTGTGTCTGAATGGGAACATTTGATCGTGACATCACTGCAATGAAAATATTCCACAAAGTAAAGCAGCAATCAGCAAGCTGCATCCCAAATAAACCTGTAAGACTGGAGTTTATATGTTGTAATAGAAGAGATTATAAAAAAATATTTTATTGGAAACACAGAATGCTTCCCACTGGGAAATTTCAATGCTGGAAAATACATAGAGACACACAACTCTGCATCACAGCATGTTGTGTACCAAGATCAATAGGATAGATAATAAAAAAAAATTGGTTTATTGAGTGACTTTTTAGCAAAAAAACCACACCATAACCAGGTTGAAAAAGAGAGAGGTATGTTTACATGCCATCACTTATGCATGCTATATATTAGGCATTTGTTTACTACCTGGGTAGGCCAATGTGGCTGTAGCTGCTTCATGGTCTGCATCTTCTCAGACACTCAGGGGTAGAGTTGCACACTGCTACATCCCTGCTCTTCACAAACCTCCTGCCAAATAGCAGCTAATAGTTTCTTATTTATGTAAGGCAAACACAGGCTCACAAGACCAGAAATAACCAGTAAAACTGCATTTTCTTCATGCCTCCAGTCTTAGCTGTTCAGTGAAGTACTATCAAAGTAGTAGAACAGAATAATTTTTAACCACCTGAGAATATTACACAGTAACTGCACTTAATATAATTTGTTAACTTTGCCATTAAAGTTGTATTACCCAGAAACAGCTTGTTAAACTAAACATGACAGTTCTCCATATTTTCCAGCAGACAAAAGGATGGCAAATGCCCTTGGCTTTAGAGAATCTTCTAATACTTTAAATAACCTTCCACAGGAGAAAATAGTTTTCAAACTTACCCATACACATCTGTGATATGACCTGCTTACAGCCGTGCCTGTCTACTAATATACATTTTTATTAAGCTACTATATTTTTCCTCTCTAAAATAGATCTTTCACGAAAATAATTCCTCTTTCTCCATAACAAAATAAAACTAAAATAGTGAATAGTGCAGTTGACCGTATTTTCTGATATTTTTTGCTAAGAAATCATGATTTCTTTATAAAACTGTTATTACCTTTTACTCTTCTCTAGCTTTTCTTTGTCTCTGATTTAAACCTTCCATCATTTTATAAGTGTCTGTGTCATGACCAGAGTATTTTGCATTAGGGTTCTGAAATTGCTTGCCTGTGTTCAAATTCCTGCTATTTTTCTGAATGGAAGCATGTGATGATAAATTTTAATTAATGTTGATTTTATAATATTTTAACTCTGCCTTAAGGATAAAAACTGAAAATCTATCACTGTCTCTTAATTTTCAAATCAATCCAAGAATATATGAAATGAAACATCACAAAAGGCACTTATAGAAGACATAAATTAATGGGAAGCTGTTTGATTTATTATACAACAGATAAGATCTGCATGATACAGCTTCCTGATGGTTTATGTGCTTATGAAATCTTTCTAATGAAGGTTATTCCTGAACTCATAACATTTCATATTCCAGTCTATACTCTGTCATCAACCTATAATGCTAGATTTCGATTGATAAACATATTAATTACAAAAAAATTCCTCTGTTGATCCAATGAAGATGAGCTATTTGGGTGGAAGACATAAAAACAGAATTCTGCCACAGCATATCCATAAGAGAGCAGCAAAAATGACCACTTGTTACCTATTACCTTTCCACTTGGGACAGAAGGGGAACTTTTACAGATTTAATGAAGTAATGATCTTTTAGATATTGTTTCTGATTTTATTTCTAGGGATGTTTTGTTCTATAGGGAATACACACACATATTTGAATTTCTGTATTAGCTGGAAATCAGTTTAGTCTTTAAACTTTTGTTTGTTTCCTGACAAGATAGGTTTGAATAAATGTTGACAATTAAGGGAAGGAGATAAGATGCATCAATACATCAGGCAGCACTGCACTGATGAAAATTACTCTGAAAAAGACCAGCACCACTCAGGTGCTCTGTTTCCTCTCTCACCTGAAAGGCACTAGCAGCTCTCTGAGGAACAGGTATGCTCAACCCTTCAGCTGGAGCTGATTTGTTCACAGACTCAGTGGAAACATCCCTCAGGAATGTCAGAGGTCACTTGCCCTTTTAGAGTTATCTGGCTACAATTGTTCAATATAAACACTTGTTTTAAAGATACTATCTTAATCTTTAACATTCTTCATTTTCAAAATCAAATCTGAGTAACAGAGCCAGGCTTGTATTTCCACAGTAGATGTCATTTAAAGAAAGCATGTGTTTAAACTCAACCCTTTGGAAAACATATACATATACATATGTTTGGAAAACAAAACATATACATGTTTTTAACATTAATATAAAAGTGTCCCAATAGGAATGATTTCCTTAGTGGAAGCTTTAATCTCTACCAAGTATTTGGTAGAGCTCAAAACAGGATGAACATGTGGCACTTTTATTTTGCATCAAGCATTTACATAATAAAGGATAAACTAACAAAAGAAGTGACTTAAATAAAAAATGGGTTAGCCAAATAATTGAGATTTATCCTTAAAGTGCAAAGGAGAGAAAGTACACACAAAAGGCTCTTTGGGATTTTTTTGAAAAACAATGACCACATGTAAAGTTGGTTGATGTTTTAGGATTTTTTTACCCTGTATTTCTATGAGTTCATCTGCATGCATTCATAAGCTTTATTTGTATTTCTATGAAGCAATTAGAAATTTTACTAAGTGGAAAGGAAAGTACTTTATCAATTAAGCATCAATTTCCATTTCCTTATTTATGATCCTGCAGATAGTAAGCATCAATAATTTCTGCTTTGCTACAATGTCACCAGGAAGATTGATTGTGCATGTCACCTCAATATAAGAAGACTTAAATGGGAAACATATACTTGCAAAGGCACCAAATGCACTTTTGCAAAAAGGAGCAACTTAATCACATTTTTAAAAACAGAAGTTTTAAAGATGCATCATGCTGTTGTTCTGATGAAACCTCTGTATTTTTCATCAAGATCTTTATTGACATCATTGTATATTTGTGACTATGCACTCAGCAATCAGCAAACTAAAAAAAAAAAAAAAAAATTGCTAAAAATGAAGGACCCAGAAAATAGAAAATACCAAGGGCAAGGCTGCACAGAAAAAATTTCAATCATCTGCCTGTGCATATAAATTATGACACAATTAATTAGTTGATCACTATAAAATTACTTGAATATACTTGATCTTTGTTTTATTCAGTAGATAGAGCAGACAGTGGTTAGGGAGCATCAATTGTTCTTCAGATTTTTTCCAAATTCTCTTCCAAGAGAAGCTATTCACATTTTGGTGAGACAAGTGCATACATATTTCTGACATATTTCTGTCTCAAACTTTCGGGACTCAGTTTTCACAAGTTTACAGAGATGCTTTAGCCCTCTACTCAATACTGGTATTTTCAGAGGCTGGCATGTGCAGAACTATTCAGATTTTAGTTCTGCCAGGAATTTCATATAATTATGGAAGCATTGAGATTGGAAAAGACCACCAAGACCATTAAGTCCAACCTCTGACCAAACACCACTGTGCCAAATAAACCACAGAACTTGGTGCCACATCCAGTCATTTGCTGAACACTTCCAGGGATGATGATTCTACTACTTCCCTGGGTAGCCTGTTCCAATGCCTGACCACCTCTTCAGGGAAGAAATTCTTCCTGGTGTCCAACCTGAACCTCACCTGGTGCAGCTTGAGGCTACTTCCTGTTGTTCCATTGCTGCTTCCATGGGAGAAGAGACTGACCCCCAACTGGCTACACTCTAGGAGAGAGTGACAAGGAACCCCCTGAGACTCCTTTTCTCCAGGCTAAACAACCCCATCTCCCTGAGACACTCCTCACAGACCCTCCACCAGTTCCCTTGCCCTTCTCTGGACATGCTCCCACACCCAAATATCTGTCTTTAAGTGAGCAGCCCAGGGGCAGTCACTTCCCAAGGATGCCATTGGCCTTCTTGGCCACCTGGAACACACCTGGCTCATGTTCGTCTGATGTTGACAGCACCCCCAGCTTCTTTTCTGCTGTTCAGCTTTCCAGTCACTCTGTCCCCAGTCTGTAGTGCTGTATGAGGTCCATGGGCAGGACCCAGCACTTTGTCTTATTGAATATCATAGTATTGGCCTTGGCCTGTTGTTAGCCCTGAAGCAGGACCCTGGATTGTTTAGGGGAACTTTGACAACTGGGTGTGCTTAAAGAAGATAGGGCAGAAAGGACAGGCACAGCTTTGAGCAGATTGCCTCATTAATGGACTTGTGATGTTGAAGAACTGGAAATGCATTCCTGCTTCAAGAAGGATGTGAGTCCCTCTTTCTAGAACATTATGCTATGGAGACAGTTGTTTCTCTTCAGACCTATTAAGTATTTCTACTACACAAAGAAGTGCAGAAGATACTAAGAGTTGAGGCCAAGGGATACTAAAAGGAGATAAATTCACATCCCTGACCCAACCCCTAAAAACATAGAGAACTGGAAAATGCAGATCCTGCATCCCAATGAAGAACCTCAGTCAGGATTACTGGGTGTTCTGTCTTTGTGCCATTTCTCTGCTGTTTAATCACAGACAGAAGAGACCTGAAACACTGAAGAAGCTGTCTCCAGTGTCTCACACTGGCTGGCACTGATACTTCCCTCAGTAAAAGCTTTCTGGAAACCTCTTTGTCAGGACTCTTGCTCACCTGTGTGTATATGGGAAGAACACATACCAAATGAAGGATACAGAATAACTTTACAGAGGGTGTACAAAAGCACTGTGTCTTGCAGGATCTAATTAATTATTCCTGTCTCAGGTTCCTCAGTGTATCATTGTCTTCATGGATTATCCTGCATTTTCACACCTATTGAGAGTGCTTCACAAATATGAGTGAATTGTCACTATATTTCTTTGATGGGTAATTTCCAAATAGGGAAGAGTGGCACAGAGAGGTGAAGGTGTCCCATTCTCAGCAGTGTCAGGTTCCCCATCCTTTGCTTGCAGAGAGCTACTTGGAAGAGGGCAAGGATGGCTGAAGAAAGTCCTGCAATCCACTAAGTTTCTGTCTCAGCAGGGAAAAACACATTTAGGGAAGGGATAATGAGATGAGGAACACGGCAGAACCTGTGACACACTCCTGCCAGCCTGGCTTCTGCAGCTCACTCACAACCCAGAACAGAAATGCTCTCTATCTCAGTCTCCGCTCATATCTGCTGGGGAAAAAAAAAAGAACCTAAAAACCAGTTGCTGGTATTTAGGTTATCCTTGCCTGATTGATGTGTAACACATACCACAGGTTGCCCTAGAGACAAGTGAGGAGAAAAGGATTTTTCACTTTTGGGATGAGGAGCAAAGTTTGGAGGAAACTACATAGAAGACGATATTAATTCACGAGTGAAGCTTGTGATTAATTGTAAGGTGGATGCTTTGTTTTCACACAGAACACATTTTCTGGCTACATATTGTCCAGTATGATAGTACTTTTTAGTGCTGTTTTATAGCGGTGCAAATTATATTAATTCTTTATCCTGGAAACACAACATACTGTGCCCCATTACTCAGACATGGGTGCCTGTTATTGACAATTATATTTTTTACCTTCTTGGGAAAAAAACCAAATACTAAATAAAAGGTTTTCTACCTGTTTCAGCATTCTTCCCTCTCCTTTTCTTTCAACCTTTTCCCATCTTTCTGCCCCAAATATATATATGTGAAGGTAATATGCTTTTCTTTTTAAATTACAAAATGAATGAAACTTGGTACAATGTAATCCTGAATCTAGAATCTTGACCCTGTTTTATAAGATCTGAGGCCTCCTTTCAGGTCTAGTTTTCTACTGACTTCTTTGACATGCTTCACTAGACCTAATAGCTCCCTATTACCAGTTACAATTTAGCATCTGAGCCAGGAGCTGGAGGAAAAAGGGAAAAAGGAGTGTAAATTATACGGAGATGCAGTGAACAAAGGTTTTATTTCTCCTGAGCACAACCCTTTGATAGGAAAACGGGGGAGACAAATGTGTTGCTAATTTAATTAAGTAGTATGAGATGGCAGGGTCCACAGATGCCATTTAGGACTGGATTAATCAAGAGCAGGTGATGAAAATGAATAGTCACACATAATGTTAGCATTTTTAACAATCCGACACAGTCTAATGGAATCAAGTGCTATTTAACAACAGGGCTCAGTTTTGCTTGCTAATCCAAATTTATCTACACTTTCACTGTGCACATTCATGTGGATCAAGAACTCTCTTCCCTCTGGTTCCCATTAATTTTCTGGGGCATTTTTAGTTATTTAATGTTTTGTACAACATGTTCATGTCCCCTTTTACTGCACACTGAGAGAAGCACTGAGAGGACTGCGGAAGCATTGCATCCTGTGTGCTGAACAAGTGTAACATCCAGCAGGTAAACACTTTTTCACAGCTGAGAGGTCATCCTTCCCAGTATAAAACCTTTGTTTTCCTCCATGCATTTCTTTCCAAAAGTATTGAAAAGTTCTGGTCAGCTGTTTCCTTATCAAAGCTTGAAAATATTTTTGCTCATAAATTTTGGGACCACCTGCAGCTATTTGATATAACTCTTCCAGTATGCCTTTATCTTTCCTGGCAATAACTGAAGCATGTAACTTAGCAAAATCTTCAGTCTACCAAGTGAAGGAGTTGCTAGATGAAGATTGAAACCTCTGTCAGACTGAAAGAAAATTTAACTGCATGTGAAGTAATACTTTCCTAATAAACAGTTTTCAGCTAGAATAAACTTGGTGCCTGTAATTTCACTATTTTCAAAAGGATTAGAAGCTACTGTTGGAAATCAGATCTGTGTCCAGTTGTAGTCTTATATCTCTGAACAGGCTGTGGCCAAAACAAATATATCAGCTTTACAAAGCAGTGGGCAAGCAGCTAATTCCTCTACTCCTTCGACAGTTTTTGACACAGACGAGAGTGTGTAGGAAAGTGCTCTGGCATCTGTTTCTCATCAGCTTGAGCAGAGAGGGCATAAAGACTCTGCCACCTATGCTTGGGCTCTGAAAGCTTTATAACCTATTGCTTTATGTGGTGTCATAAAAGTAAACCAAAACCTGTCTAACATGAGACTGACAGAGCATTCTGCAGAATTTCTAGTTTTCAAAATCTAAGCTCTCTTTACCCTCTTAATGGATGGATTTATTACATGTCAGAGTGCAATTTCATATTAGTCGTTATCAGGTCTTAGGACAGTTTTATTTCAAAGAGAGGGGGTACTACTCCACTAGGTGCTATGCATTTTGCTGCATTTACAGAGTCTTGCCAAGCTTGTTTTCTAAACCTTATGAAAATCAATTACAAACAGCCATGTCTCAGTCACCATCTTTCAATATAACTGTTCTCCAATCCCTGAAGACTCTTTAGAAGAGATACCTCTGTGTGTCATAAAAAAAATTTGTGGTTTTAAGTACCTCTGAGTATAAAAAATCCAATGCAAGAAATTCAAAGATAAATATATGTTTCTTATCAATGAGCATTCTCTGTATGAACTACCTAGTTCTGCTTAATGGTGTCTAGCTCTGGTTTTTCAAGTGAACATTTTATTTTTCAAAATAAACCTGACATGGAGAAGAGAATCTCCATCAGGGAGAAAAAAATCATCACACAAAAAGGATCCTAAACCACAAACAGCAAAACTCAAAAACCCCTTTTGTGCTTATATGAATGTGATTATAGAACAAAAAAACCCCACCAGGATTACAACAAATTTCAGGAATTTTTTGCCAGCTGTTTCTGACAACAGCACTGTGAGACTTAAAACCTTGGTGGAAGTGTTGTGAGGCCTTTAGCAGTAGCACATTGGGGTGGCCATGCCCAGCTCCCTCTTTTCTCCTTACATGCTGGTTAACACTCTACAGTCCTCAGCTTATTAAAATGAACCTCATCCTCATGGCTTGGGATAGTCTTCTAAGCTACTATTGACCTTGGTGTCTGTTTATATCTTTTTGTCCTGTAGTTCCTCCTGTAGTATTGTAAGTTTCTCCAGCTGTGCTTGCTAGAACCTATCCACAATATCCTTAAATCAGGTGGGTTCATAAAGCTGCTGTCATGGTTGAAGAAATCACCACATCTTTCTGCTCACGGTTGCCCCCAGCTGAGACATCACAACTCACAGAGCAAGTACTCAGAGGCTTTCACTTCAGTTCAGTGTCAGGATTTTTGCTGAGCTAACCTCTCCTACTTTGCCCTGACCTCGACCAGAGTCACTGATGTGGGGTGGAAATGTCTTAAAATGCTGTAGCTGCTTTGCTTTTATGACCATGATCTGAGATTAAATGGTCATCAAATATTCTCCTTCTCAGAAGAGCAGAAATAAGGACAAATCAAGTGGAGATGTGTGATCAACTGAAGGAACAGGGTGCTTTCATTCTAGAAAACTTCATCTTTGGTTGTTATTCAAGAGTCAAGGTTTGTTCAACTATTGAGGTGTGAGTGATGAAGGAGAAGGAATTCCTGAGTGCTTGTCCTTCAGGCTCATGTTGAAGTGGAGAAAGAAGCTGCTTTGAATTGGAGGGAGGGGGAGAGAAGGGATTACCAGAAGAATTTGATGTGTCTATTTCTGCTCTAATTAGGCTTTCAGAACAACATCTAAAAAGATCATCCTTTTTTTTTTAAAGTTCTCATATTTTCTCAAGTGTGTTCACTCTTACAGATGTGATCTTGTACATTTCATCCCCCTTTGAAGGCAGGGTTATGTTCTGAGGTATACTTGGGTCTTTTAATTAAAAATTACAGGTAAAATATTTAAAATGCTCTTGAATTATGGAATATTTTTTGTTTTGCAAATGGAAAAGTGTAACCAATAGTCTTATGGCATTTTATATTAAAAGCAGTGTTAAATTATAATAAAGGAAAAAAGTTAAAAGAATTGCAGTGTGGATTTATGCATATGTGTAGAAGATTAATGCCTTTAGTTAATTTAGGTTGAAATATATATTCTAATGAGGTGTTAAAATTAGTTCTGAGAGTGCTCATCTGGCAACTATAAATATGTTATAGCAAAGTGTAATTAAGCCTCTCTAAAGTTTTATCTCTTTACTTTTCTTTTCCCTTTCTTTTTTTTCCTGAGCTTAGAGAAACATGAACTCAGTTGCAACGACACCTCTCCAGAGAAATTTATAGTTTCATAGAAGTTCAGAAACAAATTATTTTATGTGTATTCTCACTCTTTGAAGAAGAATGGTGAGAAAATCGTGACAGTGAAAGCTTTAGTGTTTTCACAATTTTGAGGTCTGTCTGTAATTTTTTTCTGTTACAAAGATCTTGAAGTTATCACCCAGACTTAACCAGGTGTATGGAAAACTGGAAGGATGAAAATAAGTGTAGGATGTCTAGGTTCAGAAGATAGCAGTCAGTGCATCAAGCTTTGCCTTCAGGCTGGTGACCAGTGCAGAATTGCCAGTCTGTCTATGAGGGACTGGACTCTTTCAGTAATGATGTGGAGGAGATGATGGATGCCAGCCTTACCAAGTTTTCAGGTGACAAAAAGTTGTGAGGGCCACTCACTGTGCCCAAGGACAGGAGTCCCATTCAGGCAAGATGGAGGATGGGGCCAAAAAGAACCTTGTGAAATGCAACAGGGACAAATATTAGGCTGTGTGCTGGGGAATAAAATCTCCCTTACAACACTACAGGCTTGTGCCTGAATGTGGGGGAACAGCTCTATGGACAGGTGCCTGAGGGGCCTGGTGGACAGTAGGCTGGACAGGAGCCATCATGCCCTGGCAGCACTGACTCCACAGCATAACTTGTAGAACATAGAACATATGTTCTATGTTCATAACATGGAGGGAAGTGCTTATGTCTCCAAACTCAGCACTCATAAGATGATGTCTAGAATACGTACAGTAACTCTTTGGGATTCCATTGGAAATCAGACAACTAGGAAACAGTGAATGGACCTACTGTCTATTAATGTTTATAAATACTGTGAGCACTGTTTAAAGGATTATTATGACATCTCTGGAAACTGTAACAATGTTATTCATTTGGCATTCTAAATATTTAATTTCTTGCCTTTGTAGTAAATGAGTTGTGCAGTTTTATCACTGCAACCACATTGAGAAACTAATGTAGACTCATGGTCCAAAGTTCTAAAGAGGTGAGAGTCATTCCTGGGGTGTGACCAAGATGGATTCATCACTTATAATTCCAGGTAAATATTTAAATAGTCAGATAGGAGCATCAAAGAGACATTAAAAAGAAGTCAATGTTTATTCCTGTCGTCTTGAATGAATATTCCAAAATGGAGTTTTATTGCAACTAGAGGTGGTGGGGAAAGAACAGTGGAGTGACCAAAGCTTCCCACTCCCTTTTATGCACAAGACACTGAGGAAAGCAACAGAGATCAAACAGAAGACATGGAGTGAGGGAAGGCTGATGCAGGGCAGGGGAAATAAAAGAAGATTGGCAATGTAGAAAACAACATGACAGACACAGAGTTTATTTTCAGCTGAAGATATTTTCAGAAATAATATCTATCTACTGGAATTGAGTATAAAGTAATAATAAAAATTCAATCAATACATAATCATCCATTCTCCAGAACACATTTACTTATCCATTTTTGGCTATAACATCTTTTGTACGTTTAATTTCTTAGCTGTTTATTTCAGGAATTCATATGTGTTGAGTACTGGAATATTCTGACCATGATGCTTGATAGTAAGGAAAGCACTGCAGAGCTGAAAGTGGAGGAGACAAAAGCGACTGTAATATTCTGCAACTGAAAACTTATTTTCATTAGGTCAACTGTAGCTGTATTCTCCTGAGTAGACATGTAGCTATAAATTTCACTATTTTTTATTCTTTTTCTCCTGCCAAAGGAAAACAGTTTCATGCTAAAGCCATCACAGTAGAAGACCTCCCATATATTAAATTGTTTGATCTTGCAGATGTTACAGGATAAAACTAATAAATAAAAAAAACCCACCCAAACAACTTTATTCTGCATTGTTGAGAAATCTGCTAATCTATGTAGATCTAAAATTTTGCAAAACCCCCTCGCATTTCATTGGGAAGATTTCTAAGCTAAATGCTCTGCCTCTGTGGCATGGCCTTTGGCTTACCTGAAATCTCCCTGAAAATATGCAGTAGAGATATTTTAGCATCTGCAGCTCCATGGTGCTGACAGCCCAGTTCAGAGAGTACTGTGGTTGCAATGGCTTCACCTGGAGAACATCAACTCAGCATGTGAGCAGGGAGAGAAGAAAGAACAGATTATAGGAATGAAGAACAAAGACAATTAAGCTTAACTCCTCTAGGTTCAGTACTCATGGTAATTTTGGGAAATCTAATGGGAATGACCTCTAGGGTGAGATGCTTTCCCTTGACTTCTTAAGGCGGAAGATTTATTACAAATACCTGGCAGGTGAATACTCAGAGTGACAAATCTGGAATCTCTGGGAGGGGCAGGTGTTGCCTTCTTACAAGACAGGACATCAATACATCTCAAACGTTTCCACCACTGTTTAAAGAGCATAATCATCAGATGAAAACACAGTATCCCAGTTCCATTTCTCTAGCACAAAGGTAAAAATTTCATTTTTCTCTTTAACTGCTTCAAGTACAAGTGTCAGACTCACTGAGGGGCTCTTCTCAGTAGAGAGGCTGTTCTGCTGTGCCATCCCACCAATGTGCTTTGTATCATGTCAGGCTTTATTGATCTGTGTGGATGTATGTTTCTAGATCAGTGGACATTTGCCACAGTACTAACAGAGCACTCCATAATTGCCAGTGGAGAAAGGACTTTCTCCCCTGCAGAGATCTCAAAGAGCAAACCTTGAAGTGATATCTGGGACAACTTCCAAGAAGCTGGTGCGTTTCTCCTTTGCACAGCTAAGATAACAGCTGTTCTAGGTACACCTCCAATCACACACAAGTTTTTGTTGTTGAGTTTATAATTTGGTTTGTTGTTTGATTTGTTTTGTTTTGTTAGGTTTTTTTAGACAGCAAATGAAATTTGGTTTAAAATGAAAAGAGGGCATCTCCACGGATGTCCAAAAATTCTGTATGTGCTTGGGTAAAAATCTGTACGGCTTCATGGCACACCTTTTCCCTGAGTTAATTAAGAAGTATATATAAACTTGCTTGAGGCCTGTTAGGAACAAGCAGAGCTGTAAAAAAATCTCAGTAAGGACTTATGTCTCCTGGCTTTAGCAATTGGGTAATTACGTAATTGTTGTGTTTCTTTGTTTAGCATGTGCTCCGCGGTCTCATTAATCAGCACAGCAATACTGAAATGGCCGTGATTTCCACCAGCGCGATAAGACGTGTTGGCTGCTACATTCAGAGGGATAAATTGGTTATTTTACAAAGTCTCAAAGGGTGAAGGCTTGGGGGTTTTACTTTAACGTTTGTCACATGATCTCGCTGCGTGACATCGCAAATCTCCCATCTCTGCTTTGTTGGTCTATATGCATGAATAATTTTCCCAGTGCTTGTTTGTAGCTGAGTGGGAGAAAGAGAGAATTACCGCCGCACAATCTCTTGTTGTCGGTGATCAGCATTCCGATGGTCTGAGCTGGCTTACAACAGTGTAAAGACATCAGTGGCATGTGTTATAATATATTGAGCATTGTACTCCTGAAGAACGCACGAAAGAAAGAACATTGTTCTACTAGGGAGCAATTCATCGGGTTTTTCCCAGAGACTCTTGGGTCAAGTTTTTATAGGCCTATTTGATTTTCAAATTCTTTTTCCCCCTTTTTCCTCTCAGTGAGCCATAGTGTCCAAACTTGTCTACATTTACTTCCCATGTTTTGTGCATGGTAGATGTCCTTTAAAAAGAGTATCTCAAATAAGTCTTTATTCTTGTTTTGTTGGCTCTTATTCTGTGTTTTCATGAACTCTGGCCCTGGCCATGGCAACTGCAAGAAAAATGTTAACATTGATTGACAGGATTAAGAAAGCCTCCATGCCTATCCGCATTTCAAACACTTTGGGAACAATGGTGTTTGGTGTGATTGAATTAATGAGATATCGTGGACTGTCAAAAGAGCACACATACTTTACATAAACCTGATTATCTTTGCATGGCAGAAATGAAAAAAAGGAGGGAACAGAGGTTTGGCTTTCACTCATACCTCCAAAGGAGCCATCAAAGTGTGTGTGCCCTGGCTCAGAGAGTGATGTGCCTGCTCAACTGGCCTGCCCTCCCTTTCTCTCCACATACTGCCTGGCTCTGCTTAGCATACATCAGCCATGGGCTTTAACAAGTCTATTCAGGCAACTGGGCCCAAAACAACGCTCTTTTCACAGCTCAGCACCTCTGTGCTGATTTTTTTTCCCCTATGGGTCTATTGTTTAACTTGAACTAAGCATACATTTCAACAATTAGACCCGAACTGGCTCCTACCACCCTAGCTTAACCCCAAAGAGTGACATCAGTCATGATACTACATACATTTTGAGAGGTGAGCCACAGCTGGTGCTCACTTTTAGCAATAGAATTACTGGAGAGAAGAAAGTTTCATAGGGAACTTCTTCCCACTTAAGTCTTTAAATGATATTTCTATCCTCTGGGAAATGTTCCAGCAGGCATAATGGTTTGGTGAATAAATACAATTCATTGAAGCGGTGCTGCATTTTAGCATAAGCTATATTTTTTTTCACAAGAGGACATAATGGATTAAGAGGCTCTGAAATGAAATGTAATCCAAAAGCCGAAAGGATTCTGCCTACCTACATACCTGTCTGTCTATCTGTCTACTTACCTGTCTTACGACTTCTCTAATAATTTTACATGGTCCTTACTACCACAGATGAGCATTCATTCCTCAAATACACACAGCACTGGCTTACTGAAAATATTAATTTTAATGGAAGTGGCATTTGTTTAATAGCATACAGTGCTTTCAATCTTTTTCAAGCAAATAGTTATTTTTTAATGAATTAAATGCCTTAATTTAAAAAAAATCTAGCTGATTTTTTCACTGTATTCATGGATCATAAGAATTTTTTTTCTAACAATATTTTTCTCTCTTTTTTGTGCTAAATCCAGATGGAGGCACCGTAAAAATGTTTTTTATCCAAAAGACTCTGGTCAGCAAGACAAGTCTTATATTATTTCTAGCTTGCCTGGAGTAAAGAGATACTGTGAAAACCTCAAAAAATGTATATACTAGAATGTCCATACTGTTTTTGCAGACATATGAAGAACAGATAATTTAAATGAAGTTTAAATAGAAAATCAAGCTTTTCTAGTTTGCTTACAATGTCTCAAGCCTCTAGGCCTCTGAAGATTCTCCTGTCATTGCATTACTTCTCCCCAGGTAGGAAAATGTAGCCTTTATGTAAATATGAATTACAATATTCCCTTTTTTTAAGGATTCTTTATTCACCTATATCATGCTTTCAGTCTTAATGAGTAAGCAAGATATAGTCTTTGTAACTTGAGTGGTTATGGTGCTGAGCTGAAAATGATGAGATTTGTAATTCTGCATTTCCCTCTTTATGGACTTCCCTAAAACCTTGCAGCCCTCCCACAAGCTTTAGTGATTCTATGTTGTGATAAATGATTAATTTTCACTAAGGCTTTTTAAAAATACTGTAGGAATAAAGAAGTTTAAAAATCACCTGGTGGCGCGTATTGAGCTTTGCTTTGTAAAACATTAAATAATTTATGGCAAAACTCATTTTAACACGTGTGCATATTTTCTGAGGCCATGGATTAGTGACAGGCCTATCATAACAGATTAATGTTTCAGATCAAAGAAAAGGTGGAGAGCACTGCACTGTGAAGTCACAAAACAAAACAAAATATTTCCCCCCAAAGCTTAGCCAGTAGATGTCTCTGTTTCACAAACCCTGCCATGGTATCAGCTGCCACATCCTCCCAGTTACATCTCCTGCACCCTTCTTATTCGGATAAACTCACCTTTACATTAAAATGGCAAGATGATGGGAGGGTGGTGGTATTTTGAAGCCTGTGTGAAGCTGTCTGAATGATCGAGACACTTGAAACTCAATTGTGTGCATGACAAGCAGTAGAGATTGAGACAGCTGCTTAGTTGGAGACTCTCTAATGACTGAATTGGCATAGTCAGGCTGCTTTGCACTACATGACAGGGTCTTGGGGGCACCATTATTTGCCCCTTTTTATCAACAACCCAGATTTCCAGTATCTATATGACAATAGGTAGGGATGTTAGGCTTCCCTTCTGTGCTCTACATAGTCATCTGCTCCTTCTGAGCTCTTCCTCCTCCAGTCCTATGACACTGAGTGAAGCAAGGGGAGCTCCAGACCCCACTGGAGAGAGCATATCTTTCCTTCTCCAGTCTTAAGAACTTATGTGTCCCACAAGGAAAACCTCTGCAAAAAGATACTGGACAGACAGGTGTCCTTGGGAGAGGGAAGGGAAACTAAGTGTGATGGCATAACCCTGCAGTTTATTCTGGCCCTTGAGCTGCTCCCAAATTGCAGTGCCTTCTTCAGAATGCCCAGCTCAGTGCAGCATGAAGCAGCTTTGCCTTCCACAGAGTGTCACTGGAAGCGTCCTCCTTTGTGTCCCAGAAATGGCAGTACTGCCTATTTCTCCTGCTGAGAGTTCTGCCATTGAGTTAGAACATGTTTCCAAGTACTCCTTTAAATTCAAAGGGCCAGTTGTATGTCTATGAGATAAGCAATATAAGGAGCTTGAAATGGCAAAACTGATTTCTGCTTTTGTGAACACAGGTATTGCTGATCTTTACGTAGACTTAGATGGTCTTTCCTGCTCTCTTAGGAGTAAATATATGCTATACCATGCTATTTTCTTTAATCTTTGTGAATTAATATTGCTTGCTTTTCCTCCTCACTTCTAGAGAATTTGCAGTAAAACTATGCTTTTCATTTATTACAACTATTATAAGTTGAAATATTAACACCTTTATCGTTGATATAAACAAAAGGTGGGACTTTTCCTCATCAAATAGGTAATTTCAATTTGGGTGAAACCTGAGGTTGAGGATTTGAAACTGGTTTAAGCTAATCAAAGTCTTGTCTGCTGTTAAAGTTGGTAATTTTTGTCTACTATCTTCTGTGTCTCACCACACTTTTCTTCCACTTGTCTCATGTCAGCATTAGCACTGGCATGGGTGCATGCATGCCCATGGTAAGCTAGATTGCTGCCCCCACCTGCTTGTCCTCCTGGCCAACCTCAGCACAAAAAGGATAACAGGAACACCTGTCTGGCGGTTGGATGGAGGTGGGATTTTCATGTCTTACTTAAATGACCCTAATGCAATGGTGGAACCCCAGTCCAAAAGTGGGAGACTGAATGCTAAAAAGGTACAGGTTTAAGGATGTGTAAGTAACAGCTATAATTTTTTCATTCCACCAAAACATAAACCTTATCATTTTTATCTGCCATCTTTTTTCTAGCTTCTTTATTGAAGACAACACGATTTCTATTTTGGGTTCATCAGTACAGATAGTGTTATTATCTATACTTTTTTTTTACAAAATATAGGCAAAATTTTAATAAAAACATGATTAGAAAAGCAAACTATACAGTTTATACACTAGCTGTAAATTTTTATTATTTATATACAAATAATTTTTTGCCATAAACTCCATAAGAATCCTTGGCAAGTAGGTATGAATGCAAGTAACAGAAAGGTGAAGAAATTGTGTGAGAACTAATGAAGAAACCTTCATCCAATTTTGTTGTGTCTGACTTTGTGTCGTCTTGGTCCCACTTTGAATCTTGCACAGTAAGTTGATACCTCTATCCTGATTCACTATCATGGGCACGCAACCTCCTAAGAACCAGTAATGTCCCAGCCTTTTAGCCCTTATCCTGTCTTAGGCCTCCTTCAGGTGTCATTTAGCCAAACTGTAGCTTGCACATAGCTCACTGTGCCATCAGATCAAGAAGATTTGTGTTGTGCAGGTTTCTTCCACATGTATTGTTCTTGCCAGCCTTGATATTCCCTCTGTCTTCTTTGATGAGCAGGTAACCTTTCTTTCTCTTATCCTAACACACATTTCCAACATATTTTCCCATTATGCATTTATTTAAGGCATAACTACAGAAAAGTGTTTCGTTCATGTAGTGATTCTTCTCCTCTTGCTCTCAGACAGGTGTGTCAATGTCTCTTATCAATACTTTGGTGTCTGAGCAGAGGCTGCTGCTCCAGTTTGAACTCACTGGACCAGCAAACACCAGCAGATGTAGAATAATGCTTTCAAGCATATGAATTAAATCATAGTGGCTAACATCTTATAAAGTATTCCTAATTTTCCTAATCCTGGTATTCACTTCAAGCCTCATCTCCAGTAATATCCTGACCCAAGAAGAGTTCAGCAACAAAAATCCCATTTACCCCAGGGCACTCACAATTTCATTAGGCTTTCTAGGAAAAGGCATAGAGTGCACCTAGGAGCATGGTCTTCCTGCCACTTACCCATTCTTCTAATTCCTAAAGCAGCTAGAATAAAGCATTATAGATGAGTAGAATTTGTTAGATTTCAAATTTTTTTTGCAACAGTATTATAAATTTTCTATTTTGTAGGCCTCAAGTCGTCTAATGTCAAAGATGTCAGATGATGGGTGAAAATTAAACTGGACATCATACCTATTTCATTTAAATAATGAACATACAGTGACATATTCTAGGGGCAGTTAATTTCTAGTTACTTTCTTGTAAACAATTTCCACATCTTCATTTTTTTGAGCAAATTTTGCAATAAATTTTAATTTTAAGAATGATTTTGTGTAAAACCTTACCAACATAACAAAATGTCTACACTGAAAATAATTTTCTTTAATGACAATATATGCTAAATAATTCACCAGTTATATAATATGCTTCTTGTTTTACATTATGATTTTGTGACCATATTTCCCACTGGGTTAAACATAGCAATCTGAATTTTAAATCTGACATTTAGAGACTAGGAGTTTTCCTTGATAGCGATGGTTTTACTTTATTTTTCAACATTGTTTTAAGGGGTGCATTCTTTGCACTGGAGATCCAGTATCCTCGAGTAACCGGAAATCATTAATAAATATGATTACCACTAGAAGTGAAACAGGGCAAGCTTTGAGGTTAGCACAATGCCCTGGAAGAACACGTTTGACTGGATGAAAAAGTTTACGGAGATTAACACCCACAGAGCTAACCCACTGGTAGGTTGTTGCAGGTTAATGGAAATGTGTGGCAACAGGCAGCAACATTAGCAGGGTCTTTATCTTTAGGTCTCATAAATATTCTCCTTAACCCCTGCTAACACCCATGTTTCAGGCTTTTCTAGAAAGAATTAGGACAGCTAGCTCCATGGTTATTGTCAGGATTAGGTACATTCAGCTCTGGGTTTCCCCCCTCCCGGCTATCACTTCAGAATTGCCCGGCCTCTTGGACACTTATTTTGGGCCTGTATCAAATGTGATTTGTTTATAACTGCCCTTGTCTCTTAACCAAAGGAATGGAAAATTAACAGCAAATTCTTGGGTAGTAGAGAAGTGACCTCAGGACATTTTGTTTGAAATGTAGTGCTCTATTAAATAAAGCTCTGAAATGTATAAATGAAGGTTCACAACTTTCTGTGCTTAAAAACCAGTTTGGTCATTAAGGTAAATTTAAGAGGAGTATGAATTTCTAGTAATCATATATAAGTTTATCTCTCTTTTCAAGTCTTTTTTAGTTTCTTTGTATGTTAAACCACAAAGACTTTTTCTTTATTATATTGAAAAATGGAGCTGGGAAGGGGTTAAGGATCTTCGTTGACTGCAATTTCTCAATCAGCCTCGGGAAGCCTCAGGTCAACTTTGCTCATAAAACTCTGCACAAATATTTCTTTTTCTATCAGAGGAATTCTAATTCCACACACAGACCAGTGCCACTCAGATTATTACACATTATTAAAAATTAATTTAAAAAAATGGTTTGGTCCCTGAAACTGTGAGAAACCAAGCTTTGAAAAAACTCACTCCCATAATAGGAAAATAAATACCAAATAAAGTCCTCTTTCCTGCTTTTTTTTTATTTTCTGTTATCCCTTGATTTTGAAATCTTTCCTCTTTTTCATCTTTTCACAGTACAAATGAAGATAAAAGACTATCCTTATGGAAAAATAAATTTAATGGAACTTAATAGGGATAAAAAACCTGCCATAGAGATTAATAGGTTTCCACAGAAGTTACTCTGAAAATCATATAATTTAATAGAAACTTCAATATAAAATGTGAAAAATCACTCCCTCCTGTGGTTAAACCTGTTAAGAGGGTGGGCACAAGAAAAAATACTTCTGTCACAAGGAAATTGTTATGCTGTGTGGAAATGGGGTTGGAGTTGCCTATCCCCTGCAGCATGACACAGACCCACAGCCATGCCCCGGGCAGGGGTGGCCACAGGCAGGTGACCCTCAAAGGAGGGAGTGGGGGGACTTGGTGCTCTTCAGGAAAATGCTGTCAGCAGCTGAGAAAAGGGTGGCTGTGGGTGAGGGGCATCAGATTTCCTCTTCAAATATTTTTTGGCCATTGTCTTGCCCTCCAACTCAGTCTGAATCGGGTATTTTCAGAGTTGCCTTGTTCTAATTTGTGGTTTAATAAAACTTAGTCCTTTAGGCTATTTGTGTTCCTGCATTGTAGCAGAGATGGGACTGTCCTAATTCATGATTTTGGTGAATATGAGATCTGAAATACACCCAAGTAGACAAATTTCTAACCTAGTTCTGGTTCTATCCTAGTAACTACCCATGTGCATACATATGGGCCAAATGAGTGCTGATCCTAATATGAGGATTATTTAAGAAATACAGTATTTTCATCAAACTGTGTCATTTGCTTATTTTCTATCAAAAAAAAGTTTATAATTCTCACTATATTTCCTAAAAATCTTGTGTGTGTGTGTATGTGCATGAGAGCAATTAAAGCCTGATTTAATGTATCCATCAGCAGGTGAAAGACCTCTACCCCCCCTAAAATGCTATTACTTTTTTATTTGTATGCACTAAGAAGCTTATTAAATATGAATATGAGTAACATTCTTTATTAACAGAGCCAGACTGTTCTCTTAATAAAGGTGGCAGTTACTTAGAATTTTAACCAATGTCAACTTTTGAAAAAAACATTTCTGTGCTAATTTACCTTACAACTTCATAAAAATAAAAATAAAAGTAAGAACCCCTACCAAAAATAGGGTTTGTTTATGTTAAAATACTCAGAGGATAATTTCTTCGGCAGATTTCTCATTTCTTTATACTGCTTCATAGTAAATTCTGATAATTCGGGTGCTCATCAGAGCAGCTTCTATTGGAGACCAAGAGAACAAAAAAGATGAGGTGAAGCAGAGCCATCAGCTCTGCAAAAGGAAGGAGGATGTATAACTTTTGGTGTTTTCCCAGAGAAGCGAAATATACATCACGCAAAACTGTACAAATGAGACCACCTGTTAACCACCTGTTTAGCTGATAATTTACAACGTTTGATACTTTTCAAAAAAGGTCGATATTTGACAGATGCTGGCATATAACTCAAATTCCAAAGCATCTCATGGAATTCCTGCTTTAATAACCACTGGCATACTGGTCAGCAATTTGTGGCAGTGAGTAGACTTTCACATATTCAGATGTATATTTATCTGTTGGACTTTCAAAATTATAGGCAGAAAGTATAAGAAAAAAGTCCTGTGAGGATTCAAAAAGTGGAAGAAAGAGGTAGATAATGTCAGGTAAGTTGGTGACTTAGCATTATTTTCCTTTAGATTTCTGATACTGTGTCCTGAACACCATGGCTCTAGATCAGGCAAGGACATGAGATCACCCCAAGATGGATCAAATCTAAAAGCTATGAAGGCTGTGTCATGTTCCAGAAATAGGATAATGCCCAAAGTTAATGGTCATATTGCAGAAGCAGTAGATGAATTTAAAGTGTGTTCAACAAAAGGGATTTTCTAAAAAAATTGCAATAGAATTTAAAATGGCTCATTCATCCATTCACAAATGTCTTGGAAAGGATGGACTCCAAGAATGTGCAAAAGTTTGTTGCAAAATGTAGTTCTTCCACAGCCTGTTCTCCTAGGAAAAAAAATCATGAAAAATAGATGCTGGTCACAAAGAAACCATGGGGAACTCTTAAAAATAGTGCTGGTGAGGACCTACATATTTCCTGGACCAAAAAAGAAGACAATTTCTATGTTACCAAGATGGGAAGACAGCACAAACATATGTACTTTGATCATATGAAGAATATGGATGGAAAAGACCTTGAAACAGTCAGTGCATCTGAAAGGGATCATAGGAGACCACCCCTTGCAGAGGATGAGTGGGGAGAAGATGGTGTGTGACAGATGCTCAGGAGTAAGTTACTTATGAATCACGCAAGAAATGGACTGAAGAGGCTCCCAAATGTTGCAGTAAGAAGTTACCAATATTTTACGTAGGTTTTACCTTATGTAAGGGGAAGCAAATGTCTCTCATACCTCATTTAACTCACTCATGGTGTTACTCTGGATTCCTGACCAGCCACAAGTCTTGTTGCACACAGAACCTTTCCAGGCCAGTGGGAATAAAGGTCAGTTCTCTCTGTATACAAAAATGCAAGCTGAAAACATGGTGTATAAGATAATTTGATCTAATATTCTCACACATTTTCAACACTCAAGCTATAAAAGGCAATCATTGGTCCACACAAGAGGATAAATACTCAAACAAACAAAAAAGGACCATATACATAAACAACTATTTTAAGTATTAGATGAAACTCTTTATTGTCTCAATGCTATTTGCTGGGACATATTTCAGAGGACATTTTGTCTTTCTGCACGAGTTGGTTTTAGCTTTGAACTTGTAATATGAGCTGCAGAGAGTGGAGGCATTGTGACAAAATATCTTCCTTCCTGTCCCCTGCAGGTAGGAGGGTCAGGAAATAAAGATACTGAAGCTCATGGTGTACACATAGAGACTTGAGTCTGGAGGGTAAATGTGATTAAAGGGGCACATCTGCTATATTTAGTCTGTGGGAAAATGTGGTCTATTCTGAAAAACATTTTTGACAAACTACATTTACTTATGTAAAAGGCTGAGTCCAGAGAAAAAACCCCGTGGAAGGCCATACGAAGAGAGCACTTACTTTGCCTTGTTACAGGACAGCAAATATGTGTTTTATTTTGTGTACTATATGAGAACAAATTTCTCCTGCTCTACATTGGGAACATTCCATCATGTTTGGTTTCTGTCCCTAAGACTTTATTTTTTTCACTCCTCATTTCTTGCCTTATTTTTCCCCTTGACAATTACTGTTTTGTTGGAACTATTTGTTTTTAATTCAATCTTATACTCTTATCCTCAGAGAAAGACACATTGGTAGAATAATTTTTTTAAAATATTGGTGAGGAAGAACTGGTGATGATATTACTAATATTTTCTGAAGCTTGCCTGAACTAGATGTTATAATTTACCGGTAGTGACTTAGCAGTAAAATAAGAACCAAGGAGCCAAACAAACAAAATGTTTTAGGTTCATTTTTCAGAAGAACTTATAGGAATGTAGTCTGTGCCAAGTAGTAAAGGAACTGTGTTCAGGGACCACAGGTATATAGCCGCTGAAAGTGATATTATCACTAGTAAATGTATTTGTACATGTAAAAATATATGATACTTGTTCCAGAATTGGTTACCTAGCCATTATATCTATGCACAAAAATATGTACAAGGTGTATAAAAACAAACATATATTTTATTCAGCTACCTTTCATTCCTTACTTTAAAATTCAGGAAGAGGGCTAAACATTTTAAAATGTGAAGCTACAGAGCTATATTTAATGCCTACAGACAACTATTTTTCCCTTAGAGGATAAGAAAATTTATTAAAAATTTCTATGTATTTCCCCTCCACCCTTTTCCTCGCTTTAAATTTTTCTGCACTTGACTCCTGAAGAAATCATGCTTGCATTGACCTATTCAGGATATGCTCCTGTGTTACGAAAGCCATCTAGTGGAGTGGGATTTTTTTATTTAGGAGACCATATGAAAGAGCAGATCCTTAGCTCAAGTAAGGTATCCTAGTCTCATTGACTGCTATGATGCTCTGGGAATTTTCCTCAGATGATGTTGTCCAAATTTTAAACATCCAGTGTCCACAACACTTTTTGTTCTGTAGGTTTCTAAATTCTAGTCTTTTTGTTTTGTTTTAATTTGGTTTTGTTTTTTTGGTTTTTGTGTGTGTTTTTTGTTTTTGTTTGGAATAGTTAATATAAAAATTACCAATCTGAGGAAAAATTCTGAGAGGAAGGAACAAGTGGTTTGCTCACAGTGAACTGAGTGATTTGTTCACAGTGAATTGTTTACACATAGAGAGGCTTAAAGAAAAGAACGTGCAAGTTAACTTGAAACATCACATCCTTGGGTGCTCAATTTCTATGACTGAGAGCATGAAGGGACAGGCAGGTGAGTTAACAGGTGTACTGAAATCAGCTCATGGGACTCAGGTTTCCCCTAGTAAGATGAGTTCAACATTGTAACCTGCTCTAAGCAGTAGAGAACTATCAAATTCTACTCCTTCCCATGTAAGGGAACATTTCCCTTACTGGTTTCTTCAGCTCCAAGGCTGAGGGATGGAGGTTTGGGAACATGGGAACACAGGAAGAAGTTAATGAATTAACATATCTTTCCAGCCATCAATACAAAATTCTTCTTGTTCCAAGGCATTTCACATTTGGTGTATCCACTGACTTTGTTCCACTTCAACACAATATCACTACCATGATACTGGTGTTTTTACAATGCCCATGGTTGCAGTTTTGTGACTGCTCAGCCCTTCCTAGTCACCTGGAGCCATAGAAATGCCTGCACATTCCATAACTTTCCCAGAAGGTATTTTTCTGGGGCTGCCTGGTATCTAAAAGATCAGCCCCTAGAATCTGCTGAGATGTGCACCAGTTGCTGTGCATTGGTGGGTATCAGATAGAGGTGTTTCAGAGGATGAGGATGAAGAGATAAGAAACATTAAGCATTAAGGTGGGTCCCTATTGCTTTGTCCATGGTAGCCCCTTATTTTTTTAACCTGGAGATCTTTACTGCTCCCATTTCGGCCACAAACCAAACCAAACCAAACCAAACCAAACCAAACCAAACCAAACCAAACCAAGACACACCTTTAGACCCTAGAAGAAAAAAATATTCCTGGAAGACCCTTTCCATTGTTTTCAATTACCTGCTTTTGGAAGTTTTTGACCTAAATCTCCTACCAGAAAAAAAAAAAGGTTGGGGGTGGAAAAATATGGATAAGTAGTTATGGGATCAGCCTCAAGATGAGATTCTTAAAGGGTGCTTAAATGGATGCCTTTTTTGAAGAGGACACCCTTCCTCTGCAGAAGTTCAGTGTAATATCGTTGTCACATCAAAAACTGGATTCTAATAGGATGAGACAGCTTGTCCGTCCTCAGAAAGACTCCTTTTGCCAAAAATAAAGGAATGGATTCATCTTGAAGACAGATATCTACATCTGAGCTGTGATAGCTGCATCTGCTGTGACCTCCTGTAGGTTATGCTGCAAATTTTGGCAATTTAAGGAGAAGAAAAGATTAATTGAAACTAATATGAAGAAAGAAGATATGCAGTAATATTTAGGGACAAGAAGACTTGGTTTACATGAGAGAATAAAAGACCCTGGTTTGCTCAACATCAAAAATAAAAGGTAAGAAACAGAATTTCTTTTTATAAATAGTTTATAGGAATAAAGACCAGAGCGTTTGGTAAATAGGAAGACAAACCTGGATGAAGAAGAAAATGTACATAACTGAGATATCTCAGCCAAGAGATAGGTCTCTAGATATCAGACGAGTAAAGTTTTGGAATAGACTTACGATAAGACAGAAGGAGACAAAGGGGATCAAACTACTCCTAAGCTGGTTTTGGGTAAATTTAAAACAGGAATTATAAAAATGTGGTTGCCTGGAATGGAGGGGATGTGATGATTATGACTCTTGAGACATTCTTAGGAGTGCTAGCGGAGAGTAAGTTGCAGAAAAAACATGGTTCAAGGTTCTGACATTTAATTTCTGATCTTGAAGACAACCAAAGAATGCAGAAAACCAAAACTATTTCCTAAAAGAGGAAGTAAATTTTTGTTGTACATATTTTCTCCACTCCATCATTATTGCATCTGCCAAATTTTGGATAGGAAATTTATTGCATATTCTAATTGAACTGTATAATCTTCTCTGTGACCATCCATTTGGTGTTCAGAAACAAGAGGAATGTTCAGCTTACTTTTCTATAGACTTTTGTCCATTAATCATTCCTAGTGTGAACTGAAAAAAAGTGAATCTTAAGCTTACATTCTCTCCACTAAAATTATATTAATTTTATTTTAAATTTTTTTACATTTCAGTCCCCTCCATTTAATATACTGTCCCTATTTATTTTCTGTTCATTTATTGTTGGTATGGGTGAAGCATCTCCTGCAATTTGCTTTAATTTCCTAATTCAAGTCTAATGCAATTCAGTCAAAGACCTTAGACCTGAAGCCTAAAAGTCAGGGTGACTTTCAGTAACTCTCATTTGCTCCCTTTCCATATCCAAATTAAATCTGGTCTCTTATGGAAGACCTTGCATAGACTTCACATCTATTTTACAATTCCTTTCCAGTGTGATTCTCTCTCAAACCTAATGACTCCCTCAGACTGACTTGCTGATATCAGTGATGATGCTGATTTATGTGATAGTACATTCAGAAGGGAAATTTATGTGTAAAAATATGAAAGAACAAAACAAAATATTCCTTCACCTTCAGGCACTGTTATCACAGCAGTATCTGAGAAGTGAACCTTCTGTCTTCTGAAATCTGTGGTGATGATTCCTCAGCTCTTGGTGTTACGACAACCTTTGCCTGCCCTCTAATATGGACATTACCTTCTGAAATACAGGATGCAATAGAAAAACTTACTGCCATAGAAGTTATAAAGATGGAAAAAAAGAACAAAAATACATTTATTGAAAATATGCATCTCAGTATTATACTGTAAGGTCTGAAAAAATTAAAAATTTCTCTAAAATATTTAAAAGAGAATAGGAGACTTTTTAAAAATTTGCAATAATTTTAATTTTGTTTCTCATTATGGTGTGAGAAATTCAGGGTAATAGCACTGAAATAAATGAAATTTCTCAAGATTTATGTAAAGAACTGAGAAAAAAAATTGTGCCCCATTGACAAACAGGACCCTGTTGGAGAAGAGTTCAGCTCAGCTATGGAGTTCCTGTGGCAGCTGGGGAAAGTCAGTCTTTTTGTAAGTGATCCTGAAAATTGTAGAAACTTTGGGTAAGTCAGCTTGCATCTGGTTTTGATATTTCACTTACATGTTGCACTTTTCACCTACCTACCATTATATATAGAATATATGCTTTCTCACTACCTATGAAAAGTGGCTTTCAGGGTCAATTAAATGATCTTGCTATAAAAATAATAGTAATTAAATATATGAAGATGCCATTAGTGGTATAATTAATATCCTTTCTTTTTTCTTTTTTTTTGGAATTATATATATCAAAGAAAAAGAGTAAAAATTTTCACTCTAATAGTACTGAAAATATTTCAAACTATATTGTATGGTCCTAAATAATCAACAAGAGTGCAACACAAAGGGTGTAATGATTTTTTAATGTATAATTCCTCATTTATTACTTTTCACTTGGAGCTTAGACGGCGAATGGAATTAACACTTTACAACCATTTACAATATCATTCTCTATAGGACGGCTCCAAGTGAGGCAGGAAAAGGATGGGATTAAAGTGGAAATAAATGAAAAAATAAAATATTTCCTTTTGAAGATTACTTGTTTGAAGAAAAAACTTTGTATTTTCAGTTAAACAGTCCTTTGCACCCAGGGAGCCTTTCTTTCACTCAAAGAATGCTTGTTAGTAACAATTTCTTGTTGGCAAAAGTTAAATGTCTTTTCTTTTTGATCTTAAAAGTTTAATTCTTCTATATTAATCCTGCTCTTAATCAGAGAGATTTACCAAGACTTAAGAAGGACACATGTACACACACAGCAGGGAACAGACAAGAAAAGAAAAAAAAAAGATGACAACTCCTATTTATGGTTAAGCTTTGGAAAGATATAATTAATTCAGAACCCAGATTATTCAGGATTCAAGGGACAGTAGCTTGCATTTCCTATCAGTGCAGATTTTAGCCCTGGAAGGTAATTTCTTTTTTTGACAGAAATTCTGGAGCCTTCACTTCTCCTCTTCAAAGGCCTCCCATACCAATTAAAAGCTGACTGCATATCATTCTGGTGCCCCATGAAGGAAACTCTTTGTTTCTTCTGCATCATAGGTGCTGCAAGCCTACCAAACTACAAGTCCATGCAGTTTCACAACATTAAGAAACATAAAAAATATAAGGGACAAATTAAATGGATGGGTGAGTTTGAGCAAATGTCATGTTACAATCCCCTGTCAGGAAATGAGGCTTTACATCAGATGGTGCTTCAGTCACATGTTGGTCTGACTTACAGTGAAAGCATTGAAAAAGAACCTCTTTTAATTTAATTTTTTTTTGGCAAATTGGTTGGTTGCATAAAATAATGCCTTGTTTTGTGGGTCGGTTGATGATTTTAATGTAATCAGTGCCCCCAGCTCATTGGCCCAGGCAGTGGTCAGCCTCACCCATCTGTGGTAAGTCTCAAAAGGCAGGATGAGGAGGTAAAATTACAACTTAATGGCCCTTTTCCACTAGAACCTTTTCCAGCTTCTAGTGATTTGTAGCTTAGGTTTTCTTGAGAAAGAGATCTTGAGGAGTTCTCCTCCATGACATTTGATCAGTTGTCTCTTGAAATCACACAAATTTCTGACATTTGTAGCATCCTGGGGCAATGAGCAAAGATATTCTTTGCATAGAAAAGTATCTGCTTCTATTTGTTTTCAATTTTCTAGTCACATTTGTTGTCCCCTAGATGTCATAATGAGAAAAAGAGAGTACAGATATTCTGATTTTATCTTCTGTGAAGCATACATGGATTTTATGAATCTCCACTACTCCCTCATTCCACCCCAGTACTTCTTTTCTGGTCTGACCAGTCCTTTATTTTACTTGCTCTTTGAAAAGAAACTATTTCTCACCTTTGATTACCCACATTGCCTTTCTCCTCAAGTTTCCTAGTGTGTGGCTTTGAATTTTTTTTGAAAGGGTAACAGACTAATATTTTAGATGCAAAACATAATTCACAAAAGTAATATAATTATATTTTAATTTTAATTTAGGGTTTAAAGCTTTTTTTTTTGGTTATTCTTTGCTCTTCTGAAGTACAGTGACAAGTTTTTTCTGCTTCAGCATAAGTGTCAACAGAATTTAAATTTTCTCTTTCCTACAATTTAATTAACAAGTGGAATGATGCTTCTTTTGTTTTCCTTGGCTACATACTCTATGTGTTAGCATAGATTGAATTTATTCTACTGTTCATTGCTTTGAGGACAGAAGAGAGAGTTCTGAAGCATTAAAAACACTCTCATCAGACTGTGAAAGGTGCATGACACAGCGTTGTGATGCAGTTTTCAAACCAGGGACTCCCCAAGTAGTTCATGCAGGACAGAAAGTCTTTGTTTTTATATGTTCATCCTGCTTTAATATATGCTGTCTCTACTGGGAGCAGCCACATACGGTCACTCCTCTCTGAATGCTTGTAGCTGCTTTCCTTAACCTGAACAACACTGAAAGAAACCATGGTCTTCCCATTTCTATACATTTCTACAGGGATAGCTATCTCAGGATCTGCAGCGGCAGCTGAAGGGTTAATTCCCAATGGACACAGAAAAGGCAAACAGTCTGGGTGCTGGTTTGTAAAATGAATTTTCAATGTGTAGCCCACAGACTATCATTGATTGCGGTAAATAAATAAAACCACTCCTGACTTTTATTGTTGTAGGGAGTAATTATAATTCACAGGGCCAGACCCTTTGTGCCACAGAATGCTTCATTTGTGGTTTGCATGAGCAGATACATTAACTTCTGTATGCTCTTTTCATTAGAACGCTATTACTCATTGAGGACTGATCAATATATCATCTATACAACATCTTGAATGTGGATGTCTGGACCCATTGTGGGCTTGCTGATAATGACTTCTTTATTCAAGCCAGCTTGTAGGAACAAGGAGATAAAGAAAAGGGAAGAGAATTATAGCATATGCTCATGAAAGTATTCTAAAGGTTATAAACAGAAAGCAGGAGTAAAGCTACAGGGTAGGGAAAGCGATCATAGAGAAAAAAGAGTGTAAAGGAACTGAAAGTTGAAAAGGAAAAAAGGTTAGAGTTTCACTGTATTTCTTTTTCTGACATTATGCAAAGCAAGCTAAGTTTTAATAAACCTTCTTTTGAAACTAGTCCTCCCCTTTGGGATTATATTGCCCTTTAGGTTTTCATATCCTAATGCTCTGCTCATCTTGTGAGGCATTTAAGTATTCCCAGTGAAAGCAGAGCACCATTTTCCTTCCCCCTTGCAATCTTTTATTTATCTTTTGTTCTCCTCCTTTCTCTCCTCTCTCCCTCTACCCCAAATAAACTCTCTGGGGCTCATAGGTTTAATTTCTTCCATTAACTTTTAATTTCTTGTGCATTATTTTTTTCTTTCAGAAAACCTTCTGTTCCAGGGTTTTCTCATGCTTTTTTTCAAATTTTATATCATTTTACTAGAACTTTAATGTGTGGTGTGACAGACTTCAGCTTGATTCAAACTCACTGCACTCTCCATATCTGGGATATATTTTGGGAAATGGTATTGAATAGAAAATTATATACCCACAAAACACTTTATTAATTTATTCTGGCTTTTTTCTTCTTGGTCTATTTTGGCTTCTGTTTTGCTCTTAAAAAAAAAAAAGAACTGTAATCTGTTCTGTAGATTGGAGTGGAGATGACACACAGTTGAAGGAAATACAGAATGGTTTAGAATTGTTCTCAAGAAATAAAGAAATAAGAAAAAAGAATTTATGAAAGAATGCTGAAGAGAGCCATAGAACGTTTCAGCCTTGGGGTGGGAAGAAAAAAATTCCTTGTTTTTTCTGAAAGAAATCAAAACCAGTCTGATCATAAAGCAGATCTTCATCAAGTAAGTATTTTAAGTACAATGACAACTAAAATCAACCCACTGTTAATGGTGCATGAAGTTATGTACCTGCATAATGCATATAGGAAAATTAAAATCTTGTGAATTGATTTAAGAGATTCAGCAGCTCAGGAGGAGCTTGCAAAGGAGAAGAATACTTTCAGTGACAGAAAGTCAACGCCTGGAAGTCAATAAGAAGTTGAGGTAATAAGGAGGACAAATCAGATTTCTGATGCTGACTGAAAATTAACAATTAAAGATCTTCCGTCACATTTTAAGAAATACTTCAGAAGAGCAAGTTGGTTTTGACCTCAGTCCAGCAATCTAAAGGTGCTAAACCTATCCATGGAAATAAGGGACTAGATGTTTACACTGCAAAGAAAGATAAGCAGAATTGCAAACTGCCATAAGTGATTGAAATATTACCCAGTTTGTTTTCATATCGGTATCGGAGATGATCAGAAAAGCTGGCTTTTTTTCTTTTTTTTTTTTTTTTACATGAGAAAGAGATGACTGCAATTTCTAATAAGCTTAGGATGTGAAAACTTTTTTGCCAAAAAAAAATAAAAACTAGAAGTCTTTCTGTGTTGACTAGCCAGCTCCTTCCAATAAAATTTTGACTAGAATGGAAATATTCTATTTTGGCATATGTTCATTTGTCAAGTCACATCAAATATTATTATTTGGAGGTATGTACCAGTAACTGTACTCTGTTTCATCTGCTCCAGTGCTTTACAAAACTTGCAGTTCAGGCATCTCACTTGCACCTTGTGGTGAACTGTAAGGCTGCAGCATGAAAATTATAGGAGAGCCTTAATCTGCCCCAGCTTCCATTTTCTGTGAAGGTGAGAAAATACAGCTAAATGAGTAACCCTGTATAGATAAAACTTCTCAGTTTGGTAATCTGTACGTTTATTTCAACCAAATGGGATAAAGGGAAGACTCCAATCTCCAAAAGAAAGAAAATCAAAATTGTGTAAGAAAAAGGTAAAACCAGGGGAAAAAATTAGCATTCAAGTTCTAGCTGGCAATCACCGTGGGTGGCTGGGCAGACCTGGTTAATCTCTGCCCAGTTTTTATCAGACCACAGACACACAGTCAGCCAGGTATGACCTCACCTAGAAAAGGCTCTGTGCTAATGCAGGACTCCTGCAGTACAATTCATAGTCCAGAGATTCCTGCTCAGGGTCCATAAACAGCATGTGGAGAGAATTTAAACACAGCTCTAGGATGCAACACAGCACACTGTTTGCTCACTCACTGCACTCTGGCTGTTTAACCTTGGTGCCACTGCATCTCTTTGCAACTTGCTGTGATTCTTGCCTGTCAGTCCTGCCCTAATAAAGGCACAACACATGATTCCACTTCAGCTTGTCATATCAGGGTTCACAATACATTCCATGATATGTGAGTTCTCTTAGGGGTCAAACATGGAGATGTTTCAGACTGCTTTATGTATAATGTGCCTTCTAGACTCCAGATTGGTGTGTCTGATTCTTTTATGTTCCAGCAACTTTATTCTAGTAGTTTATAATTAGCTGTGGTGGTGAAGAAGGTTCAGCAAATCAGTGTGTTTTGTACTTTGTTTCTGCTTTCTCCTGCTTCTGCCAGACCTCTCAATCCTTTCTTAGCATGACTGACATTGTTGTTGCAGCCTTTGACTCTGCTTCTATGAATAAATTCTCCTCTGCATGGGTTTCTCTTGTAGAATTTTTCCTAGCTGGGATGTTCCAGCAGTATTATGTAAAGCAATCCTGGGCTCAATTGGGACAATATATTAGAGGTGTTCATTGAGCCCAGAAGCATTTGAGATTCTAATGCTCAGCAGAACCTGCTTTAAATGTCCTTGGAGGTCTTGTAGCCTGTCTTGGGACTGGGAACTGGAAAGTCTCTTCTCATTACTCCTGTAGAGGTAGCAGCCGTAGTGATCAGTCCATCCCTAGGGTTTGGCCAATCCCAACACCATTTCCCTGCAATCACCAGAAGATAAACAGCTCAAATTCTTGCCCTCTGGTATTTCTTACCTCTGTACAGATTTTCTTAGCTTCAAATAGTCCTGAATAGATTCCATAATTGGAGGCCTGCAATTAGCTTCTTTGCATATCCTGTGCTCCAGCTGGTAAAAAGGAGAAATTCAGACTTCTTATCTTCAAATTCTTCTCTCTTTTCTGTGCATTTCAGTGCTTTTCTGTTCCTTATTCCTTATCACAATGTGACTGAAATACTTCTTATAAAGTGATTACCTTTTGGAACAATTTAAACTTCACTGCTTCATAAGCTTCCATTCTTTTTACAACTCGAAAATTAAATAAACTTTGCAAAAAGATAAATATTTTATGTTCTGTACTCTTTTCCTATTGCCCAAATGTGTCAATCTTCTCAGTTATTATTTAAACACTATCTCTGCACCTTTTTTTTTCCCTACTAAGTGTAACAGAGGTTCTTTCTTGTATAGAGTTCTTTCAAGTTATTTAGGACAGCGTTTGCATTAAATATATTACATTAAATAAATTGTTTCCTAATATACTGGAAAAACTCCACATTATACTCATATCTGTCACTAAAAAAAATGTGTAAAATAGTAATAAAAAGTACTATAGAGACCTATGATGAATTCTGTTTTATTCATTTCTTTAAATAACAGCTTGGTTTTCATATAGGGAATAAGCTCCTTACATAAAATAGTTGAGGGCCTTTGAATGTTTAAAGATAAGAACATAATTTGGAATAATCTGAGCAAATTCAGAAATCTGATATGAAATCCTTTTTATTTTCAGGTAGGAAGATTTTGCACCTATGTAGGCATTATCAGCTGTGCTTACTGCTAACACAATTGGCTTTTCTGTGGGAAATGCTGCGAGGGATGCTGAAATCATAGCATGAGGGAACAGGACCATGGCCTGCAAGTACCATATTGAGAGAAGGTAAACAGCATCATAAATGCAAGCTATGTGATCATTTTACATATTTGGGAAAATGAAAGGTCCTGAACCTTGTGATACCTTTAGACTCTACACTGAAGAAAGATGGTCAATTACAGTAAGTGGAAAGGAGTGACAAAAAAATTATGAGCTAAAAAAACAAGCTGACTAGGGAAGGCTGAAGCAGTCGGGGTTAAAGCTGAAGAAGAAGAGATGGGGGGAAAAAGGTGATAATAAGGTGAGATATGCAAAAGGCTGCCATGAAGAGGAGAGTCCAAGTGTTCTCCAGATAATGGATGATGGAAATGAAAATGGATTTATACTACAGCAAGAATTTTCCAGAGCATCAGCCCTGTTTTCCAGCACGACAGAAAGTCCTGGAAAAGATTTGTTGGAAATTATGGAGTCTACACAGACCTGTATAAAAAATGGATCTCAATCTCTGCACCAACGCAAGCACTCCTACCCATGTGTTTGCCACAGCCATTTGTCTAACCTGTTCTGGGATATCTCTCTATGTCCCCAGGCTGGCTATTCTAGGTCTTCATTAGACTCTCCTTTAGGTGCCATTCTTAATGTCCTGCCATAATTGGTGATGACAAAAAGAAAAAAGCTTTGCATATTTTGTAAGCAGCAGTACTTACCCACCGCAGCAAAACCTTATACGGGGTTCCTTAAAAACAGATGAGATAGTGGCAGCAGATACTACCATGGATAGGGAGTTAAAGGGGAGTGGCCCTCTAGGCACCTGACTGAGGTTCTTCCAACACACTTGATTACTTTTTCTGGATTTGTCAGCAGTACACCTGCATGATTGTAGAAGAAGGTACCAAAGACAAAGGTGGATGGAAATCCAAGCATGGCTTTGAAGCTCAAATAACTGAAGCCAAGCTACCTGGTAAGTATGTGTGAAGGAACCTGGGTGAGCTTGGAAAGCCTGTGCTGAAATTCAAGCTGGTTTCAGATGCATGTTCCTGGGTTTCCCAGGTCACCTCTGAATGAGCTGCAAGCATATCCTTGGTATCAAGATACTGTAATCCAAAGAGCAGTCTTTGTCATGCAGACCCTGTTCTACTTGTTGCGATTTTCGGTGTGAGAACTGTAAATTCACTCTCTGTGAATTCTTTTTGCATTTAATCAGGAAGAAATTTCGCATGAAACATCACTTTCCATGTAATTAAAAAAAATAAGAATGAGTTAACTTTACTTGTCCTTAACTTCTTTGAGTGTCCTGTATATCCCAGGGCCCTGGTTTTTAGAGTAATGACATAATCTGAAAGCATCTGCCAGTATGCTTATTGAGACATATGAGTGAACCTGCAATACTTGCATGTCCTGAGGGCCCAGTGAGGTTGGCTCTTTGGTACTGCACTAGTCAGATTTGTTCTCATATCCTGGTGAGCAGCTATATGCATATCAATTTTATCTTCCAATCAATATTTGAAGTATATGAAGCATGCATTTGTGTGTTTAGTATGGACCCTCATGACTCCGTGAGAATGTGTTCTAAAAAGAGCACGTGGAAGGCGAAAGGAACATGAGTGATGTACCTCTGTACAGTCATGCCAAGCAAATGTAATTTGAGATTGCTATGGTGGAGTGGTAGAGGCTTTTTTTCTGGCTAACCTTCACTTTTTGTAAGCTGTTGTTTGTGCAATATGAGTATATTTCATCATCAGAACTGGAAAAATTTATGTTCATGTGTAACTTTTCTTACTTTGTACATAGAAATCTTTGATGACTGCTCAGGTGGATAAACTAAAGGATTTGCCTGAGTGCTTGAGGTATTAGAGCCTCAGTTATTATCATTCTTTGGAAAATGAAACAAGGCCACAAAGAGGTCTTGTATAAATTAAAAATGAAGCAAAATGAAAAAGTAAATAAGTCAGGAAAAATAATTAGCTGACATACGTTAATTTTTTAAAAATACTTGTTTGTGGAACAAACTGTAATTAAATCCTTCGTGAGCATATGGTATGCAAATACTAATGTAGTTTATTAGTATGTATTCAGCAGAATATTTGGGCAGATCATCCACATATACACATAAAAGCAAGCTGAAAACTAGAGTGTGAAAATTAGAGCAGTCTAGGAATGATGAATGTTCATTCTACTGATATTTTTGATTTTGGAGGAATCCAGAAAAATAAAACCTCTGTAAGGGATATAAAGCTATTTAATTTTTTAATGAGGGTGCAGGTCTAAGATGAGGGGTGGGTGAAACTAGTTGTGTTAGGCTAATTAAACCTACTGTCTTTTCTTTGCAATTTTCTAACACCAAGTATTGAATTAGAGGTAACCACTTTTAACAGTTCTGGCTCCTGTTTTCCATACTATGTACGCCCAGTCATGCTGGAACAGTTCTCTCTCTACTTCAACCTTTTAAGAGAGTCCTTCTGAAAGTTTTGTTCCAAGACCTGACTTACTACTTTCAGAGTGAGATTATGAAGATAATCTTCATAAGCAATTTTATTTTACATTGCGGTCAAATTAGCATTACTTAAAGCTAGAGAAGTTAAAAATCAGTAGCGACTCATAATGTGAGCATGATGTATTTTTTAAACACTGGGACAAAACTGGTCAGTTCTTGCATTTTCTGATAAAGACTTCATACCATGACCTTGTGACAGTTTTTGTTGTGCAGAACCAGTGAGCTGGGATAAGTGAAGGAGAGAATAATGACAAAATAAATTTGGATTTGTGCAGTGCAAAATCCAGGGATTTGTGGAAGGGAAAGGAGCAGCACTCCTGGCTTCATGACAAACTGCATTCCTTCCAGCTGTGCTGTCTCTGGGGCTACTCAGGGAGCACAACTGAAACCACATAACACATCTGTACAAGATCTTGGTCTCAGATCACAGGCAGTGGATCAATCCCATTACCATTTTTTGGTGTTTTGGTTTTTTTTCAGCAGAAAATAATACCAAGAACCAGATCTGATAGGATTATTGGAAATGTTGAGGTGTTTACTTTTAACAAATAGTATCCTAAACAACATGTTACAGAACCACACAAAAAAAGAACACTCACTGCATCTATACAACATTAAAAGAAATCTGATGTCATCACTTGTGGTAAGTGCATTTCCATTGACAATAACGCAGCTCCAGGAATTCATACAAGCTGAAATGGTGTCTTAGTACATTGGCATGGCGTCTTACTGCATGAAACAGGTGAAATACTCTTAGAACACTATAGTAATACATTGACTAACAAATGTGTATGCTACCTATTTTTTTATTGGACATTTACAGTTTTGGTGTTTGGTTTTTTCTTGTTTGTTTGTTTGGTTGGTTGGTTTTTTTCCATATCCTTCACTATAGAAAATTGCATATTGAGGGAGGGGACTTCACTGCCTTTTAAAATTGAATTCATAGGAAGCCCCATCTTGAAAACAGCAGTAGTGTGTGAAATGAGATTGCAGAGCAAAGATTAAAGCAGCAGAACAACTGCTGAGTATTGTTACAACATTGCTTCAAGTTGTGGTACTGTGAAGAATGTTTTCTTAATAATTTTAGATGGTAGAGTATTTCTGCATGCCAAAGAAGACAAAAGTATTTTGCTTTGCTGCTGCAGTTCTAGCACATACATGGTTGATGAAGATTCATCACAGAGTGATGGAACTCCAGCAAAGCAGAAATGTACCTTAAACCAGGGAAGCTTGTCATACCTTGTTTTCATCTCCACTGGTACAAAATTTACTGATGGTGAGAGCATTTCTGATTCCACTGATGCAAACCATATTTGGGATAATGGAATTTTTTTCTCAATTCACCAGCAGAATTGAGGTCTTTTTGCACTTATGTTATATAAATTGCACCTGAGACATTGCAGACATTGTGTATCTTCAGAAAAAAAACAAACCCCTTTTCTTATGTAAAGCCTAAAGCACTGTAAAATCATATTTAGAAGGTGCAAAGATAACACATTTTTTAGTGCATGGAGTTATGAGTACATTGTTTTGAAAAGAACATGTTAAAACTTATGATTCTAAAGATTCAGTAGCATGTTCTCATAGCAAAGCAATTTTCAGCTTTCCAGTTGCCTTTCTAGTTTTTCACTCTGTCTCTGTACACCTTCTCTTGAGCAAATTAAACATGTTTGTCCCACCACATTTATTTGGATAAAGTGTAGTCCACCATTCAATATTAAAAAAAACCCCAAACACTACTTTACTACAAATTAAACATTGATTTTTAAAATTGCAGTGGAGTTTGGTAGTAGTTTGGTTCTAAAAAACCTCAGAATCTTACACCCTAAGCCTACTATAATATTTTCTATAAAATGAAGTTATTAGGTTTATTTAACAGTCTTGTATTTATTGCAAGTGAGGTAATTCTGCAAAGTATGAATTCTATTATACTTTTTATATGCTAAAAAGAAAAGAACTTTTCACCTATATTCAATTCATTACGTCCTCTCAACTGAGATACTTTTACTAGATAGCTAAGATATGCAAACAAAAATGGTTTAATTGAATATTCTCTGTAGATCATTAATTTTTAGGAGAAACCTTGAATACATCAGAAAATACTGTTGCATTCAGGCAAAAATAATCTGAAACTTATCTTTTTTCACTGAAGTCCTCCATGGACTCTAAAGTTGATAATAAACCTTGAAATTACATTATAAAGTTTTATAGATATTTCTGTGAATTACAGATGTTTTTTGGGAAATGGATATTTCTCAGATATCATGCTAGTCGAGATCTGAATTGCAGCTGATACATTTCAGGATTTATCAGTGGAAACTACGCATATATATGCTTCGTATGTGTTTAGAAAAATTACTGCTGTATTCAAAATCCATGATTTTTTGTATTGTTCCTCTTCAGAAAACAATGCATACCGACACACAAGATATTACTGGCACAATTTTCCTTTTGATTTGTGAATTTCAGATTCATATTAAAGTTTTTGGGCTTAGTTTCAAATGTAAACCTACAGCACTTTTATTTAAAATCTTAAGAAGTCTGACTTCCTTTATTTTAAACATAAAATCTCCTTGTCCACAACATAGGATCATTTTAAAATGACAAAAAGGTGCCAAAATAAGGGTGTTGCCATTCAACTACTCCAGCTGGCACTTTAGACAAACCAAGAACACCACACCAGAATGCTAAATTATCCTATTATGGGATTTGGGAACAGTTCGCATACTCACATACTCATAAATGAAATTGCAAGTCCCAATATTTTACTTCATATGGCTTGAGAAGGCCAAAAACATGGCTTAAGAACACTGGCAGAATGAAGTTTGTAAATAGAAGCAATGTATACTTAGACTAGTTTTTACAGTAGGAAACGTTGGTCAAACTGCCAAATGTACAAGATTTTAAAGTTTGTCTTCAAGGCAAGAGTACAAGAATCTGGAAACTTGTCAAAAATGTCCAGCTTTATCAATTGGTCTAATGAAAGATATCACAGCTCAGCTCCCAGTTAATGTGGTCCTGCTTACTATGAACAGTCATCTCAGTTTTTCTTGTGTTACCATTATTTGTAGTGCTATTTTTCTAAACAAAAGCAAAAAAAAAAAGGAACAAAGAGAGACAGTATCTTGTAAAAACAGTTGATATAGCTCGGGAACAAAAATAAATAAAAATAAAATTTAAGCCATTTTGCTACTTTTCCAGAAAGACAGAGACACCCTTGTGTGGTGCCCTTAAATACTTCCCAGTGGCATGGAAAGTTGTAGTCACAAATCCATTGTTGTTGTAGTCACAAATCCATCGTTACAGGCAGTCAATGTTTTCTGTGGCAGGTAACACAAGGAATTACCTGGAAAAGGTAATTCCCCTGTGGAGCTGCAAGGAAAGGAACAAGTTAACCTGAGCCAAGGCCTGTGACATATACCTGTATGGAGCCCATTTGTGATTTATGAAACTGGAACTAGGTCAGGTTCAAGAGCACATGTTAATTTTGCTCCATTATTTTCTGGTCATAATAAAATTGTCATGAGCACATAAGGAGGAAATGGGGGATACAACTTGCCACCTTTGGTGGTGGAATTGAAAGGGACTTTGTTACAATGTAAAATTTTGCTTTCCTCTACATACTTCCAATGTCAGTGGTTTGTCATACCCAGATGGACAAGTGGTCTCCCTTATCCTAGGAAATGTTCCAAAGAAATGTGAGTTAGCAGAAACCCTTTAAAATATAACTTTAACATAAGTTGTCTAATTCTTGGATGCCTCACCAGAGTGAAAACATGTCTAAAGTTCAGTTGTTACAACCTTAAAAGCGCATAAATAGAGCAGTAACCCAACAGTTCCTCTCTGCAAGTGCTACATTAGATTTTAAGTAGACAAGTCATAAGGAATGCGATTCTGAACTCTATTATGAATAGAGTAAACCAGGTTCATTTGTGACCTATACATAATAGCTGTATAGCTTTGTAGATATATTAAAGGCAGTGGGTTAACGCCAAAGACTAAAGGAACGGTACTAAAAATATATGGGAATGTTCTCATGCATGATGGTCATTTTGAAGTGGGGTTAGAAAACCCCCATTTGAAGTGGGGGTTAAAAAAGGTTTTTCCTTCCCCAAAAGAGGAAAATCTCAGCATTTTGCAGAAGTAAATTTCCTCCATGGTCAAAATAGGAGTATTTCCTGGTGAAGGATGTGGGAAAATTATTCTAAGTAGGGTTAAAGACATTGAGGCAGTCATGGGAAAGATAGTGTTACTTAGATGTGAAGCTCTTCTGCCAATTCTTTTCAGTGTAGAGCACATAGAGGGTCTGGCATCCTGCAGTGATGGCTGATGTGTAAAAAGAAGAAAGTAGAAAGCTGATGCCCTTGATGGTGAGGGGATTAAACTCCTCTATGGACGGCCTTGAGTACCAAAACTACTGATTACGTACTCTTGTGACAGGCAGGAATCATCCAGAAGGCTCACAATATTTTTGAAAACATTTCAGGCCTATTATTGACTGTGCTCCTCAAGGTTCAAACAAAACTACTTTTTGAAGTTTAATGACTATTTTACACCAATCAAAACATAACATAAACTCATGGATTGTCAACCCAGCTGTGCAGAAATTTTCTTATAGCACACACTTGAAAAGTAATAAATTCCCCACACTTGCTGTGTTTCTTGGTTTACATATCCAAAAAGAAGTTTGAAACATGCTAACTCTGAAGTGTTAGGTGGCAATTTATCCATTAGGAACTGACATCAACTAACTCAAATGAAATGGACAAACATCAAGTAATCCTTGTCGTTTGTTGACTTCATGGGCCAGATTTTAATTATAAAGAATTTGTATCACATTAACAGTTTTCTGACAAGTCAAATTTTCCTCAAACTTCTTTTTGTAAAGGGGATATTAAAGAAAACCCATAGGTATGTGATTTTATTTGATTGTTTAAAGAGAGAAAAGTGCCTTTTTATTTACTTGATACCAGGGAATTCCAAGGGCAGGACACATTCTTTAATAAGGCCATGAACTGTATATCACAAATAAGACTAGTAATAAACTCTAATACTGATGTTATAAAAGCTTTTGTAAAGCAAGGTTAATAGCATGACAATAGTAAACATCTCAGTCAGCATAAAATGAAATGAAGCCTACAGTATTTTAAATGCATGGGTCCTGTGAAAATGGATACCAAGGAAAGACCTTTTGTTCATGAGCTTCTATATATAAAAAATTCAGTTTTCTGCTTGTGTCTCAGTTGAAGGTCATCTGTATACAAGCAAGAGAAATAAAACTACCGTACTTGTCTGCAAAATGCTGGGATTGCACAGTGAGGTTTACATTATTGCAAGACAAAGCTTTAATCAAAAAATTATTATTTATTAAATTAGAAGAGTTCCATTATTTTTCTGTTAATTTATATCAGGGCCAGATATGTGTTGTATTCATTTGTATTTATTGCTTTTGTTTCCCCTTTTTCCTCCTGAAAAGAATCAATACAGTTTAGCAGGGGACAAAAAATTTACTCCTCTAATTCAGCCCTAAGACTAAACTAAAATAATCTAGTAAAAATGTCCGTTTACTTAGCTGGCCAGTTTCTGAAGAAGCACTGTCTGTCAAAGATCACCACTGTGTCTCTCACTCAAAAGGAAGAAACAGAAGGATATCCAAGTTCAGTATCACATTTACATTTTGATGGGGTCTTGCACTGCTGGTTGGAATTAAGGATGCTTTCTGAAATTGGTGCCTCAGTCTCCAATCAGTTTCTCCTATCAGAAGGCATTTCCAGAGGGAGTACGTGCAGAATATTTGAACTAACAAGCAAATGAAAACACAGTGATTTTTAGACAAATAATCCCTTTTTTTCTCTTTTTTTTCAGCAAAGAACACAAATTTCCCAAATTTGAGAAAATTATAGAGTATTTGAAAGTTTTCAACACCATTTCTCTTCACTGAGAAAGCACAAAATAAGAATTACAATACCATTCAGCAGAGAGTAGGGTATCATTTGCTTGTCCTTTCTTAAAGGGGATGTACCTAGGCTCATTCTGGTGAAAATGTAGGACATCTAACAAAATATATAGACTGCAATGGGCTCTTTTCTTCTAGAATAGGGATTTTCTACATATTTGTCTAACAATTTTCTCAATTTGCTTGTTATTGAAAACCCTGTTGATCTCTAACCTTCTCTCCCCAAAAAGAAAAACTAAACCAAAAACAAAAAGCTAGGAAAGTCTTAGAAAATTGTCTTTGGTTTTTTTCAAGAAAGATTTCCTCTTGATGTCAGATCATCTTAAAATATAGATCACTTTTAAAATATTGTGTTCTACTCTGGACATGAAAACTCTGTTAATATAAAAAATAAAGAAGCATAGCACCACCTGTTTTACACCCTTTTGTCTTGTTCTTCTTAAAACTCATGAACTACAATGAGTCTTAAAATGCAGAGGCTTGTTAGAACATCATGGTAGTTTGATATAATAAAGGACAAACTCCAAAAAAGGATGACTATAATTTCTTAGTTAAAAGTCAAAAAAAAGAAAAATAGTAGTTCACTGAAGTAGGAATATGCACCCATTTTTCACAATATTTACATTTAGGAAGGTAGGGCCAGCTTTATCTTTTTTTTTTAAATTCTCTTTTTACGCATACCAGATTTTACATTGAAAATTCATTACCTTTCTAGGGATCACTATAACACCGAGTAACCTTCTTACTCTTTTGGAGGATTATTAGTGTAAAGGATTCATTTTTTCCCTCATCCTGATTTTCATGAACTAGTCTCTACATATTCAGCTTTTGGCTAAAGTAGCTAACACGATCTCTAGAGGTATATAGAAGGATATACTAAATATAAGTTGAAGGGTCATATTATTTCTGCTTGTAGCACTGTTGCTGCTATCTTTGGAAAACTGTTCCCACTTCAGTGTCCAGGCTTAAATATAGTTGCTGGCAGCATTGCAAATGCCCACAAAGAAGCTGCAAGCACAATATGGAAACTCCTTATTCTGCTAGAGGGTTAATAATGAGGGGTCAGGTTTAAGCCTCCAAGTAGGTAATGGTCTCTTCAGCTCACTGACAGGTGTTTGGTATGATTCAATGAGCTGCAGTAGAAGATACAACAACTGGAACTCAGGCTTTGTCCTCAGTGAGCTGAGGGTTAATTTCTAGAAAAGCTGTTCATACACGGCTGCAGAGAGAATCCACATACAAAGACAAGTTTGTAATATTTTTAAAACTGGTATAAATCCCATTGTTCAAATGAATGTTTAACTCTGTTTCAGTCTACGCCCTGTCTTACACAGGATGGCCAGGATTCTCCTCAGTCTGTGAGTCCCTTCAGAGTGATGCTTGGTGTTTGTTGCACTTCTGTGGTCTCAACCCAGTTTGTCAATGAGATGTCCTGAACACGATATTCTACTTCTGCAGATTTGTCCACTCTGGGATCTTTCAGCATCTGTGTACACAGATCAAAACTACTGTGAACGTTTTTGCTGCCAGCTCGTATTCTGCTGAGTATCCTTCAACAAGACAACCACCTTCTGCTACCAGGTAAATGTTCCTGTAAATGCACCTCACAAATTGCAATTCCTAGTTTTCTGCCTATAGCTTCACCTCTTCAGATGTAGGAAGTTTTGTAGGAAGATGTAGGCCACAAGTCCCCTCACTGTGAGGCTGGATAGATTGCAGTCACAGAATGTGCTGCAGAAAGGTCTGGACATCAACTTCCACACCAACAGGATGCCAAAGCAAGTATCTATCCTTCATCTTTCACAGTACAGAAAAGCCAGTCCTCAATGACAGTGGTGGAAAACCCAGAGAGGTCAAGTTAGCTTTGTTACAGAGTTCTTCACACAGAAACCATTGAGGGGCAGAGATCCTGCAGCGTGTCACTTCAGGGATAAGAGGTGGCATTCAACATTGTGCCTCAGGCTCTCTGCACCCTTCTGGATAGGCTCAACAGCAGCTTGGAGGTGCATTTTCTTCTGCTGGCAAATGCTATCATTTTTTTAGAAGGCACAAAACTTAAGTTCTGCATTCTCCCAAGTAAATAAAAGTCATTCCCAAGACCTGACTCAGAGCTGTGTGGACCTGGATGTCAAGTCACACCCTGGTCAGGCCTCAGGAAGAGCTCTGGGGACACATTGTGGCATGCCATGAAGAGGGGAATGGTTCTGTTCTGTAGGCTCTGGCTCCAGAGCCAGCTCTTGTCCTTGAGGAGCCTCTACAATCAGCCAGTAAGGAACATTTGCATGCTGCTTTCCATAGTCACCTTTAGTGGATGGAAAGCATAAATTTCCAGGGCTGTACCAGGACGTGAAGCAATCCAAAAAATACCACACAAAGCAATGACACGTCACTTAAGGGTGTCTCCAGAGACTATGGTGAAACTTGGTGCAATATAACAAATAATATAATGAAATGCAATTCTGAGATCTTAAAATTAATTGGCTCTAATCCAGACTTATGTTCTGATTAATTTTTTTTTCTGTTTTTTCAGCTAAATCAAGAGTCTGTTATTAATTCCCCACAGAAGGAAATTTAAGCAGGACACTAACCCTCAGTGTAGGGTAGCTGTTTCTCATATGCTCCAAACCCCATATACACCATTAATTAGTGCATTACAGTGGTGTGATGTGCAAGAATTCAAACTGTCACCCCAAAGTAAGAAATGAATCTCCTAAAGGCAGTCATAGACTCCACTACAGCAGTGCAGGTACATATAATTATGTTTCTTTTAATATTTTTATAACCCCCTTACATTTAAAAATATCTTTTCTACATGAAATGTGTGTCTAACCTGTTAAATGGTGTGTTTTTAAAAAGGAAAATAAAAAATTACAGTAACCCTTTAATAATGTTGGGAACAAAGGAGCCATTTCCCTGATATATTAAAAAATTGCAATGATAGAAGACAAAAGCACTGAACAGGGTATTAAAGAGAAACTCGCCTTCTGCTGTTTACTCTAACAATCTAAAATAAAAAGTTGTATTCACATACATAACCTCCAGCTTTTCAACTCACCTGGAGAGCTCCCCTACCCACAATGCACTAAATGGATGATTAAAAAGAAATGGGGGCTTAACTGAGGGGTAAGCGTGGGGTCTCTGGAGCTTTGCAAAGCACTGAACCATGCAGCTACAGCTGTCCTCCAAACAAGCCCAACATTCTTTATTTATTTGTTATGAAATATTTATGGATGTTATGAAAGGTTTAAAATAATGTGTCTGTCTCTCTCTCTCCCCTCTTATTTTTGCCCTGGCACAGTGTTTTCTAATGCATAAATAATTCTGGCCTGTGGACAGTGGGACAGCACATTAGGTGGGATGTATCCACTGTATCACATTCTTTCTGCCTGAGAGAAAATATCATTCCTAGTAATTTTCTACACTTATACAATCTGCGTTGACAGTAAATAATTGATGTATGAATTTAGGACTAAACTCCAACACAATATGACTTTATGTCAAGGGTTACTCCCAGCAGATTTTGAGCTAAATCATCTTGCAAAATGGATTCTTTCAGTGGAAAAAGGGGGAAAAAAAGGCTTTTTGAAATTATTTTAATGGAAAGATGGGACCTCTGCATAGTGCTTCTTTTGATGAGGTCTTGCTTTGCATGGCTGGTAATAAAACTGAGCAATCTACCCATTATGAGATTGGAAATGTTTCATTTGTGATCACAAATGGATTTTTTTAGATTGACGTAAGGGAGTTCTTTTTTGTTCCTTTCATTCTCTCTTCTCTTCTCTTCTCTTCTCTTCTCTTCTCTTCTCTTCTCTTCTCTTCTCTTCTCTTCTCTTCTCTTCTCTTCTCTTCTCTTCTCTTCTCTTCTCTTCTCTTCTCTTCTCTTCTCTTTTCTCTTCTCCTCTCTTCTCTCTTCTCCTCTCTTCTCCTCTCTCCCCTTTTTTAAAAAAAAATATTTTCTTTTGATAGGGACTTAGCATGTGATAGGGTGCCCTCTGCTTTCCATGCCTGTATTTTCCATAAAAAACCCCACAATTATGTTTTAAATTACAAGCTGGATATATTTGCAACTTAAAGATACATAACAGGAAAAAAGGCTTCATATAAAGGATTACAAATTTATTCCTAGTGCCTCAATTAAAATCCTTTTCATCATGAAAAAGTGGTTACCATCAGACATAAAGGAAACAAGGAAAGAAACGGATTAGAGAAGAAAGCTTTTATGATAGAGATGGAACTAAAATACTCAATACCTCTATATATCTTATTAAAGACTAGAGGGGAAGATCAAAGGAAAATCATTGTATAAATAACCCATCATAAAATGTTCTTATTTAGAGGAAGGGAATTAATAGAGTAGGGTGGGAGTTATTTGTTTGGTTTTCATTCTTTTTTCTTTCATGATTTAATGTACAGCAGAAAAAAGTATGTATTTCCCATTATACTAAATATTTGCACCTCAGCTGCTGCACCAGGCATATACAGTTAATTTTAAATTAAAACATCATCACAGTCTTTGAACAAATATCAATATCATTATCTCTGTCAGTGATTCCTTCTCTGCTTAAAATTGTAATGACACTTGTTTACTTATGTTAAATCTCCACTTGTGGAAAATTACTGAATGTGTTGTGCACATAAACAGAATAGCAAGAGAGCTCTTTGTTAAAGGGACAAAACTCTCTCCTGGGACAGCAGGCACAAAACTCTCACTTATTTCTCAATACTCAAGTAAATATCTGCCTGTGACTGTTCTATAGATGGCACTCATGCCTCTAAGCAAGAAGCACAGATCCAAGTTCAGGTGGGGAATATTCAAAGAAAATACTTTGATCTGAAGAGAATTCCCTAAAAGAGATTGACAATTGCTTGAAAAATATCCAATTGGTTTTTTCCTCTTATCTATAGATTTGGCAACCCAGACTGTAAAATAGCAACAAAAAGATGTCTCTGGCAGAGAAGAAATGTGCAGTAAAGTAAATTTGTGTCTTTGCTGGAGAAAGTTATGTATACTATTAGTTCTCCTGTCATTTTCTGGAATAAGGAGAGAGAAGCTATGAGGAAAATTTTGAAAGCAGTTTTAGTTAGAGAAGGTGTGATTGAGATGTAATATAATAGAATTTTCAGATTAGTCAAATTGTTCTTAGGAACTCTCTCTTGCAGGAATGTTGTTCAGCTTGCTACAAATCCTACTGCAATTTCCTCGATGTTCCTAAAACATGCAGTGCATGTAACTTGTGAAAGGCAGAAATTTAAACCCAAATTCAAACCATCTATTTAATAATTTTGCAAAACCTGAAAGTTACTTTTAACTGAGGGTACAGACAATGTCAGAAGTTCAAATATAAAAAAAAAGCTGCCCTGCTGGTATTGTATCTCTCATAGTAACAGCATCTTTGGCCGACTATTGAAATAACTGGTTGTCAGTATAATAAATGTATAAAAGCAAACAACATCCTGATTCACATTGTCTGAAACATTCTGGCATTATACCTGTAGAAATAAGCCTGTCTGCAATATCCTCTTAAGTGATGAAGCTGGAAAAGGCATCTGTGAGGATGAACCCCAAGGTCTAAATGCACTTGGTGCCATTTGGCTCTGTTTCCAATAGGATCATGAAGAGTGCAGACTCTCCTTGAGTATTATCGGGGGTGGAGCTGTATGGAATGTAAGAAGCCCAGAAACATTTAGGAAATCGAGTCGTTCCCATCACTTCAGGTCATGTAAACTTATATTTGAGAAAGAGAATTGCTTTCTGCAACTTAAAGGGGAAAAGGTGAGTCTACTATTCCCACTGACTTCAAAAGTAACTAGGCTTCATTCACTAACCTTGAATTAGGCCCATAAATATAAAGTTAAATATTCTTAAGAAGGACAAAGTAAACTAAAAAGATTAAAGGATTACCACCGACAGTTGCAAAACCAACAAAATTGTCAAAAGCCCCTCTCATTGTTCCATCCATGGCAGTAAGAGCAGCAGATGCTGAGGAAATGAATAAGAAACCAATACAAGTACAGCTTGCTCTTACATTCAGAATGACCTCTACTTGTGTGCTGCAGTGGGACAAGAGCTTCCTGAGACAGAGTTTGCAACAACGATGTGTGCTCTTGTTTCTGGAACCATACATACCTCTGGCATTTCCAACGTGCAGTGGTGGTGAATTCTGTGCATTATTCTGTTTGTTATTCTATACAAAAGAACTATGCAGTTTTTTTGAAGGAATGGAGTTTGGGGGTGGGGGCAGGGGGATATTATTTTGTGGTTTTTGTTTTTCTTTTTCTCTTTTTTTTTTTTTCTCTTTGAAACTCCTAATTCCTGTATTGGGAACACCCTGGTTCTTTATTTTAAAAGAAAATAGTAAACAATTTTTTCCCACTCATGTTATGGGCATCTTTGAATATTTTTATGTCCATCTTCTGTCTGATTTTATTTCATTTGAGGTTGTTTGGTTGGGATTTTTTTTAAAGAAATTCTATGGCATCCAAGAATATTCAATCCCATTTTATATGAGATTCTGGATCTCTCATCATCTTCACCTGTACTGGTCTTTGTTCTGCTACATAAATATTCAGATTGAGTATCCAACGTTACGGTTAATGTCAAAAAACGAAGATATCTGTGGTTCAGTACATAATGATTTAGTATTGCTGTTTGTTCTCAATTCTTTTCCAAATAATTCCTTCTCTTTTGGAGCCACTGAACACTGAGTTGATACTTCCAGAGGGAAATTCAAAAAGACTCCAAGATTACTTTTCTGCATTGCAATATCTAACAAAAGTCCACATCTGTACATATCTATGTGTAGAGTCACACTTGTCACTATATATTATTTCGCATTTATCAAGTCTGGTTTTCATCTATCATCTATCATTTCATCACCTGGTAATGTTACCACTTTCTTCAGATTTTCAACCAATGATGGTTTTGAGAATACTCTCTGCTAATAATAAACTTTTCCACTTTATTTATGAAGTAATAGAGAGAATTTTGGTAGGATTTAGGCAGGTCAGAAAGAACTGATGCTGTAAAGTGTGGCAAATACATAGACATGTTGAAAATACCATCAGAAGGGCATGGTAAATATCTCCTGCAAATCTGAAAAATTATCATTTTAAAGTGACCATTCATGCTACACTTTCCCCTAACCTGCTTGAGGTCCTAGTTAGTGATTTTCCAGTTCTTTATCCTGGTTCAGTCTATATGTTGTTGCATATGGAAAAAAAATTGCAGTGGGCAAAAAATAAATAATAAACTAATTGTTGCTGTAGCTGATCATGCTATCTCTCTTTTTTCTGTCCCTGGAAATAAAAATAATGCTCCATGGAGAAACCAGAAAATAATACAAGAATTTATCACCAAGTAGAAGTGAATTTTCTGGGAAATGAGGATGAAACTGATGGACTGGTGAAATGACCATGGCAGACTCACTTTGATGTTTACATGATAAAAATATTTCATGGATACCTTCTAAAAATTTTCTGATGGTTGTGTCTCCCCTTTTCAGGGTAGACTGAGCTTTGATTACTGACAGTGGTACGGTATTCATAGGGATGTACACTGAGAGGCCCACAGAATATACTGCCCAGCTCCCTGTAATTTGTGTCATTCACTAGTTCTAGCAATTTATTAGGATGTACCACTCAGTACCTCTCAGAGGGAGCAAAGAGGTGTAAGCAGGAAGAAGGAAGGAAGACTTCTAGTCTATTGTGGAAAGCTGTCAAGAATTTCTGAGTCCCAGCTCAGGGTTTGAAACCCTATGTCCTTATGCAGGATCCAGTGAAAGATAGGTACTATATTAAAGAGTCTGGAGTGCAAAAAGGAGTATTCAAGAGCATCTGAGACAGAAGTTTTGTAGAAAAGTTGATGGGCATAGTATCACAAAAATATTGTGTTATCCATTCTAATGTATCCCTGGTTTTGTACTTCTACTGTAAGATTTCAGCTAGCTGAGGGTTTGTTATATACTGCTGACACCAAATAGTCAGAAATTAAATATGACACCTGGGAATCTGAAATTGCTTCAAGTGCTAAGGACTGACAGTTTCTTTTATTCTACTCACTTTTTGGAGGCTTTTGAACTATGTGATTATTTTCTCTTCAAAACTCAACCCTAAATACAGGTACAAAGTAGAGCTTCACTGATCTCATGTTGCTGGAGGACTTTGGTTATTCTCTTTTGTTTCAGGAGTTAGAAAACCTGTTAGGTCTCCGTACAGAAAGTCAGAAATGAAGAAGTGTTACTACTTCCCTGATTCAATTTCCTTGAACTTCCTAAATTCTGTAATCTAATGAGTCTAGTTTGGTTTTGGTTTTATTTTCTGTTTTGATGGCACCAACCAAGGGCTGTGCAACTGAAGATGACAGAAACAGCTGGAGCCATGGTGGTGGCAGGACAGGGAAGCAATACCAAAATTTATGGTGTATGGCCATAAATACCAGAGAAAACAAATACTCCAGGATGCATTGGGTAGATTAGGTGCTTGAGGTTGCTGAAACAGATGCAACTGTTTGCTGGAATTGGCACCTTGACATTACTGAACAGTAGAAGACACCTCACTGTCATTTTAAAATTTTCTTTGTCTCATCTCCTTTCTGCCTACACAGGGTCATTTCATCTCCTGCACTTCAAAAATCCAGCACCTTTCCTCCCTATCACAGAATGACTGAGGAACTCCCCAGGAACTCTATGACCATTATGGTTTTGGCCATGCTTGAGCCAGTATTTTACTTGTGGCAGCCTTAATTCCATAACTTCATAAATTAAAAGTATGTCCTATGAGATCATTTCCCCATCCTTTTCTCTTCCTGACCTTTTTTTTTGACAGCAGACTAAAAGGGGGAAAAAGTCAAGGTCTGGAAACCATGTCCATTCTAAAATTCAGCCTTAAGCAAGAAGTGTCAAAGCCAAGATTTTGTAGAGTTACTGATACTTTCACAGTGCTGGTTTGCTCATAAAGGCAATTACACATGCAAGTAAATTATGTAGGCATTTGTAACACTTCTTCCTCAAGTGAAATGCTCATCAAATATTTTCTGCAAAGGCAAATATTTTCTGCACTCCTGCTTCATGTTTCACAGCACAAGTTAATGAGTTGGCTGACACTTTGATGTTCAATGTACTAGGCTTCATTGTAGTTCAGAATCTCAGTCCCTGCTCATTTATGTCATTTTGTGAATTTATCAAAGGACAGGTCTTGCGAGGCCTTCTCATGGGCCTCCTCCCCATTCTTTTCTTCACCCCCAGTGTGTTTTAGCATATCTACACTGCAGTTGCTGAAGTGCTGTGATGTGTAGCAGTGCTTGAGCTGACTTAAATGAGGCCTGGTGATCCCAGGTATACAATGTGAATTCAGTTGCAGTGCTGAGGAGGGAGTGCTGAGCTGTGCTGGGCTTGTTCCTTCCTGGCTGACATGGATGTAAAAGCAGTGACCCATGCCTTCATCAGCAGTGTAGCCAGACTCTCCTCTGTCCTCTGCTGAGCTGGGTTAACTTTTGATGGGATAAGGGTGATAAGGGTGACAAAGCATCATAGGGGGTTACATTCTGCTCTGTATAAGGCTAGATAAGCAGTACTGCAATTCTATGAAGATGGTCTTCTAAACAGGTCTTCCTTGTTTTCCTAAATTCCTTCTAGATTTTTACCACTAGATTTTGCAGGACTGTTGGTCTTAGTTCCATTCATGCATTCAAGTCTACCATCCACAAATTCCTTAGTCTGAAGTACTGGTCTGTGTGATGCAAAAATAATTTTGCCACATAAAGCACTTGCGTCTACAGTGTGTCCTATCAGAACAGAGCTGGATTGTTTTTCTCTATACCCTTCAAGGTAAGCATTCTGACATTTTTGTTGTACTTTTAATATGAAAACTAGGAGCTTGGAAATTTTCATTCAGAAATTCTGCTTGCATTGACTCATGAATGGCTTCGGATTGAATGGCTCTGATATCCCCTCTCAGGAATGGAACACTTATTTTTGAAAATGTATTTTCTGTTATGCATCTGTTGAGGCCAGTACATAAAAGAAAATGTACACATATGTATGTGTGTATATATATATATATATATAAATATATCTTAAAGAAGACTTAGAGTCCCTTTCTGTTCATTTCCCTCCACCTAAATAAATCTTTGATTTTGTTCAGATATTTCCTTTTTTTTTTTTTTTTGCTTGTTTCCCAGAGGGGAGAAAAAGCAAATATTTTCAATATAGAAGCAGGCAGCTATAAAAAAATCAAGCTTCATCCCAGCCCTGAGTACATGCTTGGTCAGATAACCAAAACAGAGAACTTTCCAAACACAGTTGCTTGACTTCTAAGTGAATCATGCTATTTTTGCTGGGAAGACCAAGCCGCTTTTTTCAATGTTGTTATATACTGAATTGAGATGACTAACTTTTTACTCTGTATGTAGCAGTAAGCACTGCTGTCTGAGATAGATAGAAAATATCTAAGCAAAGCTTTATTGAAAATGCTGAGTCCTCTTATGCATGAAATAATAATAATAATAATAATAATAATAACAGCAGCAATAACTTATTTCAAGAAATCTGCATAGAATAATGCTTAGATTCACCTAAAATAAAATCTGTTAAAATTTCCTTTCCTATGACTACAATTTCAGTATTTTTTAATCTAATAGGAAAATCAAAGGTATTCCTTTATTGTGCTTTGCTATAAAATGTAAATTATGTTTGTGTCAATTCTCAATAATTAGCTGCACCAAGTTTCTGCAGCTTTCCTCTTAGCCCAAGTTCCCTTTTTTGTCTTGAGAAGCAATGTCCTGATAACTTAGAGATTTTATACATAAAATGTTGTGCAGAATGGTGTGAAAACAGGTTTGTAGATTAGAATGTTGGTGGCAACATTTGGACAGGTGAAAATATTAAAAAGGATTGATGAACTGCAGCCAGTGTTTGTTGCCAGGTCATTCTCAAACCAGTAATGAAATTGCAGCCTAACTAAGTTCATCCCTTTTCTTTCCATCTGAATGGCTGGAACACAGAATCAGAGCCACTTGATGTGCAGATATTTCAGAAAGTCCCCTTCCACTGTGGATTGTCCTCTTGCTCTCTGGCATGTTCTTTGGTGCTGTTCTTGTGTTCTTGATGCTGGTGCAAAAAAGTGCAAAATCTGCATGTTCCTCCTGGTCTTTGCAGAACTGATATTAGGTATAACTAGAGGTGCAGAAAGCTGTTTAGACTTGGGTCAAAAAAGTTTGTTTTCAAGACTTCCTTATTTTGTGTGTAGGAGATTAGTGGAGGAAAGCACATTGAAATGGAAAAGCGAACATGGAAAACAAGAATTAAACAAATATTTGATCCCATAAAAATTTAAACCAGCATAACTAATATTTAGAGGATTATTTACATGTTTGAAAAAAATCCCCAAGCAAAAGCTCAAAAGGCATCTATTTAAATAACTGTCCTTTCCAGAGGTTAGATCAGCATATGCTGACAAGAGGCTTGTGTTGTGGGTTTTGTAGTACTCTTAGCCTAATTAACAAATGCATTACTGGCACAAGTGAGCCTGGAACAATTGCCAGTCAGAACACTCAGAGAGAAGCCACCAGGGAACACTGGATAGCAATAAAAAGCCATGGCTGCTTATTTTTAATTCTTTGGAGGGCCAATTCAAACAGCAAATGTAATTACAATTCTGTAAATAGAACACCCGAAAGCACTCCTTCTGGCATTAGTATGCATATCTTTGATATTTGTTTAACAAATGATCAAGTAGCCCTTTCCTTATGTTGCTTCTTATTTAAGGGGTTTGAAAATTTGTAAAGCAGTGTTGAAAATATCATATAGCTGTGTAGGCTTTCACTTCCAAATGTATTGGAAAATCATGGATTTGGCTGGTGAAAGAGCCTGCATGTGGCTTTCTTCCTCATGTACAATTAACAGAAGAGGAAGGTTTATGAATACTTTTTGTTTTCATACCCCTTTATTTGAAGACAAGACTGATTATGTTGGAGCGTGATGAAGACAAAATTATTTCAAAGGGAAATCATAGCATTTCAACATCTAAATGCTAAACTAAATTATCTGTGCCCCAGCATGACTTTTACTAAGCACAACTAGAAGAGTCAAAACAGAAAGCAGAAAAGTTTGCTGTCCTTCAGATGTGGCATACTTTCCCATTACCTGACATACTGAGTGTCTCAGCAGGATGTTATCCTACTCTGTAGTATTTTGTGCAGCAGGCAGGCTTGCTGTGGTAAGTCAATTCAGAAGGTGGCTAAGGCACAGCAAGATGTGATCATAAATTAATAATGTTCAATGGACTGTGACTGTGAGAGCTGCTATTGGTGTTTCAGGTCATGATAATCCCCAGACTCAGTTTGATTTAAAAAATGGCAACCATATATTTCATGTGCAAATGGAAGAACACAGAAGGGAGCTAGAAAGTTCTTTGAAAGATCAAGGCAAGTACCAGAGGGAGAAAAGAGGGGAAGGAATAACAATAATAAGGCCAAAGTGAAGCAAACTATCCTGCCATCTGTATGTTAGTACCTCATAAACACAGGTAGTATTAACAATGTGATACTTGTAGTAAGGACTCATATGATCAAAAATCTCAAATTCTTGCTAAGTCTTGCTGGTTTTCCTCTGCCTAAGAGAGTTAAGTGACAGCTTTTTCTGCAAGTTAGACAGGTGGATGAGAAATAGTAGCAGCTGCCCAAAAAATGTAAATAAGGGAATAGCATCTTTAAAGATTCTTTCTGTTCCCCCTCCAGTATCACTCTCTACCTCAGTTTTAGTTTTGGTTGGCTTTTAGGAAAAAGATACTATCTGGGATTTGGCCAAAACCCCCCTTATTTATCAATTCTTGGCATTTCATTATTGTTCAGCAACCAGTACTAGACATCAACTTTAAAAGATGCTGCTACATTCTCAACATTAAAATCATACCATGTTATTTGTGCAGCAGGCACAAATATTTGTCTTGTGTTTCTCATATTTTTAAAAAGTAAATCTTGCTGCTGGAATGTATTTACATTACAGAATTTATGACAGAGAAGAAACTCTGTACTTTAACAGAGCTTCCAGTTCTAAAAGCGCTTGTCCTTTCAAGGCAGTGTGGTGGGCCAGAAGGGAGGACAGCTGCTTGTTTATCCTAGCTGGTGTGCTCCAACTCTGCCCAAGCCTTCACAGGAGGAAGGGCTGCTTTATCTTTTGTGACATGGAACAGTCTGCTCTGTCAGGGATACTTTGGGAATGCAGATTGGGGCAAGGTGAGTGGGTGGGATCACAGGATACCCAGTTTTGTTTCTCAGCATGACAGCTCCAGAGGATGGACCCCCTTGGCTCTTGCCCCATGGCCATGCTGCATATGGTGGCTTTGTTCCATGGGTTTATTTTGTTTTGTAAATCAGTACACACCAAACCGATGTGAGTTAAAAAAAACCAAAAGATTATTTTGTAACTCAGATAATTTCAGAGAGCTGATTTACAGTGTAGTCTCCAAAACTGTTGTCTGGGCACTGATGAAAGGTCAGTGAACTAGTGTGTGGGAGCAAGTGCTTGGGAAAAAGAACCTTTTTTGGCTTTGTTGCCAAAGTCATTGTATCTTGTACTCATGTCCTGACACAGAGAGCAAACAGGGTATTTGCAACTTGAACACCTAAAGGGAGACTTCTGAAAGGAAAAGAAGTTCTGCCTGCAGTGAGCATTAAACTCCCAGCCTAAAGGCTCAAAGGTGATGTACGCCAAGACACTTCTCTAGGGACTGTGTTGGCCCATTGTAGCTGAGAAAGCCAACAAATAGGCTGGAGGGAAAAGCCAATTCTCCAAAAGACAGTGCACAGACTTATTTTTCTAAACATTAATTTCAACTGTTTCACTTTTCCCCAAAAAGTCTAAATGTTCCCTTTTGGAGGTATCACCTTGTTCTGTTTTTCTTTGCTGATGGGCTCAAGCTCTGGAGGCTTCTGGCACACTCTGGGTGGGGGGAGCAGGGGGAAGATTGGAGCTCTCCATTGTGATCAGCATGGGATCTCCTCACAGGGGTCTGCAGAAGTGCATGAAGGCTGGATGTGAAGAGAGCATTTAGTCTTCAGCAAAAGCCAAACTTGACAACATGAGGAAGATTTTCTCTCAAGTAGATAAGGTTGAATTAGGGATGAACAGGACCTTGCTGGTGGATAGGCAGGTCACTGGCTGAGTTTACTCATAGAATCTAATACAGCTGTAGCAGAGCAGCACTGAGTTTGAAAAATAATGTTATTTTCAGTTGTAAAGTAAACATAGCTTTAAGACTCCTGGGTTAAGACTGAGCATCAGAGACAAGGCCTCAGTACCCATTTCCCAAGGCTGGATGTTTTGAAGTTAGAGGAAGTGATATTAAGAGCATATAATCCCTAATCTAGTTTTTGTGACTTGTCTCTAAACTCTAGTGAAAACTATATATTCCCCAATTTATTTTGCCTGTAGGGATGAAGCTGCTATGTGGTATTATGTGGTGTCTGTTGAGTTCTGATCCATCTCCCATTTTGTGTCACAGCTGGAAATGGAGTGGTGGTCAGAGGTGTCAGTCAACTGATCAGTAGTGAAAGCTGTCACCCAGTGTGTGAAAGGCAGTGAGTCAATTTGTCTTGAAAGTACTTGATCCTACTTGTTCCAACTCTCGTATGAATCATTAAACTACCTCGTGGAAGATATTCTGGAGGTTCAATTTGCTTACTTTAATATTTTCCATCAATTGCATATCACATAAAATGGTAAATCCTTATTGGGTGTAATGTTACAGAGCAGTGAAAACAGCATTGTTCTTACTCCTGCTTCAATTGCTGACATATAATGATTTCACTGATGTCAATATGGAGTAAGTTAGTGCCCTTCCACATTCACTTAGATATCACCATTTAAGTCAGGTTTTAATATAAACCAGGTATTTGCTCAAACCTGGCCATAGCACAAAGTAAGCAGTATGATTTATAAGATCTAGAACTAGGCTTTGTCAGAATTCAAAGCAGGGCAATGAAAACTCAATAGTCATGACATCTTATGTAGATTGGATGGGCAGAAAAAAGGGAGAAACTCCAAGAAACTTATGAAAATTATCCTTTTCTGCCTACCATATCTTGCCAGGGCACATATTTTGCTTACCTTGGTCTATCATCATTTCAAGGGTATCAACTTCCAACCAGTTCTTTGCAGTTTCCTTCAGTCATTATGAAAAGTCTTCCCTCCATCCCTTCTAAGGTCTTAGTACATACAAGATGCTTTCTCTCCTTCTCTCTATGTTCCTCTCATGCTCTTTAAAATTCTTTACTTACACTCTCAGAAGTTTCCTCTTCCCTAGAATACTGCAAATAGGCAGCTTTCCCCTATTCCACACAGCCATGTCCTTTCAAAATTGCTGAAGGGAACATGTAGTGAGCAGCAAATAAATAGCCAGTTACTGTCTCACTGTTGTTTCTGATTTTGCTTTCTATTGCAGTCAATATCACTTCAGAAGGTAAAACTTCTCTTCCATCTGTGTGAGATGTGACCACAGGTCTGGCTGCTCTTTTTCAGCCTACCCTGATTTACTGGGATCTGGTTCTCTGAATCTCTCTCACAGCCACCACCGGAAAATAAAAATGTGTAAGATCGAAGTGCGCTGTCCTGATTGCCCTTTTCTAGCAGCATTAGGAGTGTTAGTTGGCCCTCGACCTTCTGTTTCCTGTGGCCCAGACAGATGCTCTGATGCCATGGAGCTCACCCCAAACTCAAAAGCCAACTGAGAAACAGCTGGTCCTAAGCTTGGTACTACCGGTGCTTGGGCTCCCTCCTTCATGGCCAGGTTGTTGGTGTAGATTGAAAGCTCTGCCATGCTCAGCTTTTCCTCGCAGTTCTGTATTGAACTGTATAGGAATAATATTTGCAATCATTTTCCAAGAGGCTTTTTTCCTTTTTTCTTTAGTAGATACATATTAAAAGTTTTATCTAGTTTTCAAAGCTTGCTATTTTAAGAAAAACCTCCCAGAATTCCAACCAGAGACTTTTATTGAACTAGAGCTTTTGAAAAATAAGAAGCAGCTTACCTTCTGTTTCTTTTAACATTTAATGTTTGAATATGGGAAGGTCTTCATTATTTCTATTAGAATAAAGTATAAAATAACTGTATGTTTTAAGAAGGAATTATAAATACTTAGGCAATACTCAGAGAAAAGTCAACTGAACAAAATAAGTGTTATCTGAGAAATAATATGCAGTATTCAAATGCTGATTGTGCATTTTATTAAAGAAAATATGAGTGGGAGTACATAAAAGAACATACATATTAACACAGAGTTATGGTTGTTTTCAATTTTTCCACTAGTTCCTCTTTTATACAAAATTTTAAGATGTTTGTGAACAATTCATAGATCCACAGCAGGGTTTTTTATGCTGACCTTTTACAATATATTTTTTCTCTGAGTAGAACTGTGACAATTATGTGATGTCAGATAATAAACCTGATATTAGAGAACAGTAACCTAACATGAAGATGTGACATTTGTGATGCTTTTGCTTAAAATCAACCATAAGCTTTTCTTTCTATGGGCTTTGTGAAAGATTGCCTACTTTGTTTCATAAACTATTACGCTAGTTTGGACCCTGGGTTCCTAGGATGACAAAACCAGAGTTAAAATGTACTTTAAAAATAGTTCTTCAGGCTCCCTAGGAGGCATAGAAGCCCCTTGCTTTCTGAGCAAGACTAATCAGCTTCATTTTGGTGCCGTATCAGAAAAAAAAGGCCTGCTATACTTTGCTTTTAACCTTTGCAGTTAAAATATAAAACCAAAACCAGCAGAACCACCCATGCCCCCATAGCCTCTCATCTATATGAGATTGTGTTCTGTAATACAGTGTGGACATTTTAAGCTGTACAGTTTTACTTATGCCTCATGTTCTATCAAACATTTTCCCTTTGAAAAACATGACATAATTTACCTTTGTGCAGACACTGAAAATATCTATCTTTGGTCTGCTGAGTTCAGCAGAATTGAATCTATTTCCTTATTAATTTCCTAATTTCAAGTTTGAAGTTGCCTATTTACATTTGTAGAAGCAGGAAGTCTAATTATCCTGTACAGAGAAGACATCATAAATATTTGGAGGAAGGGAAAAAAGACTTAGAGAGAAGGTACATACCACATTGGAGAGATGTCATAGCAATTGCCTGAATTAAACTATATGGCATGGTATAGCTACAAACATTTCAGGTTTGGGGATAACTGGTTAAATTCATTCATGAGGATATTTTTCTACCACAACAACAGGCAACTATGTAAGAGTTGCTCTACCTGCACATATAAAAAAGCTCTTTGCAGCTGTGATTCCACAGTACTCAGGGGTGGCATAGAACACGGGGGAAATGAACTGCAGGGTATTGATGGAAAAAAGCTTTTGCAGCTTTTGTTTGACCCTGGCCTGCAACACTGGCTGCAGCACATCTGTCCATCCTCAGCAGGCTTGGAGCTGCCTGTGGCTGCACTGGGGCTGAGCTGGCCCCGAGCCCTTCAGGCAGACCCTGGGAAGAATGGGGTCTTTTGGAGTGGAGGCAGCCAAAGGATTCAGGCACCCACTTAAAATGCTAAGACCAGAAGGGGGGATGTTGTGGTCAGGGGTGTTAACCACTCTCAGGAGACCCATCAGAAGAGCTGCACGTTAGCTCACAGCAGAGGGGTCTCAGGGGAGTACTGCACAAACCTCCAAAGGCTGGAGCTTTGTCACATTTCTGGCTGGAGTAGCCACACGTTTGCTCCTGTGCATCATAAGCAAAGAAGGATGTAAACAGAGGGCTGGTAACCACCAGGGACCAGCCTCTTCTTTTTCCTTCAGGAACAGCTTGTTGTCTCCCATTAAGGAGGATGCTGTCCATAGTGCTGTCATTGGGGATCACACATATTCGTTGAAGTTTACCCAGCTAATTTAATCAGACACATATTGCCTCTGTGGAAAACAAGGACTGAGTTTTTGGGGGTTTGTTTAATTATTCTCTCACATGCTTTTGGGTGTTCTTAAAATGTGTCACAGTAAATGATCTGATTTTTAAAGTATTCAGCACACACTCAGGTAAATGTGCAAGACTATCTTTGAATTAGTTGTGTTGCAGAAGGAAAGGTAAATTTTCACCCTCTTTCTCTGTTAAAAAAAAATAAAATACATCAGTTTGCTCTGCAACAATTGCTAAACTATTTCAAGAAAAATTATTCCTAATGTTTTTGGGTTTTTTTTTCCATTTAATTTTTCAAGTGTTTAAGTTTTGGAGTCCATTTTAAGCCTTCTCAATGAAATTTATTTTCTTTTTTCTTCTACACAAAAGGTGTGATTTGTCTCATTATAAGTAGAATACCCTTGTTGGCCATAAAGTATCCCTTAACTATGGGATAATAAGGATCTGGCCCTCTGAGAGGATTTGGAAAGACTGAAGCATTTATATGAACAAATATTTTCTTTTTTACCTTCTAGTTTGATTATTTGTCTAAGTATTCTCCACTGGTATGTGATAAGGAAAAGATTTTTTTTCCTACGCTGAAATAGAACATTTAAGAAAGATAAGAGATAGAATTCTAAAGTAATATAAAGCTGATGCTTGATGCATCAGACTTGATTGTGCTCCAAAGCACAAGATTATGACAAGAAGTGAAGAAAATGCTGTTGACAACAACTTGTAGTATGCTCAGTATGCTCAGTGGTAGTAACTTCACAAGCCACAATGAGCAGATGAGGAGGAAAATGTTCATTGGCTTCTGAATGTAGCTTGTTCAAAAGAAAAGAGAAGGAGTTTGCTTTGAAATGTATAGTTAAATGTGAAACTGCCATTGGACACTACTACCATTAGTCACATGAAATGAAGAAACAGGTAGAAAGATTAGTTATAGTTATATAGTTAGTTATATTCAAGATTCATTCTTCTAGCTCAGGAAACATTTGATCTCCACATCTCATGATCTCTAGACTCTGAGAATTGCTTGTTGGTCTCTACAAAACCTAAGTTTTATACAGTCTAACCTAAGAATGAACAGTTGGATTTTATTTGGCCTGAACAGGTTCTGCGTGTGACCTGGTATGAACATTGTTCTAATCTTAATGAAATGTTTATCAAACATTTCCTCATCTATCTCAGCTCAAAGGAGCATGGCTTCTACTGACTCTTCTTTCTACTATTTTAGGCCCTAATTTTGCTGTTGCTCTCTTTTCTCTTATTTATCTTTTTAAAATAAAAAGCTCAATATATCTGGCCACCCTGAAACTATTACTCTAATAGACTAGCAGGGCACTCTGGCCTGTGTGGAAGCAAAATTGCCTTTAAGGAATATCTCATTACTTCTCACTCACCAAGTACATAGCAGTCTTCCTAGTGGGTTTTTTGTTGCCAGACATTATGTAAGTAATATCAAAAGAGAAAGCTGGGGAGGCAGCAAACTTTTTGTGGGGCAGGAGAAGTTTCTCTCAACCCTCCTTCACCACAGAAACAAAAAAAAAGAAGGTGTAGAGGAGAGGCTAGCATTTGAAACAATCCCTAAACTGTGATTCCCACAGTTATGGTTTCCTTCCACTGTGTGTGCAAGCTTATTGAAAGGAAGTGAGAAATACTCTATTCAAAATGAAAAAATCCATATAAGATACTATTTCAGTGCTAGGCAGAATGGAAGCAATCGGAGGTAAAATTGAAAAAGAGAAAAAAAGCCCCAAACCCAGGGCTGCATTGTAAAATTACATGAAATTATATGATGTTTATTTTGTCTGACACCTATTAATCTGCTGACTCCCTAGGTTTTCACTTTGTAGTTACTCTGCTACTTGGTACCATGGCTAGCTAGCAAAAATGAAAGAAAACCTAAACCATAAATCAGTCTCACAGCTACAGTATTGGATAAACAGAAGGAAAATTAAGAATAGGAAGTGTTTTTTTCTTGTTCGTGCTGGTTAAATTGATTTATATCTGTCTGTCACTGAAACTATGTTTTAAAACTAATGATTGTGGTTTCACATAGAATAGTTGATATTCTGACCCACATCCTAAGGGCCTCCTTCAGTCCTTAGCAAACAGAAATAAAAATGACCCCAGGAGCTAGCAGCCTCCACTGAGGTGCTGAATCAATGACATCTTCTTTGTCCAGTTCCTTTTTTTAAAAAAAAAAACCCAACAACAACCGAACAAAATTCCCCAAATATTTGAAGGGTATTTTTCATTTCAGTTGGGGTTTTTTGTTTATTGTTTGCTTGGTTTTTAAAAATAATTATTGGGAAAAACTCTTATACTTCGTCTTTTGAATGTTGCTGATGTACCAGGTTCTTTCAAAACTCCAATAACAGGCCACTGCAATATAACTGGCTGGGCCTGGCTGCCAATCTATAATGTTCTTGGCCATGATTAATCTGATAAATAATAAATATATCAATCTAGTCTTTTAGACAAGGACAAATTCTTACCAGCGGGGAGGCACAAGGCCTCTTTTACAGCTGCCTGTAGTGCTGGAATTAATTATTTAATGCTTAATTCTTCAGGAAATGAGAAAGTTTTGATTAATGTTGTCCAGTGTCATTTCTTGCTTGTTTGATATGTGTCAGATAATTTTTCCTCGGCAGTCGCTCTCAAGAAGCCAGAGGCTACTGTCACTGGGATCAGACACTGAATTTCTAGAGATTAATTGAAGTGAAAATTTAGAGAAATGCACCATAAGTGCTTGCCCAAGATAACCTTTCACAGGCTAAATTTAGCTTCCTTTGGTAATGTTAGCCTCCTATTGCCCTAGTGTAAAACATTTATTTTTAATGCTGTGAGAAACGTATTTTGTTTCTTTGATATTTTTCTCATTTTTTTCTTCTTAACTCCATGTATGTCTGCATGATTAAAATATTTAAGGCTTAATTCTTCTCCCATTTTCCTCACTGTAGTTCCACAGCTTCCATGGAAACCAATATAATGTTTATTGGTTTACTGCAGAAGGGGATGGGTACCTAGAGTTGAGCCGTAAAATTAGAACTAGGTAAGCTAGGTATCAGACTCAGTCTGAAGGATAGAAGTTTGTTTTTCTTGCTATTTGTGCCAAGGTGACTCATCTAGTAATGCAGTTAGTCTTGAAGGAAGCCTCCTATCCAGACAGACAACCTGACACTGCTGTGAGCATAAGATAAAGGGCTCCATGCAGCTTCTGGCACAGGACATTCACATGGCTGTTTTCCCTGTAGCTTTGCACCCTCCAAAACACCTTTTTTTCTGTATCAATATTTTCCAGTGTTTCCTTCCATTACTGTCTTTGCTGGTAAAGAAGGGCCATATTCTACCCTCAAGCCTATTTTACTGCTCTTTAAAATCCTACAAATGCTTGTGTTACATCCTCTCAAGATGAACTTGCTTAAATGCTAACACAATTTAGCAGATTTGCCTCTGACAAAAGTATAGCTCCATGCAGTGAGTATATTTCTCTGAAAGGTAACAATTTTGGGCGAAATTGGCTGGCATTGTGAACCCATGATGCATGACTGTGGCCCATCACCTAGCACCTGTGATAAAATACCCATCCCTTCTGCTCAGCTTTTTCTGCGGCCATGCCTGGAGCACTGAGCCCAGTTCTGGGCTCCACTGTGCTTGAGAAATGTGGACATACTGGAGAGAGTTCAGCAAAAGGCCACCAAGATGATTAAGGGACTGGAGCATCTGTCCTGTGTGAGAGCTGAGACTGTTAACCAGGGAAAGAGAATGCTCAGGGGTCATCAATGTATATAAATATCAGATATATAAATATCTGAAGGGAGGGTGCAAAGAGGATGGAGAGAGACTTTTTTCATTGGTGCCCAGTGACAGAACAAGAGGTGATGGGTACAAACCAAAACACAACAGACTCTGTGTGACTGCAAGGACACAGGTTTTTACTGTCAGGGTGGTCAAGCATTGGCACTGGTTGCCTGGGAAGGCTGTGAAGTCTCCATCCTTGGAGATACTGAAAAACTGTCTAAACATGGTCTTGGGAAACTGATTTTATGCGGCCCTGATTGAGCAAGGAGGTTGGATCAGCTGATTTTCAGAGGTACCTTTCCACCTCATCCATGCTGTGAACCAATCTGTGAATTGTTTCTATAACCTGATTTCTTCCTAATTTATTACAGAAACATCTTTTTTGGTATGATTTAAGAGTTTTCATTAGTGATACTGGGGTTATTTCATGAACTCACTCATCCAGCCAGGTGCTGCACCATTTAGATCTAAGGGTTAGGACAGAGCAGTGAAATATTTAAAACATGCCCATAAATAATCTACATGTTTTTTCCTAGACATGAAGAAGTATTGAACTGAAATATATTGACCTAGGAACCTTCACAGCTTTTGGCCAAATGTGCAGACCTCTTGTGTATGACCTGGCAGGGAAAATAAAAAAATAAACTTTAGAGTTTTGATACCTGTCTAGAAACAAAAGAGGGTTTCAAATTGTACATTGTTATTCCTTTTATTCCAGAAAGGATAACTGTTCCAGTAAAATTCTAGCTTAAGACTAAAAAAGTTTAAAATCTTACTGAATTTTGTTTCTTTGTTTTAGTTTTATTCTGAATATCAGCTGTTTGGAGCTCTACACGAGTCAGGAATCTTAGATTTGCAGCTAGATTACGAAGAAGGTGATGGAATTGTAAACGTATGATTAATTGCATAAGGTTTTGAAAAATAAGTTTACCATTTCTTCCAATTATCACATGAGAATCATCCACATCTTCACATGCACAGAGACTTGTCCACAATGAGTATAAACAATTTATATGAGGAGGGACCCTTTAAGCAGAAATTTTCAACATGTGAAGGGATATAAATAATCAATTTCCCTAATATCTAAATACAGTTTGAACATTTGAAATGCAGATAATGCAGGAAATACCATGATTAAAAACCTCTGTATTTTTCTGACTAGTTCTTTTCAAGGGAATCTGATGTTTTATTTCACTTGTTGTCCAAGCAAAACGAAAAACATTGGCTTGAGCTGATAAAAATATGAACACAAAAGACTACAAAAAGTTGAACTAATTCTTGACTTACTAAAAAAAAACAAACCCAAAAAAACACCCTGAAACGTAACTAACCTAAGCTAATGCAAGGCACAAGAAAAAGGTTTTTACAATGTGTGAACGTAACTTCAAAAGTTGAATTTGTTTAGGGAATTTGTATTTTCTGCTTCTTTCTTCAGGAACCTATTTGCATTTTAAATAATTAAAGCATTAAAACTGAAAAATTTATAAATGAGAGCTGGGAAGAGAATCCTGCTTGGCAGACAATAGAAAAGAAATTATTACCCTGCTAGGTTTGCTTTAATGTCATATCTGTCACTCTCCCCAAGGTAGGTTCATTACCATACCAAGTGCACCTCCTGCCACCACATCCCCCATGCACACACTCTTTTTCTTCCACTCCCTCCCTGCCACTTAAGGACTCTGGATCTCCAGGGGACTTTGATCTCATTGTACACACTAACCCAAACAGAACCTCTGCTGTTCTCAATAATTTTTTCTTTAAAAAAAAAAAAGAAAAAAAAAAAAAAGAGAGAGGGAGAGAGAGAGAGAGAAGCGTGTGGGGGGGGAGGGGAGTGAATTTGTGTGAAGAGTGACAGAACGCTTTGTCCAGCGCAGCTTTGGCTGGTTGTAACAAGCGTCAGGACATTAGACGCAACAAAAGCTGGATTGGCAGTATCATCAATCACAGCTCTGACAGTCGACTTCAGTTTGTTTGTTCCACTCTGCATAATAAGTGATTGGATCAGGTTTAATTAGATATTGGGTAATCAATCATTGCCAACAAGGCAACCCAGCTTGGGATCTAGATGCTGCAAAGGGGGGGAAAAAAAAGCAAATCTCATCCAGGATGCATAAATACTCAAATGTATACGCACATAGGGTGAAGCTTCAGAGGAAAGGTATAAAGATGTCTGCAAGATGGCACATAATAGAATCGTTCACATCTGTACTATACTTGTTACCAGACATCTGCAGTTTGACATTTTACTTTCGCTGCATAATTACTTTTCAATATAATATAATATACTGACCTGAGGGAGAAAGACAAAGCAATTAAATTATGCATAAGATCCTTTCCTCCCCAATCCTTACCAAAAAGACAAAAAAAAAATTAAAGAGAAAAAGCAAGAATAGGAATTAGCATTCTTATGGTTATTTGAAGAGAAGGACAGAAAATTCTTCCTTCCGCCTGCTATTATGAGGAGTCCCACTGTATAATCAGCTACTCCGAATTCAGATTACATTAAATTATTTTTTCTATCTTATTTTGCAATGTGTACCTACAGATTAAGACCCACGCAATGAAATAAAAGGAGTGATGGATGGAGCAAATTAATCCCATGAAATTTAATTAATCGCATAAATCGAGAGAAAAGTTGAAAAGAAATTCTAGAAGACCCAAAGGGAAGTGTACCTGCATTTTTTATAAATGCATAATGCTGATATAAGTTAGCACGGGATAAGATGCATCGCTAATTAACGAGGACTGCATTATCATAGGCCATTTTAAAGTGCAGGGTAGGCATGCACAAGGCAGGTGGGAGCAATGTGGAGCCTGACTCTGGTGTCCTGTGTTCTGCTTGACAGTGCCCATTTTACTCGTGGACTCCTTACATTCCTATATATGTGTGGGGAGAACTCCATAAGAAAGTGGGTTCAGAGAAGCTGCTGAGCTGGGAGAGGAGTCACTCACACTCAGAAGCATCAGGAAATGCTGAGATTCAAGCTGCATAAAACTTCAGTGGAACCAGGACAAGCATCCTACTGACTGGTATCTACTGTGGCATTAAGTGTCTTTTAGGAATTTGCTGAGTCTGCATCATAAAGTACAATGCTGCAAGGACAGAGGTTGGTCGTGGATAAAAATCACTGTCCTGATAAGGACCAGGAAGGAGTGTCACCTTTGCCTACTACAAACTAGATAAAGGTTTCAGCTGACAGTGGTTTAAGGGGTTTAGTTGTTGGTACTTGCGTTCTGACAGGTGAGCACCTTTAAAGAAGTCTATGGCCTCAGTCAGGCAAGATGCTCTGTTAGCTAAATCTTCAGTATGATCAGAGAAAACTTATCATACTGAAAGGACTTGTCTGTTTACAGGATGTGACAGTAAATTCTGTCCTTTAGGCCTTTTAACCATAGCTGAGGGAGAAGCCTCTGGGAGGCTCACGACTAAGACCTCATGTACCAAAAGAGCCAGTTTTCATTCTTTCCACAACTGTCACTGCTAAAGTCTTTGGCTTTGCAATAAAAGTAGAGAATATGGTCAGACATGGTACCCATCTGTCTAAGAATTATTAATTTGGAGAAAAGAATTCAAGTTTTCTTGATCAAAAAAAGTCCTGCAACCAGGAGTCGGCACCTACAAGCAACATATATTTGATTAAAGCATGTTGGATTTGTGGTCTGGAATTTGCAGGTGTTTTCTGGTCAGTGTGGAAAAAGTATTTGAGATTTTGCATCATGGTACCAGCTTTAAAAAGGGAGGAAAAGGAGGAAGAAGGAAAAGGAAATCTACAATAAAGATTTCCCTCTGCTCAGCTGTGATGTGCTACATTGAACAATGTTTCATGTTTGACACACACTTTAACCTGACACCAATGAAGTGATAGCCTGAGTATTTTGTCCACTAGAGAAAGCTTTTATCTTGATTTGTTGTGTTATGGATTGAACATTTTATGATGTATCTGGATCAGCTGCCATGATTCCTAGACCTGGGAGTAGCCATCAAATTATCAGAATCAGCCATCATGTCATAAAGAGATAGTCTCCCCTGACTCCTCTTCAGTCCCCTCATCTGCGAATTGGGGCTGGGCAGAGCTTTTCTCAGACACGCTGCATGTCAAATTTATTTCCCTGCTGTGACTAGTGAGACTGGACTCCTCTGCAAAATTTACAGTGTGACTTTCTAATCAAGCCCCCCTCTTATTCTGCTTCTCTTAATTCTTTTCAAACTCACCAAGTTTGAAGCCAGAAGCAGTAGTGTTTCTAGTCTGCTCGGCTTTTATTGCAGGGTGTTGTTATCTGATGGAGCTGCCCCATACTGAATCCACAAGTTCCAGCTAAGTAGACAGTTTTGATTTGAAGATATAAAAAAATAGGAAGATAATGCTGGTCATTGAGTGACTGGTCACAGTGGTGTTTACAAAAGCCTATACATGTTTTTATTTTTATGGCCTGTGTTTTTATTTTTATGGCCTTTATTTTTATTTCTCTTCAAAAGAGGCAACAAAAATCTGAAATATGACCTTGCCCTTTGTCAGAAAAAGGGTCTGTATATTTTTTAGGACTGTAGTGTTTCTTGGCAGGGAGGCCCCAGCCCAGGAAGGGAGTTGTCAGGTTGCTGTGCCTTGTCCCCTGCTCTGACATGCCATCAGTGGCATTGCTGTCAGGTCCAGAGTGTGTCTGACCTCCAGCATGACCAAACCCCCCAGCATAACTGTCCTGCCATTCTCCCTACCCCACTGATAGTGTGTGGTTTGTTCATTCATGACATGTTAGCCAGATGAAGATGTGTACAGTAATATGTCTATGTGAAACTTAAAAATTAGTAATCTAAATACCTGATAATTCTCATGAAGTTACTGAATTGTAACAAAAAAAAAAAGTCTATGTTTTATTTATTTTAGTACTGACAGTCCTATTTCACTCTGAATTCCAAATCTTGTTTAAATTCAGATGCTTGTTAATTGCCCTCAGCTGCCTAATTATGTCAAAATATTGAAGCAGAACATTTCAGTTGCTTTGAAACAAATGGGTTTTGGTTTTTTTCCTAAAATTTCTTGTAGACTGGTTTACACAAACCAAGTTCTCATGTGTGATTAGTTTTTCATGACTGTTCAGTTGGAGATCTACTTTTCCAAACCTGGATTTATTTTCAGAGTGTTTTGCACAACTTGAAAAAGTAGCAGTGATGAAGAAGAGTTTTGAGTCCCAGTGTCATCTGCTTGGCAGTTCTGGAAATTTTTGACTATATCATGACATGAAATTGCTTACCAAACAGTGTAGGAGCTGAAAAGCCTGGGAATTTAGGCTGCAGATCCTTCATCAGGCTGCCACTCAGGCTTCTGGGGAGTCAAATGGATGAGCAGGCATGAGACCTGACTGAATTGGGTTGTAACCTCATTTAATTCAAACCTTCTCTATGAAATGGTTGTGCTGTAATCAGTCTGAGATCAGTCAATCAATGGAAAACAGAGTCTTTTGAAGAGCTTTTCAAAAACTTGTTTTATTATCACCAACATCACCACCAGAGCAACAAGTACTGTGCCATTTTTGTCTCAGGGCTCCAATAAAGACCAGTGACCCATTTTGCCAGGCTCGAGGCAGATCTGCCAGGGCACAGTCTGCCTCTTTCACAGCAACTTTGTTGGAATTCATATACAGTACCACAGATAATTGGGTCTCTAATCCATCTGTTAACTGTTCAAGTTCACATGACTTCACTTTATTCAGAAATTCTGTGACAAAATAGTCTGTTAGCTCATCTTGGATTCCCTTTATTCCCTGACACTGTATAGAGAAGCCTTCTTTTTTCTCTTCTTGCTGTTTCACTGCAAGTAATCATACAGTATGTGAAAGGAGATCTGCCCACAAACTCCTCTGATTCTTATTCCCTTTCCCTGAAAAGGACCTTTGCAGCTGTAAACTCGGAAATGGCACTTTCCTTGACATTTCTCTGGTAATATCTGCTTGGAAAGCTTGGGAAAAAAACATTCATGCAAGGTTTCCTTGTAGCTGGCATTATTGTTTCAGTGAAAGAGAGCAGAGATGAAACAGAGTATGGACAAAAGAGTGGGAGCTTATTTGTTAGAAAACAAAACTTCAGTAGGGGAAAAATATTTTCATAATTCGTTTGCTAATTAAGTCAAGTTAGATGTTATTTGCAACTGATTTATAACATCCTTCCTTTCAGAGTGAAAATCGGCTTTCTGTCTACAGTGTCTTGTAAGATGATTTTGCCATGATCTTGTACATAAAATCATGATGATTTCACAGTATTTGAGAAATAAGTCAGTGGGAGTGCTTGTTGTTTGTCAAATTTTTATAGCTCTGGCCTTGTTTTCCTCAGCAAAGACCTTTTTTGAGCACCATACTTCAGTTTATTCTGCAATGCAGCATTTGTGATCTCGGGCATACTAGATTTTTGTGATCCCCTAACTACCTTTTTCTCATTTGCATTTATATATTTCTTGCCTATGTACAAATCCAGAAAAAAATAACCTGAGTATTGGCAGTGTGTACACTTCCAAGAGAACCCCACTTTAAATATCTTCCCTCTGGGCAATATGGTTTAAAGATATCTCTGACTGTCCTCAGAGCTCATTTTCTTTAATCCTGGATTAGTCTTGTTGCCCTTCTTTACCTTTTCAAGTACTGCAAAGTCTTTCCCCCACCCCACCACCTCCCCCCAATGCAGTAAGGAGAAAAGAGCATAATACTCAAAATGATTTAAATTTTGACCAAAGCAATTCATAATCTCAGAGTATCCTCCCTGGATTTCTAAACTTGCATAACATTTCATTGGCCTACCCAGGAAAATTATTTTTCTACAATATCTTGATATTTTTAGAAAGAAGATTATGTTTGTATCAGGGTCTTTAAGGTGTTTTCAGCAATCTCATGTGCATTGAACACACTTGAATAAAAAATGGACTTATGTCCATTGGCCACATAGAAAACCAGTTGCATTTCATTTGTTAAAATGGACATTTACTAATTGTAATCAGCGCTTACTGGTAGCATGTTGTAGAAGACGTAGGTGTAATGCTCAAAAGCCTCTTGGGCATTTCCAAAGATGATAGTGAAGCAAGGTCTCTAACAGCAGAACAAGTGCTACTTGTTTGGGATCAAGGAAAAAAATGCATAATTATGTACTAAAGGGGCTTCAAATGGAAAAGCTGTGTTATATAATTCTTTGTCAATGTCATCTATATTAAATGGAATTTTTGAGTTTTTATATTCCCTTTTTTAATCTAGAATAGTAACGAGAGGATTAAAGATTGCTTCCATAAATCCTACTTCTTACACTGACTTGAGAAATGCCATTTAAAAAAACATTCATCTTCTCCCTCCAAGTGCAGAACTGCTGAATGACACTCAAATATTAACAAGCAACATTTTCAAATTATGTGGCTCCAGCTTAATAACGAAGACCTTCAGATCATGAAAAATCACTGGCAAAACAGAAATTGCACTTTTTCAAAACCATCAAAATAACTTTGTCAGTCTGCAGTGATGGTGATGGCTTAAGCAATTATTTTTTAATAGAAGATTGTAAACACCTGCCAGAATCCTTCACGTTCCTTAGCAATGAACACTCTCTCAAAAACAACTATTATGCTATTAAAAAAAGAAAGAAAACAAACCAATCAACAAACAAACAACCCCCCTCCCTGAGAGCTAAAATAACAATATTTAAACCAAATGGACCCATCAGGGAAGAAAAAAACAAAACCAAAAATCAAATACTCATATGTAACACACTGAACCTGTCTTCATGTCTGCTGCTATCCCTGCATATGAAAATACATTCAGTATTTTTAAATGTTTTAATGCCTTGTCATGTTTACCCTGATTTTGGTAAGTATTTTTTTCAAAAAATGAGTGGTCTCCTTGTTACTCTCACCTCGGTACATTGTTAATTTGCTGGACATGATGTTGTGTTGCTAGAGAGGAGAGCAGGGCTCCAAGGCATAGGTAAGGGGGCTAGAGAGAGATGTGAAAAGGAAGCTGGGTGAGATTTTGCACTCTTGCCACCAAACCAGCAGCCGGCATAGATGAGACAGCGTTACAAGTTTAGAACAGCTGCCAGCTAATGTTTGATCAGGGATAAAATATGCCGAGGTGACAACATCTTTCTCCCCTGCATTTCAGGGACTATCATTAAAAATGCAGCAAGGCTCGTACAGGCCCAGAAGGTCCCATGTTCTCTCAAGATACAAGGGAGAGAGACAAGTTCACAAGATGTCAAGAACAATATCCATTTGTGTTTACTATGCAAACCCGCTGAGTAACCTTTCTATTCATGTTTGTACTAAGGACCACTGAGAATTTAGGGGGAAAAAAGGGCTGCTTAGAATGAGAGGGGCAGGGCAGCTGTGGAGGAACAAATGTGTGTTTGGGAAGTGGAAAAATGCCACTGCACTGCTAAATGGCTTCTCTGAGGGGGAAAATAATAAAGAAGAAATGCAAGATTTAAAGAGGTTTACATTTCTACAGAAACCAAGCTAGAAAAGCTGCAGCAGGGCTACAAGTTAGTGTCCACAGCCCCTTGCCTCCTCCCCTTTTAATAATATATTGATGTAAGCAGCTTGCGCATGCCAAACAAATTCCCTCCATAAAAAGTCAGCTGTCGGAAGGAGGCTCATCAATCTGGCAAAGTGCACTCAGGTAGAATGCCTCTCGGGGAGCCCTCCCTGCAGCCTTGCTGCTCCAGGGAAAGGGATCGCTCTGGCGGATGGGCTCATAAATGTTCATTAAAGAGTCCTTCTGCCAGTTTACAGGAAAAGCTGTTGTTTGGCAGGAACAATGGCAATTTAATTCTCAGTGATATCATGGGAGGCTATTGCAGATAATTGAACTATAGGAAGTTTTGCTTTTAAAATGGCAGAGACAGCCAGTAAAATTCACTCAATCAATGCATCTTTACTAGTACAGCAAGGAGAGCAAATCCCAAGATGTTCAGTTTGGGATTCTTTTCTGCAACTCTTTAGAAGGCATATTATGCATTGCTTCTCACGTTTCTCACATTGTGTCATCATTTCTTTTTCTCTGAATAGGAGGAAGAAGAGGAAATGTATTCATTTTTCTGTTGCACCAATGACTTCCCCATGGATGATGACTAGATAAAACATCTTTAGGAATGCTATGCAACATCATAAAGCAGCTACAAAAGACACACCCAACACACTGAATTAGGAAACATATTTTTTTGTTTCAACTATGATAAAAAATCACTTGCTTTATCAGTGCAGTACTGGTCTTCTTTCTTCTGAATCTAATGGTGAACACCTTTGTATTTCTATGGACATCCGTTATACAAATTAACCAGATATTTTAAAATTGTTAATGTTTTAGAAATTGAGTTCTGTGCTTTGGTTTTAACAGCATGGGGTCTGTAGTGGTGATTGATTATGGTAAGAAAAGATTTGTGCATTTAGTGGGAGAACAACCTTTAAGCTAAGAACTGAAATATGGAGATGACTTTCGTATTTAATAGACTGCTTAAAAATAACTTACTTTAACCACTTTCATAGATTAAAAATAGTGTGGTTGGCTTTGTCAACCAGTTAGATAAATACTGGAGGTTTTCATAAGTGCTTTACCATCCATATTTTAGGAAAATAATGACAACAATCTGTACAACTGTTATTCAAATTTAAATACTGACTATGAATATGTTTCAATCTCAAGGTGATCATTGCAGGAAGCATTGTAAACCACCATGAGTGCTAGTACAATTATCATTTCTCAAGGAACTAAAATAAATCTTTAAATTTATTTCAGTAGAGCTGCACTGGTTTCTGCTTGGGCAGATGATGATCAAAGCAGAAGAGTATTGAGAAGTCTATCTCTGGAGATTAGATTTCCAAAACAGAATAAAGAATTTGCCACAAAGAAAGTCACCTAGTTTTCTATTAGAGAAGAGATCTTTTGGGCATCTTTCTTTATTAGTGAAAATTGTATAAATAGGAGCCTCTAAGACTTAATCTAAAAGTATAATTTTGCATATAGGTAGGTGACTAATAGAAAGACAGTACTAATGTTTTACTTGTGCTTAAATTACTTGTGGGGACTTTTTTTTTCAGTATTGATATGGTTGTTCAAGAACTGACTTAAAAAAAATACATCTAGTTTAAAACAAGTGAAAATATCCATGCAATCCTTTTGTTGGTTTAGCTGAATTCTCTTTTAGATCAACAAAAACTCATACCTGTCAACCAACAGAAATAAAACATTTTACTTTCTGCATAAGAAAGTATTTTTCATGACCAAGTAACATTATTACAGTCAGAAAATAAAGAATCTGTGCAAAACCTAAGGTTGCTATAGAGAAGTTGTGGATGACCCATCCCTGGAAATGTTTAGGGCCAGACTGGATGGGGCCTTGTGCAACTGCCCATGGCAGTGGAATTGTAACTAGATGGTCTAGGATCTTTATGGCCCCTTCCAAACCAAACTATTTTCTGATTCTATGAATACAACATACCGGCGTGCATTTGGATTTGTTATAATGTGTTCCATACAGTGGTTGAACCTCCTAAACTACTTTGTGAGAGTGGTAGCCCCTAAGTGTGTGAAGCCATCTGGCTTGACCAGTAATATTGAGGGAAAAGGGAATCTTATCTTACCCTCACATGAATACCTAAGCCCCAACCATAGTCAGGCTATGAAAGTTTCTGGAGATCACACTTTTTTATTGTAAGCATGTTTCTAAAGAACTTTGGTATTATTATTATCATCAGTGTAAAAACTATTAATTGACATCTAATATACTCTCATACACACATATGTATATAATGACTATTCCAGCCTTACGTTAACTTGAAAGACAGAGTATGTTGCTCTGAAAAGAAAGACTGAACTTTTTATGCTATATCATCACTAATACTTTTACTCCTCCAGGACCCAAGAAAAGGTCAAGCAAACCTGAAAAATATTTTTCCTTTCATGAGGAGGGAATTTTCTCAGAATTTTTGCCAGGGCCTCACTTTAACTTTCTTCAAAAAAACAACATCTAATGGTACTACCAAATTAAAAAAAAAATAAAAGCAGAGAGGATAAAAAGAGAAAAAAAAAAGAATGAAATTTTGAAAATCTGTGTTATAAATATCCTAAACCTGGTATTTTCCTCTATTAGTTACAGCGGGTAAACAATGGACATTGCCTTTATACTGTTGAGACTGAGAACATTAGATACCACTAAAAAGGTCTTAGAAATTGGATATAATAATAAATTAGGTAAAAATTAAAGGAGGATTTTGTGTGTAAAGGTTCTAAATTATTGTAAGATTTTTCACAAGTGTTTGCTAAAAGCAATATCTCCTAAAACCCTCCTAAGCATCTATCCATAAAGTATCCATACATAAAACTGCATGACATTAAAAGATTTTTTTGTCATGGAAGACAAAGCCTCCAACACCTGAACATGTCACATGAAGGCATCACAGAGTTTAAAACTAATACAAAAGGCAAACTGAATAATGGGTTCATATGTGCATTCATACTTACACCTCATATAGGCAGCTCATTGAATTTAGGATGCCTTGAGTCTTAGTAAGTTGAATGGGATGACACAACACTGTCCATTGTCAGTTAGCTCAGTATCCCTCGTTGTTATTGCTGGCCCTTGCTTCCTTTCCACATTGTTCATATTTAGAAGAGTTGTTTCATTCTGCCTGCTTAGCACCAATTTGGCCTCCTCTTACACCAGCTCAAATGATTCAGTGATACTGAGCAAGTCTTCCTTCAGCCATGTGACCGGTGATTAGCATTTTAGCCATCAGCACCAATGTCAGGATGTCTTCTCTTGGAGATGAACAGTTCTTTCTCACCCACCCTGAACTTCCCTCACTAACAAACGCCAGCTGCGTTTGGCATCAGTGGTGTGTGCCAGTTCTGGCACCCACACAGACAGAGCTGGAGGGGTTACATAGTGCAGGGCTGCTCAGCAGGTCTGTAACACATCCACACGTCCTGCTGCTTTTAGCAGGTGGATGTGCTCCTGGCCTCTCTTAGCTGGGGAAACCAGTCCAGCACTCCTGAGGGGTCCAGCCCAGCCATGTGCTGCCGCTGACAACAGAGGGAATCCCCCCCAAGGTCAGCAGGAGCAGGGGTAAGACCAAACTTCCAGATCTTGTGCAATACATCAGAAATATCTCTGATGCTCTGAGTCTGGCAAAATTCAGAAACTAATTATCTAACATTTTGTTTCTAGCATTTGTCACTGTTTTTATTTTTATCCACAACTTTCAAGTGGACTGTGATTTTAATTAGCTTGTACTAGAGCAGAATGTTGGGGAACTTGGAGGTTTTTAAAGGGGAGCCTTCTCATCATGTGGGGTTTTCAATGCTTACTTGTCTCTACTAATTAGAAGTGCCTATAAATTAATTATAAGCCTGCTTTTCAAACCAGTAGGAAAAAAACTGTGTGCTATGCTGGATATGATTAAGATATAAGAACAAAGAATTCAAGAAAAAACACAGTATTTTTATTGACTGACCCATCTTTTAGTCTTTTCCTTATGAAAGTCATTTTTCTTTATAAAAAGACCTCCTGCTCTTTGTTGAATGAAGATGTAAGCTTTATTCATAAATGGATTTTTTACTACTTTAAATCAACATTGCAATGAAAGCCTAAAATAAAAAATAAAAAAAAAAAGAAGAAAATGTACATTATAATATGCAAATACAAACATCCTTTACTTCAGACACAGAGAAGCAAATAAACCACAGTCTCTATATAGTCTCAGGAAGAAGTGTAACTCTTCCTGGAAACCATTGCCATATAACTCTACTGGGACAGGAGTTATAACCTGTTGTATAGGAATTGACACTTTTCCATCTCCATGTCATTGTGTCTCTACATATCTCTCATACACCTGAAATTGCAACACTGAATTTTTGTATCAATTTATCAATTCATCTTCATTTATGTACTTGAAGAGTGGAGAACCTAACATGCACTTGAAATTCTTCTTTCTATTAATATATGATTAGAAGTCCTACCTTACTTGTAAATAAAACCATACAAAAGGCATGACAGAAAAAAAAGATTAGAATACTAAACGGAAAAAAATAATATGAGGAAGTCTATAATGTGTGTAACCTTGCTGCTCTATTGGGATTTTTTTTCTCATAAAACCTGGAGTGTGGGATCAGAAGGTGCAAATGAAAAACAGTTTGTTATGGTAAGATCAATTCTCAATGTTTTGTCACCTATTTCTGATTGGGTTTTTTGTTTTTGCTGTTGCTCAAGAACTTCTATAAAAAGGTAAACATCTTTTTATAGAGGAAAAGGGAAAATCCATGGGTTTCTGCTTCGTTATGGCACTTGCCTTTTTGTTTATGACACTGATTGCTCAATGTTTTTAAGGTGTCTCCTCCATCACTGAACTAGCCTTAAAAACTGTTAAGACTCTTCTGCACAGCTTTTCTTTCCCTGTAATGTTTTGGTAACTTCTCCATCTGATTCTTATCTTGCCACCTAGTCTAGAGACCAGCTGTGTCAAAGGACACCAGCTCTCTGGTGCTGCTTGGATCTGCTCTGCCTGAACCTGAATACACAATGACCCAGCCCAGTGAAGTGAGCCAGGGCACAGCAAATCAGGGATATTGCTGACCTGCTTGGTGAAAGGCATCCATCTGACTGCTCAGCTTCCCTGTATTCTGAGAATGTCAACAAAAACACCTACTCCTGATGTCTACTCTCCTTTTTCTCTTTTGGGACTTGGTGTACTCTGTCACATTTAGAACTGAATGACAGAAATAACCTTTTCCTCCCACTAAGAAGGATAGCTTGACACAGAAAATTGACCTGAAGTCTTCTGTCTGAAGAAAGGACTTTTTGATGAAAAAGGCAAAGTTGGAAAATACTTTGTGCCTTTTATTAAATTTTATGTGTGTGTGTAAATGTTTTCTATTCTCTACATTTCCAAACTTTGGCATGAATTTTGAAACATTTGACATGCAAATGATCAGTTTTCTAAACTCTAAACCTGAAATGCATTTAAGTTTTCTATACGCAGATCACATCCCACGCCTATGACTGTCTAATCCTGCCATTCATTGAAATGAAACAAACCCACAAATACTCTTAACTCTTGCTCATTGAGAAGATGTGAGGCACAGTCATAATACAATGCACACTTCTGCCACAACCATTCCTCCTCCTCAGATACTGTTTCACATTCAGTATTTTTATATTGTGTGTTGTATATCTACTTCCAGTTACTCTTCAAAGACCTAGTGATTAATAGTATTCTTTTCATTTATTTTCAGACACTGTGGTGGTGTTTTGTCCTAATTCCTTTGTGGCTGTTTTAAGCTGTTCCTGCATATTCCCTGCTTCCTCACTGTTTTCACTACCATTTATATTAGGAATGAACTTGAGCTGACTTAGTCTGTCTCTTAGGAAAAGAATCTTCTTTGAATTTTCTTCTGAAATCAACATGAACACTGTTGATATATTCAGAGGTGATTGGAAAAGAAAGTCATGACTTGTACTCCTGTCATTTTAAAGACCTTTTCTGTATCAGCTTATATTAATTATTATTTTTCTGTAAGTTTCTATACAATCTATGTACTGATTGAAGTCTAATGTGGCCTGTGTGAATTTAATATAGACTATTTTTTAATTAAGGATCATTAGTCTACTATGTTAGTTGTTAGTATGATGATGCTTTGAACACATTCTTCCAACACAGACTGTTTTCTTCAGGAGTGTCATAAAAAGGCATTTTTTTAAGTCAAGAGAACTGATGTTTCCCTTTTGTTTTCTGTAGTTTTCAGGAAAAAAAAATGTTTTTAGATTTTTCTTGCTCTTACTGTCATCTGAGGCAGAATATAGAGTTCATTTACTTTGTCCAAGTGCTTAATTTTTAATTTCTTCTGTTTCTGAGTGATTCATAATGCATATATACAGGGGAACAGTACTTTAACATATATGCCTAACAGAAAAATGCATTTGTTATCTATTAGCCTGACATAATATTTATTGACAAATGTTTCTACTTTCTTTCTTTGAGATCTTACTTTTAAAACATAGTTCTCACATATTAACTGCAGCAGAATCATAACTGTAAGAACCACAAGAAAAAATTAAAAATCTCAAGTATATTGTAGCTTCAGTTTCACTTAGGGACATGATAGGGATGGGAAGATTTCATAATTTTGAGTGTTTAGCTTTTGCAATATTAAAAGCAGCAAGTATCATTACTATTTGTGCTTAATGCTCCTGTGTATATCTACAAACATATATTCACTCATTGAGCTTTTATTAGGGCATCAGACACTTTTATCCATGAATTCTAAATATAACGTTCTTTCTCCACTTCTTTCTAATTATGAGGTTCAACAAAAGAGAATTACTCTTGTAATTCTACTCAGGACTCATAATTTCAGAAAGCCCTAGGTGCAAACCTACATTCCAAATATCCTCATTTAAAAATGGACTGCTGTAATTATATGATCATTTCATTTCAAATCTGCAGGGGACAGTAACTCAATAGAAAGCATGAAAAAATTAATGAGAAGCTTAATTATAATAATATCATTAAATCCTAATAAGAAAAAAAGTCTAACTTTATTTTAGCTTGGACACCTAATATAATTTTGTTACAGCATAGTAATGATATTTTCTCAGTTTTTAGAGAAACTAATAATGTAATGGCAAAGGCTGTATAATTTTCGTTTTCCTTCTCTTTCTTTTCCCTTTCTTGTATATGTAAATAAAAAGCAAAAAAATAATTCTTTTAATTGTAAGTGTATCTGGGCAAAATCTAATATCATTTAATTATTATCAACCATATATTTTTTCCATTAACATTTAGCACTTCACCAGAAAATTTTAGCAACCATTGTATAATTTTTTGCAAAAATATACTTTTTCTTTCACAATTCTGGCTCTAAATACATTCATTCATAGTGGTTCAAGACACGATCTTTGAGGTACCGCCTTCCACCTTAAAGAGCAACATAAAAATGATAACAGCCAAACTTCAGTTACCATGGCTACAGACTGGCAGTTGCATTCATGCTATATTAATATTTATCAGATATCAGAATTTCCTTATTTTTTTCCCATTTACAATCCAGATACTTTACAGAAGTTATTTATAAAGAGCACAACATTCCTGAACACACAGCCCTGCTGGTGACAAATGTTTAAACGTGGAGTGCATTAGTTTGGCATCAGACATTGTCAATAATGCATGCTCACCACCATTTAATTATTTTGAAAACATCTGTTGAAGTAAAATATGTTCCAGAGGGGAATAAGGAAGTCAAGTGCATTAGTGACTGTGTTAACCACATTTCACTCTGTAACACAGAAAACCCTAAAGGGAAGACCAGGATTCAAGGACATCAAGAGAATGTTAAAATTTGTCTTCAATGTTAGTCTTTGTAGCCAAAGAAGTGGCACAGATAAATCTTTTTCTTAGGGTTGGTTTTTCAAGAATTTTTAAAATAGGGCTAAGATATTGCATCAGAACATGTAGTGAAAATGATTTCTTTTTTTTTCCATAGCACACCTGAATGTATGCCATTTATATTCTGAGAGATCCTAACAATTATGGATATAGTGTGAGACCATTTTACAACTGAAGATTACTTTACTCTTAGCTCAGAGTAAGGAACAACAAATCCTCCCAAGTGCTGGTGTCAGAGCCTCATGACAATAGCTTATGTATGACTGTTAAAAATCTATCCAATGCTTAACATTCCATCTTTTCAGCACCTGTCATAAATTGCTTAAGGAGGAAGTGCAAGATGCTTATTGACATGCTGTCTCACGTATTCCACTGGAATAATTCTTTCATTGTACTCTTTTTGAGAACAGCATTGACTGTCATCATCAAGTTAACTTAGCAGGTCATAGCTAATAGTGCAAGGACCTAATAGATATGTGGTCAGGGTGTGTAAAAATGGATATGCCACAGGCAGTATGAGGCAACAGTCTTAAATTATGTGGTGGTGAACTCAGAAATGGACAGCATGTTTCTCTAAACACTGCACAGAGAGGAAGGAGTAAAATAATTAATAGTACAGCCCAGCATGTCACACTCAGCAGATAAACTTTCCTGGAAGTCCTTAAACCTAGTCAGTGGAGATAGCCTGAAGCCACCAAAGAACAATGCAGAAGGTTCAAGCAAGGTGCTCACTGGGGGGCTGACAGGAGCACCCAGCAGGGAACAGTCAATGCTGATCTGAAGCGATTTGCATGTGGCTGAAAATGCTAACAAAGTTGCACTAAAACAGCAATAAGGGACAGCCTTTGTGAAGAACAAGTGGTACTTTGGTCATAGAGAGAAATTTCACGTGTGGAGGGTGTATGAAGCTTCAGAGAGAAGGAAAACTCCTGTTGAAGTGAGCAAAGAAGACAGCAGCAGAAGGCACCAAAGGCTGCAGCCTGGTGTATTCCTGGGGTGGCAGAATGAATTGCCTACAGAAGGTAGGCAGAATTGCCTACAGCAATGAACACAGTCCAGGGTCCTTGGCTCCCCTGGCTCAGGGAGAAGAGACTGGACTCAGTCTTCCAGCAGTCTTTTGAGTCCACTTAAGATGTAATTAATTTTCAGAAGGGTAAGCATGTCTTTCTATTGACTGTAGGGGAAGCATGGTTGATGAGATTCCTAACTGAGACCCAATCATTAAACATTCAAAGTTTGGTGAGAGGAATCCAGGCTGGGAGTATATGGGGTTAATGGTCCTATATCTTTATCTCAGCAGGCAGCCAGTATTAGTGTTAATAGCAGGGAACTCTCTGAGAGCCATTAGAGGAATTTGGGGGAGCTCCACTGCTTTGTGGTCCCTTTCATCAGCCTCTTTAGTATGACAAATAGCTTGAGGCTGCCTACAAGTCAGTTGTTTTTAAGGGTGTGTGAAAGTGGATAGAAACATCTGTTTAAAGCCACCATTTTGAACTGTCCTTTCAGTGATGTGAAAAACAAACCAACCTAATTTAAGCTGAGTATGCAGAGCTTCATTTTCACCAATACATTTTTTCCCTGTCTTGATTTTTCATGTGAAAGGTTCATTTGTCCTTGTAAACTAGATCTCCAACCAAGAAAGGTACATTGAACAAACCCCCAAATCTTTCTGTACAAATAAATCTGGACTGCACAGCCTATAATCACCCTTCACTCTAAGATACAAATGAAAAATATCACTTAGCTCATTTACAATATTTTTGAAAACATGAGAAGAAGCTTGTGGCTAGAATTTTTGTATTCTCCCCAGTCCCCTCTACAAATAGTTGAGGACAGGAATTTTTCTCCAAAACCTCCCAATCATCATAAATAAGTCAACACTTGAGAGAATGTTTATACCAAGGGAAAAAAGACTTCATAGAAAGATAATGGCAGAGACTCCAGCATGACATGGGCACAAGTTCAGTTCAGTGAACCAAGTCCCAGTTTGTGCTGGAAGAATGTTTCAAGGGAAAAGCTTTTGAAATATGCAAACACAAAGCAGGTAAAGAAATTCTTCCTTTATTTACATGGTTGTAGAGGAGATAAAATAGTGTCAGCAATATGCAATTCTTGAGTTCCTGGACTTGGCATTAACTTCGATGCTGTCTTTTTACAAATCTCAACACACTGTTTTCAGAAATTCAATCCCTTATGCTTTATGTTTTACATACTCTGTATGTTGTAGTCATATATATGTACATATATATATATGTGTGTGTGTATATGTATGTTGCAGCTGCTTATTTTCAGCTGTTTGCTGGGTCTTCTTTATTTTACTTCAGCTTCTGAGGTTTTTGATGTCCTTTGAAATACGGCAGTTTAGAAATAGTTACAATAGACAACTGGCTGCATGAAGTGTTTGTCTTCCTACTACTTCATATCGAAAATACACTGTTTGTTGTTTAGTACCAGCTTTGAGTTGTTTCAAATGGAACAGTCAGAGAATACACAAAAGTTTCTGCCAGTGAGTTTTTTCCATGTGCAGTCAGTAAAAGAAAAAAAGTCTGCATATTTAACATAATTTAGCAACTCTACAGCCTGAGCAATTATCCTAATAGCAGGGAACCAGGCCCTACTGGTAAGTTTTATCCTCCCTTTGTCAGACTTGTTTCTTTGATATTAGTATCTAAATTCACACCACAGGGCGAAACTAGGCTTTATTAAAGGAGGGTCAGCATTCTGTTAATCTAATTTAAAAGCATTAAGGGGAGTAGAGGAGCATTAATTGATTTGTTGGGAGGGTTCTGACTCCAGCCAACCTGTTCTTGCTGTTTACATTCTCTCTTCATTTAGATGACATATAAAAATTGTACTTGAGCAGTAGTACATAAGAAGACAAAGTGCACAATACTTTGTCTTCAATTTAAAAAATATTGTATAGCATATGTTGATACATATCAAGTGAAGTAATTTAAAACATTATAACTTTCAGAAATCAGCAAAGACTCAGTTTTAACATATTGCTAATAACTCTTGAAAAATTAGTCTTTAGCCCAAAGAAATTAAGCAGTTTCAGTAGAATGGAGCTGGCTTCTCACAGAAAGGAGAGTTGCATTTTGTATAAAAGTACTGTGACCATTACAATTGAGAAAAATATTCTTGGAGTTGCCTGGATATTTTTGGATAGCGATTAAAATAATCACAAACTTCAAATTGTTGAAAACTTCTACATTTACCAGTGAGGTTTTTGCAGTTCCAATTCTAAAGTATGTTTGGAGGACATGATCTTTTGTTTCATAATTTATTTTTCCCCATGACTCCTATCTCCTCTCACCCTTTTCTTCTAAATGCAATTTAAAAAGCTGAAAGGGAAATTTAGTAACAGTCTGGAGAGGAAAAAAAAGTATGAAATTAGTTCTCTGTGCATAAAAAGCATGGACACTTATTTTTTATGGATTCATACCAAAGATTGATGAAGTTGGCATTTAAGAAGATGCAGTCTCTAATTGAAAATGTGATTGAAGTTTTCCCACAGTGGGAGTTTTTACTGGATTCCCTTCTGTGTGGATTCTCTCTACGTGAACCTTTTCTTCAGTGGGGACAATAATAAATGTCTACTAATGTCTATTTTGACAAGGCTTGTAGGAGTTATTCTCTCCAACAAATCTACTCCTCTGTCATATTTGGATGACTGTGGCCAATGAGTGAAAACTTGCTGGAGGGAACACAAGCGTGCATATCCATGTGTGATAATATTATTTTATTGGGAGAGAAATGAAATACCAAAATATTTCCAAAATATAAATAAAAAATTAATACACTTTAAAAATCTGTGAAGAAAAAATTATTATTGTGGGGTTTTTTAATTGTATTTTCAGTTTCTTTGAGCCAAGATCATAATAAATTATTTTAAAAGACTTCTAATCAAAAGTTTTCAAATGCATAAGGTGCTTTACAAAGTGCAAGCAGTAAAAAAGAAGCAAGATTATTTCACACATATATGGGATCAGTTCTATATACTAGAAGCATTTATTAAGCTGTTGATTAAAATAGTATTGATTTTCTGAAATTAATAGAATGAGTGAATTCACATTCCTTCCACAATGCAGTTTGCATAAGTTTGGCAACTTGAGCCACCAGAGAATATGATTTAGATTTAGCCTTCCATTACATATCGAGAACATATTCAGACAGAATTCTGAAGGTTTTTGACAGAAATCCTTAAGGGGAGAAATGATCCTGGAAGAACTAGAACCCTTCCAGGGAAGGCTCGAGGTCTATTAAGATGAGGGTCAGTTGTCTGTACTAAAGCTGATGGAAAAATTGTGCTCCTATGCACAGTATAAAGCCCTCTTCTTTATATGTTCCAGTGGATCACCAAATCTCTGTGATACCCAAACTTCCATTTTGGTGTGGCTGTAGTGGCGGAGCCCACACCCACAAGGACTGAGAAAGTAAAGACTTACCTGTGTCACTTTAGGAGTGTGACATACTGACAAGAATTTTCCTTGTGCTTGAAGCTGACTTTGTGGAATTTTCTATTCCATATATCCCTAGCCAAAGCAATGAAGGATAGACAAAATGAGGCATTTTTGAGATATAACCACAGTCACAGTAATTCACTTGGTCCTGGCTATAGCAAAAGCACCCATCTTTTATAAAGCTTTCCAGCAGTCTGAGAGCTTAAGAACTCAAATCTCAAGCATTCTCAGGGAATCTGAGCTGCTGCTGCTTTCAAGTGACTCAAGAAGGAGTGGAGAGACGGTTAGCAAATATTTTTCTGGAAACCACAAACAGCATAGGAAAGGTCAAATCCCACACTTTTCCTGTCCCAGCAGTATCTAGGCTGCTACATTTTGCCCTGTACACTGTGCACTGTGCCATATAGACTGGCACAGTGGTCCATCCTTTCTGAGAGCAAAGTGAGAGTATCTACTGAGAACACTGTGAGTCTCTGGCATTAGTGCTTCCCCCTGTCTCCTGGCTGCTCTGGGCCTCAGCTCCTTCAAGACATCTCCCACTGCATGATAAAAAGGATGCCCAACTAGAAATGTGCCCCATCGTGAAGGACATTCATCTGTCCCTCTTATAGTGGGGTAAGAAGAAGCTGCTTTACTTCTTTCTCAGTCCTGTCTTGCAGAGTCACTTTTTCTGGAATTCTGATTGCTTTTATTGGTCTCAATAATAGCTATAATTAAATATTGAAAATCTATGCTCAGAAGAAGACATTTTGGGAATAAATGTGATGATCTACTCTGGTAGATATCTCTTGAGAAAATGAAGATATTCACCTGCAATTCATACTCTACAGAGATCAAATTTAATTTAATTAAGAGTTTCTCAATTTGTCTCATGTAAAATAGTTCTGGAAATATCTGCATTTTTTATCATCTTGGTTCTGAGTGATTTGGGGGAAAAAAAAAAGAAAAACTTAATGAATGCTAAAACACAGGATCTGCAAACACTTGTTTCAAGTATTTCAGCTTTTCAACTTCAACCAGGTCAGTTTTTATTTAAATTCTGGGGGTTTTTTATGTCTGCCTTAATATACAGCAACATTTGCTTTTCATGTTTATATAATGAGAATGTCACTGCCAAACAAACTGGTTAAGGAAAAAATCATACTTTTTGATTTTGCAACCTTGAAATTGTTTTCATTTCTGTTTTCTTAAATTGTTTGCATATTTAAAAGAGGGCAAAACTCACAGCTGACAACCTGCTTTCCTGCAGGAGGAAAGAGGACAGAGATTGTCATGCTAAAGTCATTTCAAAGTATCTGAAGATTCAGGCTCAGACACTTAACTTGGAATGAGAGTACCCCAGTTAAGCACTGCACTTCCATCTTTTGTACAGGCCTTTTATTACATTATTTTAAATGAAATCTGGGAACAACAGAAGAACTCACTTAAAAAAGCAAAATCCTTCTCCCACCCCACTCAAAAGGCAGTGCATTTTGAAGATCCCTCCACTCTTTCTTTTTTTTTTTGCTCAAGAAGCCATACTTCTTCAATAATTCAGGAAAAGCAAGAACCAGCAGATCTTACAGCATATTTGATGTGCCAGCAAACAGGCTGGAGATTGTTTCATTTCAATTAGCCCCTTTGTTGCAGACAAAAGACTGACAAACACACCGAGAGAGGGACAGGCATATGGCACTTTTGCTTTCCACTTTGCTTTTTATTTGATGATAGTTCTCTTATCACAGCCTCTCACCGATTCCCCTGCCTCATGCCCGCTTCCTCCTTTGCCATACTTTATCTACCATTGTTCCCCTTGTATCGTCTTACCTGGGATCAAGTGATTCTCTCCAGCACAAAAATAAGAAGACGTATTCTTTTTCAGCCTCTTCTGATCTCCCAAGCTAATTGGCTCAGGTGTAAACCAAGCCAGCAGGGCTGTGACTTTGATGTGACACTTTAGAGCAGCGCACCTGGTAACATCCCTGTTTGTGTGTCAAATACCAGCCGGCCTGGCCTGCTGCTCAAACCCAGCTAATAAAAACGCTAGTAATCACGTTGTATTACAAGGCTCAAATTCATGCTGTTACTTTATTGCAAGGTTGTCATTAATTTTGCAGGGTGAACCTGGAATCCGATCCGACCTGTTTTTAATGAGTGTGGGTCTGTGTGGAGCTGTGTAAGTGAGTGACAGAAAGGTGACTGCCAGCTGTTTCTTCTTTACATATGGCGTTACCCTTTGCTTTGACCAATAATACTGTTTCACTTTAAAAAGAAACTCATTTTGTAAGGATGCAGAAGAGGGGCCTTCCTACCTCCCTTGTCCTTGTGGTTTAGTTGTAAACTATACACAATTAGGGAAAGGTCAGTCACCAGTAAGTAATGTCTTACTGTTTTGCTAGAGATTGTTTCCCTCTTTTGGACCCATCGTTTAACAGTTGTCTTATTGTTGTTACTTGCAATGGTATTTGGTAGAATTATAAACCTGAGTAAAGCCTAGGAAAAATTTTAAAAAATGGGCTATGAAAATGTAACATCTAAATTTAATCTATCAAAATTCTTCTGAATCACAAAGACCCTTTTTAACTGCAGCCTGGTACCAATGAAGCTATAATTGCATATAATATTTATAAAACCATGCATCTATATGTGCACATGCATCTTTGTATCTAAAATAGTATATGCTTTTTTATTTTGGGGAAAATATTAAATCTTCCCATATTGTGCAACTGTAGCCATACATTCCTGCAATATTTAACAAAGATGTTATCAGCAATTAATTTATTGTCTGATCAGCCAGGAACCACTAGAATTTGTAGTGGTAAGCTAAGAATGCAGGATAACAATAAGATCTTACTTTAAGATATAAAGAATTTTCATCAAATCATTTTTGATCATTGCTGTTAATCTTTTTAGTCATATTGGAAAAGTATTTTTGAATGCTGAGTGATAGAGACACATTGTACAGAAACTAAAACATACAAGAACTTGGAACAAAGTAGCTCCTAATTAATTAACAAAACAGATTAATGGCGTTTTTGAAATGGAATTAAAATTATAAATAGTTTCTGGAAATACCAGGGAAAAAATCTAAAATCCCTAAATTGAAAATTAAAAGGAAAAAACCAATTTAGGTGGAGAAAATATGCATTAAAAGTTTCTTATATTTCCTTTTTTTTCATTCATTGAACATAAGTTTTGATCTTTCAGTTTTACAGAATGACCCAGAATCCCTAGAAGAATGCTGGTAACTAACAGCTCAAACTGAGCTCCTCAGCATCACAAAGTGAGCCATTTAGTGCTCTGTCTGCACTGCAGGTATTGTTGTCTTTAACAACTGATACAAACCTGTCATTTCTTCCTGAAACAGAGGTGCTTTGTACTGCCAAAAATAAGTCCCTGTAAGTTAAAATTCATTGCGAGTATAGACAAGAACTGTAAATTCACAATGCCCAAGATGTATCTTTTAAGTATGAAAATAATAATAGTTCACATAAAGAGTTTTTCCCTAAATTTTCTTCAAGTTTTGCAAACAGTAATTTGCTGTTAAGCTCAGTTGTGTCTAATGTTTTCTTGAATTGTCTATGCAAAAGGACTCAAAAGCACACTAAAGGTACATATGGCAAAGCAAACTGAAAAAACCTCTCTGTAAAACCAGAGAGATGATGAAGTAAAATAATTTCACATAATCTTTACATCTTCAATATACTCATGATGATGTAGGAAGTGCAAAAGTAGAACAATCCATTTAATTAAAAAGAATTCAAAGTGTGTATAAATCTATAGCTAGTAAAAGGAAGAAACTTGGAATACTTGCAACAAGGAGACAAAAACAGTTTAGCACAGCTTTGAAATGTATGCTTAGAGGCCTTTGCTGCCTGTCCATTTCAAGTGACTTGATCTATAACCTTACATCCTTGTCTGACCATTTTGTTATTAGAAATAGAATGAGGAATTGGAGCTGGCTCAAAGGAACAAGAAGAAAAATATTAATTGATAGGTAGAAGTGATTGCTGTACACATCAGAAGCTTCATGTTGCTGGGGCAATAGAAGTATTTAGGGTTTTGCATTAGTTTCCTGTATTGACTTCAGTGAGAACTTTATAAGAGACTCTCACAGAAACAACCATGGACGGGTGTCAGGCAAAGATCAGAAGATCAAAGTCACAGTTGGGGGATATTTTTAACTATTACCCTTGATAGTGAGCTCAATTTGCCTATATGGAAAATATTTCCTTGTGACTTTCACACTAGTGTGAGCTTCTTCATCTACACTTTTAAACCTGCACAGAAAAACCCGTAATAAAGAAACAAAGGAGGGACACAATTTCCATCCCACTTTCCTGACTCTTGAGAGGTCTGGGACCATTGAAATCACTGAGTTCAGTGATACTATGCTTATCTCTCTAGAGGAAGAAGACTGTGACAAACTTTTAACATGGTTGCAAATATACATGCATTTATTAAAGTAAATTTGGAAAAAAAGTCTGGGGAGCAAATTTATTTTAGTAATAGCTATTCTGCCTCCTCCAACAAATGTCCAGCCCTACCCATTCTTTAAAAACATGCTTTACTATCTTATTTGCATTAATCTATCCTTTATTTGCTTTGTTTTTTAATGAAAAACTTGCCTCACTGCTTTCTTTGGAGTAACCATCAGAAACAAAAAGAGCCAGCCCTGTCTAGTTTTTCTGGTTAAGTGAAATCTGCAAGATGAAACTCCATTCCCTAGTACAGAAACTCCCTATATAACTCAGAAATGTAAGTTTGTGTAAGATTTTCTGTTCTCTTTTACTTTTCTTTCTTGCTTTGTTTTGCTTCTTTCCTAAAGGTAAGAAACTTTATTTTGGTCTACCTCCCACCATTGACCTGGTAACACATCATCATATTTTCTTCTCTGTTAGATTTTCATCACTTCCTCTTATCTATTTCCATCACTTTCTCTTATCTATTTTACAAAATATATGCACAACCCTTTTACCCTTAAGGCTAACCCAGCCAGTCTCCACAAAGATTGTTTGGTTTCGATTTCTTGGCTCTGAATGCCAGCCACAGTAGTATGCTGTTAGATCAGTGACATCTACAGATGTTGAAGTAACCGCAGAAAATTTTTTGCTGCTGTTCTGGGATGAAAAGTCTTTCTGAAGATTTTATCTCCAGCTTCTGTTACCCTCCTTTAGATGACTGGCTCAAGCACAATCCTGGGAAGGGGAGGGAGAGGAGGGAGAGGAGGGAAGGGAGGGAGGGAGGGAGGGAGGAAGGGAGGGAGGGAAGGAGGAGGGAGATGTGGCTTCTTCCCTTTGAGAGCAAAGGAATAAGTTGGGGCAGAAAGGTTTGGAGACCTCTGGGTGTGGTGCTAAAAACCCATGAATTGGAGCATGTAGCTCCTGCAGAGAGATTGGGACACCACAGGAAAGAGCAAGGATCAAACAAGCAGGCTTCTAAAGGGATGAAAATAATGTAGCATGGGCTAGAGGGAAGGAAGGCAGGGCTTGCTGCAACTCACCTGTGAATTGCTTGCCTAGGAGAAAGACATGAAGAACAGGCAGACAACTGGTTGTAGAAACCATTTTCATTTCCCTTCTGTCTTCCCTGCTTGCTCTGAGTTCACTCAAAGAATGCTCCTTGCAATTATTATGAAGATGATTATTAAGAATGTCACTAATAGAAGCATCTGAAGCCTTTCAGTCTCTTTTTAGAGCTTCTTTTCAGAGATCATGTAGGTAGATCCACCTCAAGATTTCAATCCATCTAAAGTCCTGTTGCAGGAACATATCAGACTAGGTCAGATGACAGACAAAAAATTAATCTCCTACCTTGGCTCAATATTCAGATGTTTCTTTGAAAAACATTGTTACATTTTTATCTATTTTGTCTTGTGCATCTCTTGAATATTCAGATGAATTGTGGTTAGTTTTCTGTTCTTCCTCAGAACATTTATGAAGGATCTTAATAAATAAAGAAAAAACCCGAGGGAGGTGACCTTACATGAGGGCAAGCAGACCAGCTTCTGCTGGTTTTCCTGCTAAATAGCTTCTGACTTGAGTGTAGCCACAGTGTGCTCTACATGCATCAGTATGTCTTTAAAAAAAAAAAATCAAATTGCTATAGTCAATTTATTCCCTACTGTGTTCCCTATATTTATATGGCCTGATGACCAATATGGCTGTGCTTGGTATTTTTTAAGAACAATGTGAGCTTTTTGTAACAGAAAAGTTCTTTCTCCTAGTTATGGAACAATTTTCTGGGGTCTTTGAACTCTCTGACAATCTACACAATGTTTAACCAATCCATCATGTATTATTTTCTAATTTTTCTCATTTTCAGGGCATAATTCTGCCTCTGAAAATATGAATCTCATTATATTTTTATAACTTATTTATAATTAGTACATTGAATAAAGATCATGATGTTTCCTTACAGAATAAAATGTGATTAGAATTTACGTTTCTTTTTGTTTTTGTTTTTGTTTTTTTTATATTACTGTCATTCTTGTATAGCCTGCCATGCATACTAACTCCCAAGCTTTAGTATTTGATACCAAACTAATCTGTAACTTTGCCTTATCTCCAGAACTTGAAGCAGTCTTTAATTTTATATTCCTTGCATTTACTGGTTTCCATAATATGTGGAAATTCACAGCATCCCATTGAAATATAAATATTTTAACAGCTGTTTAAACCAAATAGCAAGCTGGATAAAGCTGTGATGCAGTACTGATTTTGTCAGAGAACCTAGGAAGTTTCCCAAACCCATTATTTTTTTTTCCTTTGGTATCTTCTTTCTTTTGGGGCTTGTGATCTCTTATTTTAATTTTACATTCTGCTACTGTGTCTCAGTGACTCATCTTGTTCTTTGGATTAGTTTCCTGTGTGTCTTATTTTTATGAGGATATTTGTTCTGTTCTGTTTCGTCTTTACATTTAAAAAGTCAGTTTGCATTTCCTGCTTCAACAAAGTCCTTAATATCATCCATTTCCTTCTCTACCCTAAAGCTACCTACAACATATCATGGAAACATTTGTTCCCATCTGCCCTCCAAAGTTTTTTCTTATTTTTGGTTCTATTTGTAGAAACAATTCAAAGGTTTATAGTCATATTAAAACTTTCAGATCTGAGAGTATTTTTCTTTGGTTTTCATGATTGTTTCTGCCATTTTCTAAGAATTCTCTGCTTGTATCCTTCCACTTGACATCTTTAATTTAAACCAGAAACCTGCTGCTACTTGCTTGGTTTTGGTTAGATTTTTTATGGTGCTAATTCCTCCAAGTAGACTTAATTTTATGAAATTATATGTCTTTAGACATTAATTTAGCTAAATTTCTCCTTATTTCTGTAGTATATGTTGTTTCCCACTCTGCTAGCTGGCTGTACATGGCTCTGTATCCCTTACAGGATTTAAGTAAAGTCACTGCTTTCAGATTAGATTCAGGTTAAATTTTTTTAGTGAAGCTGAATTTTTTTCAATGAAAGATACTTCTGTTAAAAAAAAAGTTACTTGTAAGTCAGCCAAAGGCACTTCAAGCTGTCTTTTTCTGGGCACCCATCGTCTTTTACCAATGTTTCACCATTACTAGAATTTTCATTCTGTTTCTGTTTTCATTTTCAGCACATTTCTTTTGTTTCCTTTTGCTTTTTCTGAAGGTTAAATGCTACTCTTCCTGTATTGTAGATTATTGCCTTGAAATTCACAATGCCCTTTTCATTTTTTCCTTCCAGTTCAGGCATAATACACCTGAAGAAACAGTATGAAGTTCTTTAATCCCTACTTCTGCTACATCTTTACTTTCATACATGCTAAGGTTGATCATATAGCTATAGGTGAATGCTATCTTCAGGTATAGTAAAAGACTATAATTTTTGGTATTTTCTGACGCCATTCACATGCATATGTTTTGTTGAGTAACTTTGATGCTGCTGAACTTTGGACTATGATCTTCTTGAGCCACTCAAACTAAAATAAATCTTTTCTTGACCTGATACAATTAATTAGGAATGCATTAACATTAGAGTAGGTTTCTGTAATGTATTTTACTCATTAAGGTTGATTTTAATTTTCTAGTTCATTTTTCCTGATCACTTTACCTGATTAACTTGTTCCAAATATTTGAGTTCAGAGATCATTGTGAGGATAAACCTGAAATAACTTTGTGGTATCATGCTTCTCTCCTTTTCCAGATCATTAGAATACAAATGAGCAGTGCTGATCTTTGGGCAGGACACTGAGGCATCTTGATTTCACTCTTTTCCCACTGTGAAACTTGTAATTAATTGCCCTTCTTCCCATCAGTGGTGCCAGTTGTGCAACGTTGTCTTTAACAAGAGGACTTTTCCCAAAGACTTTGTGAAGGTTCTTACATTCTGCTTTAGGCAGTTCTTTTTCCACTACTTTACCAATACTTTCAAGCAGTCTTAATGCATTTTTGTACCCTTACTTGTACCTCTCCTCATACACACATGTTCTGTATTAAGTCCTGCCTTATTTTGCTCAGCTACCTCCTAACCCTGGTTTCATGCAATTACCTTCACAAATAGACCGTTTCAACTCTCTTTATGCAGGACTCCTCTTTTGTTTTCACCTGGCCTTCCCTGACCTGATTTCTGTGAGGTCAAGAACTGTTCTGAAATCCCATTAATCCCAGCCAAGATTACACCACATCTGGCTATCAGTATTGGGCTAGCTGCTGTCTTCAGATACTGCATGATCGGCTGTTTCTGTAAAGCACCAGAGAAAATCTTGTATATTAAGAAATTTGGAAAAGCTAAAGAACAGATGGGCTAAGACTCAAACACTTGAAAATGTTCATGATTTGAAATTTGAAAATGTTCATGTTTCCCCCTCCTCTTATTTATATTCCTTTCCCCACAAAAACATTAAAATAGAGTGATTTTTGAAAACACCTCTTGAAGTAAAATATTGTTGCATTCAAGATTTTTGACAACTTACAAAACCCATTATAAATTCCCCAGAATTAAAATGTTTAAGGATAAATGTAAGTGAATTAACAAAAAAAAAATCTTCAGGAATGTAAATATGTAGTTTTTTAATAATATGTAGGACATTCAGACTACTGTAATTTTGTCTTTTAGTGAGGTCATAAAACTGTTAAAGACACGGGGATTATTTTCCTTTCTTTTACTTTTTTTTTTCCAAGGGCCCCACATTGGAAGTAAAGAAGGAAAGTCACTCAGAAAAATTCTTATTATTTCCAGTATAAGTCAAACAATTTTGCCTTGCAATATCAGGAACAGAAGTTTTATCCTCAATATATTTCTAAGAACTGAGAGGAAAAAGGCATTATCTTTCAGAATCCTTCACCAATAGAAAAAATACATTAAATCTGCTGACAATATCAAGGTGATATTTACCGCAACTGGTTTTTTTTGAGACCTTAGCACTACATCAGCTCATTTGGATCAGCTCAGTTGTTCATTAGCATCACCAGCTCCCATCCAATATTATCTGGGAGAAGCACTGAAGAAGAAAGTAAAAGAGGACCAAGTGTGCAGTAACTTGCTCATTTCTATTTCCAGCTTTCAGAGGAAAGCTGAGCTACTGCATTTAATAGCACTTGAGGAACCTCCTTTCCCATGAAGCTGTCTAACTGCATTTTAACTCACACAGACTTTTGAAATGTAAAACATCCTGTAGCAGTAAGCTTCAGGTTTGTAGGGGAGAGGTGAGTTCCTTTTTTAATTGTATATATATCCTTGGAAGATACACTTGGAAGAAATGGATGAAATATTGTTTTTGATGGAGAGATTTTTACTCTCACTGAGAAAGACAAAATAAACTTATCTTCAAAAGTTAAAAAGACAAACTATGCTTGAGAAACCTGAGAGGAGAATGTTGATACCAGGTAGACCAGGAAGTTGAGGGGAGTTGAATCAATACCTTGATTCCTTTGTTTTTTATTCCCTTTTGTTTCTTCACTGCAAAAACTGTTATAAAAACTAATTATTTTTACACTTTTACTATTTGTTACACTGTTGTAGTTGGTACAATTTCTTTTTCTCAGATTCACATTACTGCATCTGCAAAGGAAACAATCAACTCCTTTCTGCCTTGGCTTGTTTATCCTTATGAAAATGTCATGTTCACAGAACAGTTCCCTGACCAGCCTGTTTATAATTTCTCTGGCCTGACTCTAGTTTCAGTATGGGAGTCTTGGGATTAGTGGGTGTGATGTGTTTGGAACACTTTGTGTGTTCCTTTCCTTAAGCATTTCCCATAATCAGTAGAAAATATAGTTTACGAAAACACCTACCTATCTTTTTTGCTGAAACAGGTATGTTTCAAAAAGTCTTGTTTCTTAATCTAGTGGGGGCACCAATTTGTTTTTTTTCCTATCTGCTCTCTGACCTTTGACTTGCCTGTCATGCATAATCCATCCCGATTCTGAGGAATCTCCCTCAGAATTACTTTTCTACTCACTGAAATGCAAAAGAATTTTTACTCTGCAATAGGAATCAATGGCAGGTCTGGATTGAAAAATAACAATGGCACACGCATTGTTTAAAAAAATAGGTCCTTAGATAAATGGCATATGATATGATGATATGATGATATGATATGATATGATATGATATGATATGATATGATATGATATGATGACAACAAGAAACTGCTAACTTAATAGGATTTTCTGCTTTTTTTTTTTTTTTTTTGGGCGATAACAAGAGTGAAGTGTCTTTCCTCCCTCCCCAGAGAAGAAGGAAGTGGTGAAAAGGTCCAACACAGCACACTTGCCACAGAAAGTGCCCATGGCTGGCACATACTGGCAAGTAGTGCAGGTCAAACCAGTGACATGAGAGTCTGAAGGGACCTTGACTCTCAGTGACAACAGGGGGATGGAGTTAACCATGAGTACAGATGACTGACTGGTAAGCACTGACCATTATTCTTCACAGAACGGGAAAGTTGGTCGGATGGATCAAGAAACCTGAATCCAAAGTGTGGCACAAAAACCAATCCAGCAGGTTAGGAACTTTTTCCTTGTCTCTTCAGCTGGACATAGGAAAACTCCAGGGTGAAGTGTCCCAGTCTCACTGCTTCTGATTTTCCAGCAAGGCTCCAGACCATCTTAGTTCTTTTCTTTTCTTAGAGCTCATGTAAAAGGTGCCTTTGCAAACCTGCTACCAATAAGTACAGTGAGCTTACCCTTGGCTCTCCAGATGGTAGCAAAACATGAATTGATGAGGAGTCAAAAACAAGACTGGCAGAGACAGATTGAATCCTGCATTATTCTCTGCCATCTTTTGGTTCAGCTATATGGTCTTTTTCATGACACACTGAAAACTCTCTAATACTATATAGGAGTTAGGAAAACATAATTTGATGGTTTGCTATTGCAAAGAAGTATGTGAAATTATAATTCTCAAGAGTACTCCGGAGAATCTTAATGTCTCTTTGTCTCATCACCTCAGCTGTAGACTGAATAACCTACAGCTGGCATGAGAAACTATTGGCATAAATTACCTCTGACTGAGGAAGAAAAAGCAATGAGTAGTACCATTTTGTGATTCGAGGTTCCCTGAGACAGAATAGAGATGAGAGGAGTTAAGTCAAGTACATTTTGAAAGACCAAAAGTGTATTGCTAGTAGGAAAAATAATTGCCTGGTCAAGTGGATATATTCCTAGACTTGAATAAAGAACTGGAAAAAAAAAAGTACAGTCAATGACAAAAACAAGGAACTTGTGAACTCTATAGTCTTGAGAAATGCTGACCATCAAGAAGCTGAGTTCACCGGGACTTCTGAAGCAGAACTACCTCTCAGTTCCCAAGACTGAACATCAAGCTGCCAATATCTTGTTACCAGAGTGGTGTCTGTCTCCAATAAGTTTTTAGAAGACTGTTTTACTTGTAATCTGATTAGTTAACTGCTGTCTAGACTTAACACCCTGTCAACAGATTTGCTGTCTCTCAGTGGTAGCAGAAGTCAAGCCAGCTGGGATGGATAAGGCTTCTACAGCCTTCCAATCCAAATCAGAAAATGCCTGTTGTCTTTGCCAGGCAATGGCATCATGTTATTTCCTAACCTTCCCCCTTTGCTCTCTCAGAAGAGACTAAAAGAGCAATAAACCCCATATATTTCTCTGTCTATCAAGAGGGATGTTACAGCTGCTTAAGCCATATCAAGTATCATGCTAGCAGTTAGAATGCTGGCGAGTGTCAGTCAGAAAAATGTCTGAGCCTAAAGCCAAGAGTAAATTACAATTTCCAGCTCAAGACTCTGGTTGATAGTCTGAAATACTTTGTCTTGCAGTGTTGCAGACAATTTCTGGTATTACAGTATTTTTGTCCCATAAGACTTTTATTATAATCTTTCTTTTCAGCAGAAAACATGTTTAAAATGTTTTTTGAAAAGAGAAGGAAAGCATTTGAAAAGAGAAGGAAAGCATTCATCAGCCTTAGAAGAAAAGCCAGTTTGGCTTTTCCACCAGCTATTGCCTTCATTGTTTAGCTTGTCAGGCCTTTGCTCTGTCAGTGGGTGATACTCACTGCCCTCTTGACTGTATGAACGAGTACAGTAGCACTTAAGCCATTGTGCCCAGTGCTGGAAACCCTGAGCCACCGCCAAGTGACAGCACCAGAACTTGTGTGGCCATATCATCAGGGCAGGGAAGTGGATCCAGTCTAGCAGCCTGGGAGAGTGTCTGTTCTCTTTCCAATATCTGAGCCTGCAAAGCTGGTGGGGCTGCTTATCTCTTCTTCCTTTATCTCTGTTAACAAAGAAACCTTGGTCATACTCTTATGTTTCTCAATTGCCTCATGTTTACTCTGACAACTCCTCTAGTCTCTGGTTTACTAAAATAATTTTGTAATTTTATTCATGCTTTTAAGTAGTTGCCTTTATGATTAAGTACTCACCATCCTATATTTCTTGCTAGAAGTGTCAGGCTGGTGTTTATTTGCTGTTCTTCTTCTACTCTTGCTGCATAATTATATGTATGTTTCATGAAAATTTCTGCAGGTTTTAGAAATACCTTGTTCACTAAATCTGCTAATCTGGCAGGTTGATTTTTCCTGTCTTTACTAGAGGGGTTGATGTAATCAACTGGGATTGTAGTAATAGCATCTGCATCATAGAAATGATTTGGACAGGTGCAATGTGCCAATTAAAACATAAACAAACACAAAATGCTTAGATTCACTCCAGCAGTTTAATTTTTTTTTCTCAATCCTAAAGTCAATTTGCAATTAATTTAATACTAAAGCAGAAATGACAGATGATCTAATTGTTTATATGGTACAAGTTTAGAAAGACATTAGACTACCATTCTGGAGAACTGTTGCACATAATTGCTCAGGTGTTTAGAACACATTTCATTCCCCCTGCTGTGCAAGGACTTCTGTTCCTGGATTTTCTTTCAATGGTTCACCCAGAAGTGGGATTAAAAAGAGAAACCTAACGATAATGAATTGAATTGTTCACATCTAAAGGGGGCTGATTGGCAGGATTCCGGAAACAAAGAGATCCCTGACGATGGTTAAAAAAACAAAAGTAATTGGATTACACAAAGAAAATAAGATAAACATTCATTAAAATTACAGTAACAGACTGTGATTAATGAGGATATACAAGTGCAAGCAGCCCATATTCTTTAGGCCCTGCAAGGCCTACATGCAGTGGTATAATTAATAATTTTTAATTGTTTAGTAAGTAATTGTTATGTTCTTCCCAGTTCAAAAGATGTGAACTTGTTTTCCCTAACCTGATTTTATCTGTGACTACTATGGAGTCATCAAAGGTATTGTAATTGGTAATGAAGTTCAACCTGCCCTCTTTTTGACTATGAAATTTGAGTTTATGTGGTTCTGCTTAGGAAAATCATCACAGAACTCGAAAGGATGCATCATGGAAGAAACTTCCATGTGTCCATTCTTCCTTACGTGGTAAAAAATTTCCATCCAAGGTCAGAATGTTCAAAGGTGATGAAAACAGATACCTTTGCACATTAGTAGGAAATTTTAGCTCTTACAGTTACATATGCATGTTCAGCAAAATCTGGTTTTGTGTTCAAATACTCAGATGGACTGGAGACAAAATCAACCAGAAGTGTGTATTTGAGCATTGTTTAAGTTACTAAGAGGACATGTTGTAGTTTTTTGGAAGTCCTCAAAATGCTTGGATAGCAGTGGTAGCTGTAGATCCAGGCCTAAGCCATGAAACTCATGTGAGAAGCAATCTGACAACGTTTCCATCCCTTTGGTTCCAAGCTCCTTAACAACATTTTTCAAGAGCTCCCAGCTGAGAGCAAGAGGGCAGGTGGTGCCTACATATCTACCACACTTGGGAACAGTGACTACTTTAAGGATCTTAAGCTCAGTGTCTTCCTCCCTGAATGAGTGCTTAGCAGGATGCCTACAGGAAGCCACAGTGCTGTTCTGATGCAGGAAAACCCTCTGGAAGTACCTCTGAATAAACAGGAGGTACAGGAAGGGAAAAGGAGTGAGTCTGGGGAAACTAACAAAAATGGTGCTCGCAAATTTGGAGTTCTTCAGGAGAAGCTCTGGAGAAGAGTATATCCATCCCATGGAGTCCTTGGGAAACTTGCCCAAGGTATTAGGTCATGCTGGTTACTGCTGCACTCCTCATGGTCCATGGTGATGTCTCTCAGTCACTGCACTAAATTATGGTCAAGTGTCCCTGGTGCTGGCAGCCCGTAGTTTTTCAAAGGCTGTATTTTGTATACACATTAAAGCATTGGGAATTTTGCAGACCTCCTTTCCAAACATCCTATCCCCCTCTGACCAAAATCAGTGAGAAGCATCAGTGTTTTATCAGTCAACAGCATCAAAATTATTGTTCCTTAAGGTTGCCTTTCAGAGAGTTTTCATCTTTATTGCCAGTGCAGACAAAGTACTGATATTTTTACCCAGCTGGTATGGCTGATCCCAGAAGCTACCACAACTCTTCATTACAAAATAGCTTGTCTGATTTCCAGACCCAAGAAGAAAATCTCTGACACTTTTTTATTTTCAGTAAGCATTTGCCTTAAGAGATGGTTGTATGAGGCAACAATGGCACTTGCTCAGGCTAGCATTTTTTCAGTGCTCTTAGAGGAAGCTATAAATTTCAGTGCTTGTGGTAGCACAAAATTACTATTAAGATAGGCAAATTATGCATTGTCGTTAAAAAACAACAACAACAACAAAAAAGCAACAAAAGCCTATGAAACTATGGAAACTCCTCTAAAACTTAGTCATTTAAAAATGTTGTCCACTCGTTTACACAGAGAATTTTTAACATACTTGAACATACTAGCTTTTGGGCACAAATTTTGTAAAGAAGAGATTGATGTCCATCTTCCTTCTCTCTTCTCTAACTCAAAATGGCAAATATAAAGCAAAGATATTTCAATGCATCTTATGATCAGGAGGAATGAGAATAGCCTTGTGAAACTGGGAGAAGAGATGTGTATCTTGAATGGTTTAAAAGAAAAAAGCATATCTCTAGAGGACAAGAGTTGAAGAATCAGCTCAGGTTTTAGATTGAAAAAAGCATACACCAAAGTGGTTGGTGGATTTTAGAACAATTTTCTTAATTTCTTGAATTTGGAAAGGTGCATGTAGATTTATTTTTTGTGTTATTTACATCTTTATATTTGTGGTAGAGGATGCAAAGCCTACATTCCTGTCCTGTGCACTACAGCACCAGGTGAGAATATAGGGTATTAAGCGTGTTTGAGAAGGAATTTTTTTTTCTTATTTCCTTTATCATAGCAGAATCCTTCTCCAGAGACTCTGACCTACAATTTTCTTTGGGACACAGAGGTTCTTGCAACTTCTCCTTATTTTCTGGATGAGTAGAGAGAGAGGAACATGGGGAAGGTGAGCATGACTCAGTTTTCTCTTTACATGTGCAAAATTAGTGGTGTTCTAGAAAGTCTTTGATCAAGTGTTGTAAACTTCTACTACTTACAACCAGAAAGCTAGTCATGAAGAGTTGCCAGAGCTCTGTGGAAACACAAATGTTGTTATTATGAGAGTTTCCTCTTTTTTGATCTCATTTTTGCTAGCTATAACCCAGACGTTGACTCCTAATATCTTCATTGTTTCCAGCCAGTGTTTTCCTTTCCAACCACAGTGCACTTTGCATGATTCCTGATGTAGCCATAGCAATCCCACAGGGATACTAAGAACAAGCGGCTAACATTAGCACTTAAGTGGTTTCCCCAGTATGATTAATTTTAATTAGTTAAATGGATCAAAGTATTTTTGAAAACACTTAAAAATCTAGATAATATTTTTCCATTGTAGGTAAAGGCATTATTATTAACTTAATCCTGCTGCTTAAAGAAAAATTATTAAGAAAAAAATAAAATATACCAAAATATTCCTCACAGAGGGATGGGATTGCTTTTATTATAAAATTAAAGGATGGATCCATTAGAAGACTTTTGAGAAAATGCAGTATTTCTAATACAGCAGACTGAGGAAATATCCAGGTTTGGAGATCCAAATCAGTTTCCATTATGGTTTATGAAGATTCTCTGTGTTTAATAACTCTGTCTGACTTGTGTGCTTTGTCAATGTATGGATTTTGGTTTGAAACCTTGTTGTGATAAGTTATAATTTAACAAATACATGGAAAAAATAATTTTAGGAATTTTTTCATAGAATACTAGAATCACTGCTGTTGGAAAACACCTCTGAGATTATGAAATCCAACTGTTAATCCAGCACTGACAAATCCACCATGCCCTATGTTCCAAGTGCACCCTAACCATGTCCCTAAGTGCCACATCTGTACATCTCTAAAGCCACCCCAGGGATGGTGACTCAAACACTGCTTCTGCACCTTTAAGATTTTCTTCTGGAAGGGCATCAAGCATTCCTGGACTTCTTTGTCCTTCAGAACAGTCTCCCAAGGGATTCTGTTAGCCAGTGTCCCCAACAGGACAAAGTTTGCCCTCTGGAAGCCCAGGGTGGCCATTCCTCTGACCCTGATTTGAAGCAATACTCTCAGGGAGCCCTTACAGTCCCACACAGATCAATCAATCTCCCAGGTCAGGCTAATAGCAATGGGATATAATGTCACTCTGAACATATGCACTAAACCCAATGCATTGTGGATATTAACTGAGCAGTATTGGATGTAGCAACCATGGGGATGATTTATGGAAGAATTTACCTAACTATTTTTCCAGATGCCCAGAGCTGTGTGTTTGGGAAAACAGCTCGTTGCCATGAAAACTATATTTCTGACTGATTGATGGGCTTTTGGGGCCCTTGAAACTGGGGACCTGATCCTTGAGATCTATTCCTATCCTAAAGTGATTTTAGGATGCTCAGAGTAAATTAGCTACAACCAGACCCTGTGCAAACTCAGTACACTGAAATTTTTCCACCTCTATTGAATCTATGTGCTCCTTAGTGTTTCCCTGAGGGAAATGATTCAGGAGTCTCCTGAATCACCAACCAAAATTCATTTTACACTGCAAAAAATCTCTGGCTTCCTCTGTGGAGTAACTCCCTGGCTAGTGGACCTTGTCTCATTAGGTCACATAACCACAATGGGACCTACATGGTCACAGGGGGATGCAGCAGAGTGCTGATGTTAAATACCATGGTGCTGATTTACTAAATGGGTTTTCAGGCATCAGAAGAAATAGTAAGCTACCCCTACAATGTTAAAACTGAGGGGGAAATGGTGGCCATGAAACTGGGGGTTGAAAACCACCACAGAATGCTCTTTGGCCTAAACAAAACTGTGGTAGTCACACCTTGGCCTTTTAGGTAACCAGGCTTTCCCATGTTTTGCTATTGATAACAGTTTTAATGCTGCTGAAAAGAATGAATTACAAACCAACAAAAACTTACTTTTCATTTTAAAGTTTGGGGTTTTTTTTGAATAAAAGATCCATCTTATTTAAAGTTCCTATGTTAAAATACTCAACTTTTATAAATCGGAATAACTCCACTTAAACTCATCTGATTTATATCCAGAAAGGCCTAGAGTTGTAGTTTTCCAGTGATTTTAAATTTATCTCCACATGCATTTGTTTGAAAACTAGGTCTAAATAACTATATAGTGTCAGGATAAGTGGGCTTAAAATTCTATTATTCAGGCATCTTATGTCTACCCTGTATGTAATTAGATGCAATGAAAATGTGAGGTACAAAGCAGAGAAAATATAAGTTTTTTTCTGAAACTTACTATAGTAATTGTACTTTTTATTGTCTCTTTATTTGCTTCATGCAGACACACCACCATGCTCTTCTTTCATATGGGTAACAGAGTAAAAATGCTTTTTTAAGAGACATTTAGGAAATTATTCTCTTTAACACTATTTTTCATGTGTAAAGCAGAAGTAAAAATTGCTTTTGCTAATCTTTCAGGCTTCATCTTGAAAGGATGAGCCACTCCCTCTGCTGGGGATATTTCTACAAACTGCTCTGCAAATGAAAATGATGTGAAGTTTTGTAAGTGAAATACTATAAATCCAGAAATTCTTCTAAAGCTGTATAAAACCTTAGCTGTGTTACTGCATAAAATGTTGCTCAAGTATATATGTGTCTTTTTACTCAAAAAACATACCTCATTCGAAAAAAAAAAAGAAATAAAGCAACAGAGATACAAAAATGTAAATGTAAAGATTTCTTAGCCAACAGGTTTTAGGAGTTTTTTTTAATTTCACATATTTATAACTAAATTTACATTTTTCCAAAGATAGCTTACTGATAATCCATCAGAGCTCCTTCTAGCTACAGATTAGGTTTAGCCTGGACAAGATCTGTAGGACATGACCAGCAGGTTTTTGTCTTCATCTATTAACACTCAAAATAACACCTGGAGGGTAACGATTCTCAGGAAGAAAGTTCAGTTCATTCCCGGTTTTTGTTTAGTTACTGGCCTTTTGGATGAAGCTGCAGTGGATTCCAAAGAATGTCTCTGATGGGATGCCAAAAACTGTTCCAACACATATTCACACATATATTGATTTCTCAGTCAAGCTGAAAAAACTGTGAAAACTTTTGTATTTTAAAAAAAATAAGCATATTTTAAATGATACAGAAGCAAAGCATACAAGGCCAGGTTATCCATCTTTTGTATATCTTTGTTGTTGCCTACTTGCTGTGGGAATAATGCATTTGCAGGTCTGAAGGAAGCATAAAGGTTTCACAGACAAGAATGTGCATATAGGCTCTCTGAAAATTGTTAGCCAGGTGTAGGAAGGACACCCAAATTTAGGCTACTGCTGAAGACAAGAGAGCAGATCTGTATGGTAGCCAGGATTTCTCTCAGGCTGCGTGGGTGAGAAGATCAAAGTGTGTATGTATAGCTTCAGATTAGCCACACAATTGTTGTTGTCAAGTTAAAGAAAGTTTATAGGAGAAAAAAAAAAGGTGGAGAGATTTGTTCTGGAAAGATGAAATGGATATTGCATCTACTCCAATGTTTTTCTCCTGTTTCCAGAATGTTACTTTGACTTAGAACATTTTGTGTTGAAACAAACTCCTAACTTGATACTCTTTGTATTTTGAAAAGCTCCATAGTTAGTGCCTCTGTGGTGTTGTCATCTTAGTGGCAAGTTGTTCAACAGAACATAATAAATCCACTAAATGAAGACTGAATTCTAACAGCCTTATGTTGAAAAGTACTAATTTCAATGAGACTACCTGAATAGAATGCAGTCTTTGAACGTGCCTGAATTGGGCAAAAACAGGGGTGGAAATTTCACTGGGAACAGAAAGCATGACTGGCACTTACCTAATTCTAAATTTCTGAAGGGTCATTTTCCTTCTCACGTCCATTTGTAAACAGAGGAGATTGTAATGACCATAGGTCTCAGTGGAAAAGATGATCATCCATAATTATTCACTCAATATTATGTAACTATTACTGACTCAATTTTTTCTCCTGTGGTCCAGGCCTCTTTCTACAATTCTTTTGTAGAATGCACTCAAATAACAAAAGATAGAACATCTGGGGGGGCCAAGAAACAGGTTTGTTTCTTGAGAGCTAGGGAATTCAGCACAACTCAGAATTATGTGAACGTTTTTCCTTGAAAAAACATGAGAAAAGTGTTCTTGTACTAGTTATGAAAAACTGTGCATACAGACACCCAACTTCTTAAAAGTAAAGAAAAATATATTGCAAACCCAGGGAGCACTAAATGAAGGAAATTCAAGGTGAAATTTTGGGACCGTGTCTCTGTAAAAATGTTTGACAAAAAACCTCTAGGATTTTAAGATTCTTGTAGACAGTCCATGGTGCAATAAGGCTGTGTTACTTTTCTCATGCCCTCACATGAAACTGGAGGTTGACAGTGGCAGGGCATTGAGGCAAGACAAAGTGTGAACCCAGCAAAGCATTTAGGTCCACACCCGAAGTCAGATAAACACTAAATCAAGCACTGAAAGCTGTACTTATGGTTTCATGGTATTTTACCTTGAGGGGAGGCAGAACCATGAAGATTTTTTCCATGGGAAACAGAACATGCCAGTAGCTAGATGATGGGCTAAGTCAAGGGTTTAATAAATTCAGAAAGCAGGGAAATGATGGGTGGTGAAGGCAGGGCAATGTGTTCTGCCTGCTGAACATACAGCTGCTACTTTAGCAAATGCAGCGGTCATTCTTGCTTCTCTCCCGTGGCTCTTCCAGGTGTTTCAGTGCACACAACATCTGGAGGATAGCACACAGTTTTCCTCAGGTCATCTATTGTTCTTTGGATTACAAATGAAGTCCTGTCAATTTAACTGTGTGCTTGCTGGAAAAGTAACATTAAATATTACCAAAAGAAATTTTAAGAAGTAGTGGTCAATATTTCCTCTAGCTAAAATAAATTGTCAGATTAAATTTTAAAAATTAGTATAATTCTTCCCCTCAGAACCTTTGCCACTCCTACAGGACTACATCCACTGTTAATATCTTTCAGCTTGTGAGACTGTGCAGTGTTGTGGAGTGGCCATTCTGCATAGAAGCTGAAGCCTGTGCCAGCTATCAGTGGGTCACAGCTTTGCTTCCATTATTTTACCCTTTGCCTGTCTTCACACAGAGGCTTTATCAAATATATAAGCTGAAGTATGGTTGGCTGATACTACAGTTGTTCCAGACACACAAAATGGAGAAAAAAATTGTCTAAATTATGAGGGTTTTATTCACAGGCTGTAGGAGCATCCTGGACTTATTTAAATGCATTGTAAATTTTTCCTGGAAGAATTAATATTCTAACAGAAATATGATTTCTGTTCAAAATATGTCTATATTTAAATAAGTATGTCATATTATCTAGCTTTCTTATTTGATTCTCAGAGACCACATTTCACAAGAGCTCTCAAATAAATATCCTTTTCCTCATGTTTATATCACATTCTGACCCTTGAAGAAGTTTGAGTCTGGTTGCTAAAAGTTTTCTAAATTATTTTCAGTCTGAAAAATGCCATATGGAAACTACAGTCTAAATTACTAATAAGGGAAAGGAGAATATTTGGTTATCTTTTACCAGAGTTTCACTGGTACATAAAGTCTCAATTGTTCCCATTCTTTTAGGAAATAGAAAAGACTCATCATTTCTACCAGCCCTCAGGTTGCAGCATAGAAAAGACAGAAAACCTTCATTTGTTCTTTGCACCTAAAAACCATTTTATCCTGAAGGATAAGTTTTCTGGAAACTAAATGAAAATCCTCCTGTCCTGTTCTGGCTCAGCTTTGCAATCTTTCATGGGGTAGAAGTGTATAGTCCTAACAATGCCACACACCTCTCAGATTACTTTCATCATGAAATTACTGTAAAAAAGTGGGTTAAGTTTGGAATAGTTTTAAAGGTCATGCAATTAAAAGTTTAAATCTCACATGAATGTGGCTTTATGTACTTGGCTACATTTCTTTCAGACCTACATGGTCCATAGATACTTAACATTCATTATGGTTTATATTTAAATAAATAAGTATTCTTTGGGATCTGTTCTGAAGTGACAGAGCAGGTCAGACATAGAGCCAGAATGGTAACCTAAATATTCCACTTTAGAGTTGTAGCCACTTTTAAGGTGCTGTTGTTTCAGTGAACCAACATAGGTTGAACCTCAAAGCTTTGTTTTTCAGACAATGAATTTTCATGTTATTGCTGTTAAACCAATGATATATATTATCTACACAATATATTCCTTCTTTAAGTGTCAGTATTTTTTTTTAAAGTCTGTTACAAAAGCAGGTGCATGAGTTGGCTGGGTTTTTTTTTTTTTTTTCATTTTGAAATGTAATAAAGTCAGTTTTTGGCCTCAAGCAATACTAGGATTTAAAATAGGAACTACTTTGAAGCAACATGAAGTTGCACCCAGCCTCTAGGTTATTAAATGTGTTTTCTCTCTCTGGCTTCCTAAATGCATCTCATTGTTTAATGGAATTTTAACTGTAAGATTTGGTTGTAGACATTTTAGCTGGACTTCCTTTAGAAAAAACAATGGACCCTGTATTGCAAAACACAAGTGGATTGAGGGGTGTGAGAGGGGGAAACACCAAAATATATTTTACTTCCAGATCACAAAGATGAATAAACAAATTAACAGTATTTCAAGAGAAGCAATAATATGGCTGGTGAGTGGGTCATCTCAGAGATCTCGTCAGGGCGAACTTGAACTGAGCTTTGTCCTTCAAGGGCTTGCTTTCATGCTCAGATTAGTTTGTGCAACTTACAACCAGAAATAACCTGTTCTTTTAAAGCAGATTGATAAATAAACATTCTGTTCCAGCAAGCCTGCCTTTCCAGTTGATGCAAGACATTCTTATAACTAGGATTGGTTAGTGAACTTTGGTACCTTAAAAACTGAGCACATGGTTGTGAAGGCAGAGCGAATCCTCTGAATCTCCAAAATATTATTACCCACAATTTGCAATGTTACTGTTCACTTTACGTGAGTTTAAATCATATTGCCCAGGAGATGTGTATCTAGAAGACTCTGGACTCTGTCGTTACATTAAATAAATCCTTTTCCAAAAGACAGTCACATACTATCAAGGTATTAGCTGTAAATTCACAAAAGCCAAGATATAAATTGCACATAAGTGTCCTGGATACACATATAACAATATCATCTTGCTAATAAAAGTGAAAGAGAATATTTCTATTTTACTCTGCTAAGAGGTAAGGACAACCCAGCTAGCTGAAGGTCAGTTGAAGGCATTCTGAGGGGACAAGAAGGAGGAATAGGAAGATCCATAGCCATTCTTTGTTTTATATTCATTCCAGAGATGGAAGGTTTCAATTTTCAGGACTGTCAGTTTATCCTATTTTCTTTTTTTTTTTACTTCTTTTGTGTTCAATTTAAAAAAGCTTTTGAAAGGTATATTTAATTATTTCAATCTTTTATTTTTAAGAAATGCTTCAGCCTTTTTTTTTTGTTCATGTAGGCTTGCCCTAGAATGCTAATATCTCATCCCTGTTACACTTCAACCCCAAGCAAAATCATGTTAGAGCAAGTAATGCTTTCTGAATGAAAGTTTTATTTTTACATACAACCAAAATATATTACACCTGCCTGAATGATGTTTCCCCTCTTTTATGAAACTGGAAAACAGCCAAGTTGTACAGAATTTCTAGTTGGGCTTTTTTTTCACACGCCTTTTCCCAGCATCACCTGCTTCAATGATTTGGGTGTTCCCCTCAGGTGGGTCAAAATTTAAACATGTTAGTACTGAGATTGGCCACACCCAGAGATAATAGAATTTTTTTTTTTTTGGCAATGTCTATGTTAGCTAAATATGACATGATCTGTGAGAGTTATTTTTTGAACTTTGAACAACTCTGTTATTGGATGTCAGGACTAGCTGATGATATTACAGAGATTTCTAGAACCATTTCACAAAATAAAATTAGGTAGTAATTAAGAATATTTACACTAAGGAAATGGAAAGCTGAATTGTCCCAGTAGTCCAGCTATTTCATGATCTTGTCTTTAGCCTCAGGTAGTAAAAGCATTGAAAATGCTGCAGAGGGCTGTGATTTTATTACCGTCTTGCGCTGAAGTCCACAGGCAGAGTAAGATATGGAGTTTGCAATGACCACATTCTACCTCCTAAAACAATGAACTTCAGCTGCTGCTGGCCTCAACCCAACATCTTTTGCAGCAGCTTGCACACACATACACACAACCCCCTCCACAGTGGGAGGGAATGTCTGTCTGGGATGTAAAACAATTCAATCCTAGTAAATTTTCTGTCTATTTTTCTGCTTTAAACAGCTTTTGTTTGGTTAATTGGTGCTGTAGGCAGATAACCGATTTTCTCCTGTGGAGGGATTAGTGGAATTCCATTGTTGAGATGTTCTAATTGTTAATTTGCATGCTTGAGAAAGATTATAATTTTGATTGTGAAACCTACCAGGGGTGATTTTTTTTTTTCCCCTGAACAAAGTAGAGGAAATAGTTTTTTTTCACTTAATTAATATCTACACAGTGTCAAGCATTGAACAACATCAAACAAAATTATGAAACATATTTAAAGAACAAATATCCCTAATTCTCCTCTTTGGGAACAGTTCATGGCCAGCTCCATCTCCAGAGGAAGTTAGATAAACCCTAAGGCTGAAAAGTCCTGTAAAAGCTGTTAAGCTCACAAAGGACTGCAGAAGCCCAGCAAATAACACTAACACTGTTCTCAGTTCATACACTATAAGAGTTTTCCATCTTTATTTTTGCACTTCTCTTCCCAGTAAAAAATGAAATAACATTATTATCTTGAGATGGATAATTGGAGGTAAAGTCCTACAGAAGATGAGGCACTTCGAAGTTTTCACATTAATGAACAGGTTGTGACAAACCTGTTGGGAAAGATGGGAATTTCATTCTTCATATATCTGGCAGCTCATCAGAAAGCTCCTATCTGATCAGGTCTGGGAATTTTATCCCATTTAGCTAACTTGGGCTAAAATTTAGGCATGGTTTCTGGAAAATGCAAAAGAATTTCAATTTCTTTTTCAGTGAAATATTGACAACTTTATATTGCTGTTGCTTTGCGAAGAGGTGTGGCACCAGTATTGTCCTCAGATGGTGCCAGTCACTGCTAAACTTAATCCTGTCTTTATTTCACTGCTTGTGCTTTGTTAATATATGAATAGTGACAGGAGAAGACTATAGTATTTTGAATTTCTGATGCAAAAAAAGTCCTTGTCTCATGTGGTTTTTCGGAATCTTTCTCAGCTGTGATGAATGATTGCAAAGTCACTGCAAAATGTCCTAACATAAAAAAAAAAAAAAGTCTTACAAGAGTAGTGGAACTCATTACATGAGACAATGGAAATTTAAGACTATCACCTTAATCTTATGGATCATAAGTTACCTTATAGCTAGCTAAAACTTTTTAATTGCTACAGTCAAGTTCTACAGATAGGTGGGCAGTACCAGGACAAGGCAAATTAAAATGGTGGAGGGAAAATGAATTAAGTGCATGAATCAACAGCTACTTTGCTCAGAAGACAGAAAATTAGAAATGCCTGAGTGGTGGAAGAAGGGAGTAATTGCCTTCCTCTGAGCCCAAGAAATGAGAAATTAAAGAAAAAAAAGCCATCTAGGAGACTTGTAGTGTTGGTTCTTCAGAGGTCTAAAATAAAGAAACAGAATTTCTTCAGAGTTGTCTTACTGATCAAAAGAAGGATGTGAAGAGTCAAAATATGCATCAGTTTGATTGACAAGATCCTAAAAATCCCATATTAAGTAATGTTTGGATAATTATATAATTATTGGTGAGCACTATGGTGAGCACTACACAAATGTTTTGGGGTGTTTTAGCTGACTGAAAAAAGGGGAAAATGAGACAAACAAAGAAAACCAAATGAATTAAGAAGTTTTATGCAAATATTGACAGATAAAGACTTTGTTTACTGTTTTCTGTACATTTCATAACACAAGAGAAATACCTCAGTGAGAATTATACATTTGACTCATGATTGCGTTAAGACCTTTGGGTCTTACACAGGCAGGGATATCTTCTTTTAGACCAGCTTACTCAAAGCCTCATCTAAGCTGACCTTGAATACTTCCAGGAATGAGACACCCACAGCTTTTCTGGACAACCTGTTCTAGTGCCTCACCACCTTCACATTACAGAATTTCTTTGTAACATCTAATCCAAAACTGACCTCTTTCACTTTAAAGCCATTCTGTCTTGTTCTATGTACAGGCTCTTGTAAAAAGTCCCTCTCCATCTCTCCTGCAGCCCCTTTAGGTATTGGAAGGTGCTGTAAGCTTTCCCTGGAGCATTATTCTCCAGGCTGAACAACCCCAGCTTTCTCAGTCTGTCTTCATGGGTGGGGTGCAGCAGTCCTCTGATCATCTTTATGGCCTCCTCTCTGCTTCCAACATGTCAGTGTGCTCCTTGTGCTGTGGATCCAGAGCCTAACACAGGTCTTCAGGTGGAATCAGTCACAATTTTACAGTCTGTGCCTTTTTAGCAACCCAATGTTTTGTATCGATGCTGAGACGATTCACAGGTCGCCTTTTATGAGATCACTTCCATAAAATAGGAATTTTTTTCTAAAGATAGAACAAATACAGACCTCAATATACACTCTTCTCTCATTAGCTGGAGGGGCTATAATAAAATACCATTTAGATAAACCAGATCTGAAATGATAGTGAATAGCACATGGTAAATAAAACCCCCAAACCTCCACCCTGAATAACAGCCGCTGGGATGTGGCTGAACTAGTATGGCCCTGGTTAAAATGGAAAAGCCCCAGCAGCCACAAAGCTGAAGAATGTTAAGGAATTAGCCATTGCAACCAGTGGTGCTAAAGGTGAGTCCACATCTGGACTCTTGGTACCAATTTCTCTTTCTTCTTTGTAGATATTAATTCAAGACCCTGGGAAAATACTTCCAGACTAGGCAAAGCTCTTTACTTTTGGCATAACAAAGAATGTCATTCAAGCATTACTACTATATCGTTTGTCCATAACAGACCCAGGATAACCTTAAATTGTTTGTTGAGAAGTTTTATTTTAGTTTTAATTAGTTAGAGGGATAATAATTGACTGATCCTCAGTGTCTATGGAACCATCACTGTGAGACTGTGAACAAGCTCAAGATATAGGCACAGGAGATATCCACAGACTAGGATAGATCCAGGTGGTTGTCTTATTTTTCCAATTTCAATAACTGTCAGATATCTGAAGTTGTAATGGTTAATATCCTTCCAAACCTTTTGAGAAGAAAAAAATTAATTATTGGATTGGGATGAAATAAGTTTTTAATCAAGCTTCTCCATGACATTTTACTAAATTCCAAACTGGCTTGAAATATGTAAAATTTTGACTCTGTGTTTCAGTTCTAGATTTTGTAGTTCTGTCAAAGTAATCCCAACAGCCTCCAGGTCTGGGAGCAAGAGTTAGGCAGTAAACTGAAAAAAATTTTTTTGAATACGGCTTTTTGAATATTAACATTTTCATCAGAGAATACTCTCTTGCAGTTTACAGGTCTGCATGACTTGATATAGGAAAGACTGGAGAAAATGTCATGCTTCTGGATGGCGGTGTGATTCGTAGAAGTCAGTGAATCTTCTGGACCATGGCTCTGATCTCAGTCCCAGAAGAACAAATACTAAATGTATTTTGTGTACCAATGTTTGAAATCTTCAAGATACTTTCGCTAACAAAATGTAACACTGTAGGTTTTGAGTATTATATAGTGCAGAAAGCTGTCATTCTGAAATTCAGCTTTGATTGCTCACTCACTATGATTTTAATTGACTTTCTGTATATCAGAAATAGCACTGGGCTGCAGACGTCAAATTAGAGTGGTCCCAGACTGCACTACATGCAGTTTACTGGGTCAAACCAAAAAACTTCATTAGTAGTATAACATGTCAAAATTAGTCACTTAAGGGTGTAAACAGCTCCAGAAACAGGAATGAGCAGGCCTCCAGCCATCTGCTTTGTGTGTTATTCCTGCTTTTTCACTGTAGGCACTGATTTTTGTTCACTCAGCCAGATGATCGTCGCCTTAGATTCAGCCGAGTGTCCCAAAGTAGCAGAGAGCTGGAGATGTCAACAGATTGCAATGCCTTCCGGTAGGGGCACAATGCTCTGGGCTCAGCAGGGAGGACCAACATCAACAGCTGGTACATCCCAGGACCTCTTTTCCATCTTCTCCTCTCATTTTTTTCCTACAGATGTGCGAAGCAAACGATCTTGTCATTATTAGCAAAGGCACCCTGGAGTAACCCTACACTCCTTTTTAACTCAAACTAGCAACAAACCTTCCTCCCCGATCTTCCCTCCCTCCCCTCTCTTCTTCTCACCTCTCTATTTTGCTGACATTCTTAATTTTGACATTATTTTCATGATAGTTTTTAATTTCTGTCTAGTATACTTTTTGTTTGCTGCCTGTTCTGCAGCAGCTGGTTTTTATGTACCTGATTATTCAATTTATGAAACCAGATTTATTTGGTCAAACTCTATTGAGATATATTTGTAAAGTCCTATGAAATAACAGAGATCTTGAGTATAATTACCTTATTTAGTTGGGGGTTTTTTGGCACCAAAAATACAGAACATGTACACTAGCCATGCAACCAGAAAACAAATCCTAAAATGCATGATCAAAAGAAAACATTAGCAAGCCTCTGAACAGCAGTAGCAGCGTCAATTTCTAGCTCATATAAAAGAGTCAGTAGGGATTAGGCAATTGCTGTGCAAAGAATAAACCAATGATTTCTTGAAAATTAGTGTCTAGCTGATAGCCATTTAATTAAACTGTTTGCTTTAGCGTTTGTGATTTTTAATGGATTTTCAGGAGAGGTTAAAGAGGGGAGTTGAAGGATAAGATTTAATACAGATATAGAAAGCTTTAATTTCTTTGCTAAATGCATAGTACGTTGGTATGTCATCATTCCCATCAATAGACTGAAGATGTACATAGAACATACATATACATGAACATAGAAATAGGTTGTGAAAAAATTATCCTAACTTTACATGAAAAGTAAGTATTTGTTTCACAGAATATTCTGAGTTGAAAGAGACCCACGAAAATCATTGAGGCCAGCTCTCAAGTGAATAGCCTGTACAGGGGCCAGACACATGACCTTGGCCTTATTAGCACAATGCTCGGAGCTACTGGGCTAATCTCAGGTAGTTGATAGTGTCTGTACTGTATAGCCAAGCTTCAGGAAGGTTAAGGACCAAACTGAAAGGAAATGTCTTATATCAGACATGCAAAACCCACTTTTGGAGTTAATGAGCTGCTCCAGTGATCTGCGTGGAGAAATAACTGGGGCTTTGAGAAATGCCCTACTGAAATCAATTATTGGTAAAAAAAATGGGAAATATTAGATGATACACATTTTCACATCAGTTGAAAAATATTTCAGTATATCTATTAATCTACTAATTAATGGGAATGGAGAGGAAATATTTCCTAAGTTTGAGCAGGGGGTGGCTATTTTGGTGAATTTTTGCTACCTTTCAATCTTTTGGCAAGTACTGAAAAAAGGATATTAAGCTTGCCAGTGCCCTGATATGACACTAGATCTGTTTTATTCTGGGTGGATTTCTAAACTTAAACAGTGTTCCAGTTAATTGGACAAAAATTAAGTGTATTAAAAAGAGGAAAGGCATGCCTTAAGAACTGTAAGTCAGGAAATCTTTTTTTTTTGCTATAAACCCCAATTATTATAATGATGATGTAGTCTCTGCCATTAGCAGAGAACCTGATTATGTGGCAAGCTTTGGGTGACACTCTGTATGCCCTTGCCCTTTAACAATTTTATGGAAGGAAAAGATGTAGTGAAGTCCTTCTGCCCCCTGAGAGCCCTGATCCTGGGGTCAGATTTAGAGGACATCTAACCTAAATCAATTGGGTTAATCATAAATGTCGCAAACATTTTAATTAAATCACCACAATGATATGATAAGTGTTTTGTATAAAATAGTTTGTCCTCCTCTCATGGCCTTCATACTCCTGCTAAAGCTCAGCTTACAGGAATGAAAGATTCATGAGCTGGAAAGACAGCAAGAGGATAGAAACATGACTCTGCAATAGTGATGGACCATACACTTGGCCAGGCAGCAGGGCATCTGAATGACTGGTGTCAATCTATACCTAAATCTGCACACATGAGGGGCTCATATTGCCCCTCGCCTCCTGCCAGCTGAGCTTCCACTTAGAAGTTACCCTTGGACTTGTCCAAACTCATCCTTGCAATGGATGTACTGCAGCAAGAATGTTCTAAGTCAGGAAGTTACACATTCCTTTTATTTCTCCCTGCTAGACATTTATTAGCTTCTCATATTATTTGATTTAATAATATCGTTACACATGCTTGTATCATGATATGTTTTTGCTACCGTGAAAAATTCAGATTGCATTGTCCATTCCTATACTGTTATTAGTGATTAGGCATCTCAAGATATACGTGAGAGAAGAGCCTTTAATTCCTAATGTTTCTGTTTCTATTTCTATAATGAACTTTTCTGGGTGAGTTTAACACCAAGAAAGTTTTAACACCTCTTGTTATTTAAGTAGTCTTGGGAAAAATGTCGGTTGACAGACCTGGTCAGAAAATGTTTGAATATCACAGCAGCAAATATTTAAATCACAGTTGTATTGCTCTTAGAATGAAATAGACTGGAAACTTCCTGCATTATAGTGTGTTGTTACTCAAGAAAAAACAGATCACCCTAACCATTGATTAAAACCAAAGTTTTTGTATTTTGAGGCATTTCAGATGCTGTGATGGAAGGATCAAGTTATCCCTTTACAAAAATGTCAACGAGTCTTGTCAAGTATAACCACAACAGATCCTGCACACTTGCTGTCCAGATATCATCTATCAAAGTTGTGTCTATCTCTCACTTTGCTCCAGGGAACGCAGTAAGGAGTGAGGTGTGCTTTGACTCAGATAACAAGAAAACAATGATAATAGAAAACACACATAAGCTCAACTGTGAATTTAGTATAGTCATACTTGAAAAAAAACTGGTAAGTACAATTTGTAGAGGGTGAGAAAACCAAAATCCCTGAGGTATTCTCATGAAAACACAGAAGTCTATGGGTCTTCAATAATATGGCATGGTGTTCTTTCATACAAGCACAAATTAAAGAGACTCTCCTCTTATTTTTATTAATTTGTATTGATTTTTTTTTTCTACTCAGAAATTTATACTAAGAAAACAAGGTTGTACTTTAAAGTGGTCATTAGGTGATATGGAAAATTATATGATAGATCTTTCAGCTCAGACTTATTAAAAACACGAGAAAGCGTAGTTATTTGTAAAAAAACAGATGCTTTGCAGAAGAGAGTCTTCCATTTATTTATATAGAATAATATATCATAAGTGCTAGTTATAAGAGATTGTTAATACAAAATATTACCCAATATTATACATTTAAATGAATATTCTTTACATTTTGTCTATTTTCTTCTTCTTTCACCACTCTTCTTTGTATTTCCTACCTAGACAGCAAGAATGATACAGACCTCCTGACAACAAATATGCAGCAGCACATGGCATGGGAAGATTTGTGCAACCTTCACTGTAAAAAAATAATGCAGCAAATATAGAAGACTGGATCAGAATGAATTGCTGAAATTAAGTATAAACATGTCTTTGTCCAAAACAAACATCTCATATGACAGCTCTATTATATAAAAAAGCAAAAAATATGAGTTTGATGTAGTATGATGCAAATCATAGTTCTGTTTAAGGAAGACTTTAGAGTAGTAAATTATGATCTTGTTTAAACTGTGATTTAATGATCTGTAGTATTTCAGAGTCTTAGATTAAAGCTTTCTTCCTGCTTGAAAATATTAAATTTTATTTGTTTTTTCGTTTAATAGCACTTAAGTTTAATGTGGCACTGTGACAGTGCATGTAGCTAGGACTTAAGCTTAACCCTTTGAAGGGAGGAGCCAGATCCTTCAAATTTATGTGGATTATCTAAAAAAACCACAGAAGTGTGCAGCAACCGGTGCACTCACTAAAAGGTGAAGCAGCCAACAGCAACAGATCCATGTTATCCAGGAAATACAAAGCTGTTGGTTTTGGCTCTCACAGGAAGCATTGAATTTATTTGAATAGAACACTATTCTTGTGAGGGAAACCTGGTACTTTAAGCCCAAGGAGTCTTTTGCTGTGTCATCTACTTCTGTTACAAATTATTAACTACTGCGATTTGCTCTAAACAAGAAGTGTCATAAAATGTAGGTGCTAGGTAAGGGAGAGTTGTGGGGACAAGCTGCCCCACTCCTTCTCCCTTTCCTTCGTCAGAGTGAGAAGTCAGAACCTGAATTGCCTGCAGGCACCTCTTGACCCATCACATCATTCCACTTCCAACATCTCTCTGCACTGCACCATCTCAAGTTGCCATTCCCTTTTCCCCTCAGGGAATAGTCCTTGCTTTCACTCAGGGTCAAGAGTGCCTCCTGGGACCTTTGTCAATATTAATGTCATGTATTAATATGGCAATTGCACTCAAAGGTCAGTGGAGAAATCAGAAACCCAGTCAACTTTTCTGCTGTGCTGTATTTATAAGCTAGAATTTCTTCATGGATGTCCATGCATCCGACAGCTTCTACAAAATTAAAAGTCTCTTGCAGACACAACTTAAAAAATATATGAGAAGATTTTTTTTTTTCATTTAAGGAATAGAAGCAAGAAGGATGTTACTGATCGTTTTTATTTTGTTCCTTTGTATGTTTTTTAAAACATAGACTATAATACAGTTAAAAAGCTTCAGTACTCTGCAATTGATGACTTTCTTTTCTTCATTTTACATTGATAGAATTGATCAATTCTTTGTGAAACCAATTGTAATGATATCTCAGGTAAGTGATCCAAGGGAAATTTAAATCCCTTGCAGAAATACAATATATTCAAAATTTTTGTTTTTTCAAAGTCAAAATATATAATTCTTCCTTGTTCTGGGGCCATAATTTCCTTTTGATGAAGAGTAGACCATATCTTGCTGCTCAAGATCCCTGATTTCTCCTAGTCAGAAAACACCTTATAACTTTAGGAAGGCAGTCTTCAGTAACAGGGGGAATGGGAATGATAAGGGTTAATTAGGTTCAGTCCTCTCACTTCTCTTTCTGAATGGCACAAGCAAATGTTAGAAAGAGATACACAGGAGAGTGTTCAGCCTGGCAAGGCTTTCCTGCAAACCTTGTTTGGCTTCCCTACTCAGCTTTGCATTTTTAGTTTCAATAGAAAAGGATTGTTCTCCCCATATTTTGATCTTTGCTGATATGTAAAGATTTACAGTGCTACCTTCAGGCTAATGCAGGGACCATTTTGACAGGCCTGGGAAAGCACATGAAAGTGCTGCTTTCTGCCCATCTGGCTTTTTCACCTCAAACAGGATTCAGGTTTTTTCAACCTTGTATTTGCAGGAATTTCTTCAAAAAGGAAGAAAAATGTAAAAAAAATGACACAGGTTCCAGTACATCACTATGAAAACAGATTATTTTCTTACTCTAGGACAGACTTTTTCAAGGGAAGGAGTGTTCAGAGTAAATAACATATTGTTTGTAACATTTTGGTGATATTAAGAAGCATTTGTGCCTGAGAATCAATGCCATTTACAGTGGTACTTACAGAGTACTAAACAGCTTCTCTGCTCCTTTGCTTTTTAATCAGAATATCATCCTGTCATTCTTTTTCTTTTCTCATTGTAAATCTTCACCACACCCTTGTACTTTTCCTATCCTGCCTCTTCTTTTCTTGTTTTAATGCATCTTTCACAATTTGCAAAAACAAGCCTTTGTTTACACATTTGAAAGACATTAAAATTATAGAAATTTCATTATCTACTGTTTAGCATTCAAGAAGCTTGGCTTTTAAATTTGTATGAGTAGCATATGGGTGGACCTTCTCTGCTAGTCTTGCTTTTTTGTTTTATCTTTTTTAATTCATTCTGTACACAACCAGTACTTAGAATTACTGCTTTGATCCTGAACACTCTATGAACTCACTAAAAAATTAAATAACCACTTCTGTAAAACAATTGTAAATACTTCTGGTTGTAAAAAAATAAAAAAAAACTCTTCATGCTTCATTTTTATGAGGAAGGAATATCACCGTGAAAATATTCAGTCTTGTAATCAATAAACATAACCTTCCAGTGTGTTATTACAGACCTTCATTTGTCTTCAGGTTTTACTTGCAAATATTACTGGCTGCATAGCATGAAGGTCATTTTTTGGAAAGTACACATTTCAGATACAAAAAAGGTAACATGCTACCGGAGTATCTGTGTTTCCAGAAAAATGCTATAATAAGCTACTACAGAGTGAAAATAAATAACAATTCTGAACTCCATTAGCTTTTACAAATGTCAGTTTTATGAAGCCAGTGACTGAAAAGGAAGTGTTATTCCTAGTTTTTGCTCGATATAGTATTGTCAAACCTGATGTTTGGCATTTCAAATACAAAATGAAAATTTATCTGTGCTTTCAGCTTCTTAGCAGGAACACAAACACCCTAAGTGGAGGAGTTAGTTCTCAGATTTATCCATTCATCTCATTTTCATCCAAAATCAAGGACGATGTTTTCTGCAGAGAGGAGTTTAGTATTGTTTTCTTGTTAGTTCCACTTGCTTTCAATGTGTCAGCATTTAGAAACTAAGCTGTTTTGCTGGAAGTCTGGGCACAGTATCTCATCTGAATGCAGCCAGTTAAGTATCAGAGACTGAAAAACTCTCTATTCTGGGCAGATGCTTGCAACATCTCTAAAGGTTCTTTGATTAACTGAGGTGAAAACATTCTGTATAACAGGGTCAGCACACACAAGCTTTCATTATTTTCTTCATTTACATCAATTAGAATTATGGAGGGCCTGGGGCTACTCCTGTCTTCTAAAAACATGATCTACTCCTAGGTGATGTTTAAATAGAGCACCAGAAAGACCACATCATATTTCATTAACAAATAAAACTTTTATTCCTTTCATCAATGACAGCAAGATTTATATTAGGTGCAATGCTAAAGCAAGTCATTAACATATATCACTCAAGGTGGTCAAACTCTGAAGAACTAGAGCTTGGTGTATATCACAACAGTCAATCCAAAGAGAGTGAATTTCATTTTTGCACAGACTGCATTCAAGAAAGAATAAACATCAACTCCAACCGATTTTGCAAATTCCTGTTTTCTTTTTATGGCAGCTGACTTCAGATGTGTACAAACTACTGCTTTTTATTATGGCTCAACCGGAGAATGCCTTAACAGACTGAAAAAGAAAAAAGAAATTGAGTTCAGGTCCTCTACCTTGAAAACTGGATGAAAGGAGTAAGTCTACCAGGCATGGAGGTGACATAGTATATCACATGTCAGAATTAGAGAGGTATTCCAGGAGTGAACCAAAAGAAACATGGTATTGATAATACTGTAATTTTCTACGGTCCAGTGTGTAACTGCAGACATCTCTCCCCTGGATGTTGTGTTCAAGGTGAAATCAATGCCACATTTTCTCTTTTTCAATGTAAGCTATTCCAAGTTGCTATCGACTTTTCAGCAAAGCAAAATTTGATTCACCAATAGTTTTATCAACATGTATAAGATAATTTCTTGCATCAAGACTATTGCTGCACACATGGTGAATATTTGTGCAAATTAAAAAAAAATTGTTTTGAATGGTAGAGTAATATGGTTTGTTAAATAACATTGGGTCCATGCTGTGGCTGTAAATTCAACCATGCAGACAAGAACCTAAATGTCTCATATTTTGTGTGGAAAGGCTTCTACTTCAAATATTTTTTTCCTATTTCCTTTCCATGTCCCCATAACACCCTCTAGACTCTAAGTCTAGCAAACTTATTCAAGTAGTGAAAGAGACTGTTGGTAGAAACAGAGTGGAGAAATACATATTTTCCATTATTTTACATGAAGTAACTTAAAAAGGCAATGACTGACGTTATTAATAGAGATGCCAGGTAGACTTGAGCAGTCTTACTCTGGCATCAGGAAAAAAGTACAAGCACAGTCACCTGATGGTTGTGTCTGTAGTGGCCCAAGTAGGCCACCAAAACTTAAAGTTGGGATTGACCCAAACCATCCAGAGCTATTTTGTCATCTGAGGTCTTTGGTGATCCTGCAGATTTAGAAGAGGGGAGGGAAGTCTCACAGAAATCACATAATGTTTTATCTTTTTTTTCCTCTTGTTTCTCCTTTTCAACCTTTGTTCAAACCTCACACAGTATGACTAGAAAAAGTTTTTGCAACAGCTCTGATTACCTGTCCTGAAGTTCAAAGATCTGGTCTGCTTGGATCTATAACAATCATATTTGAATATGCTTTTTACACTTTAATTCCAAGTGAGAGGTGCTCAGCTTTTTGGTGTGCTAATTATATAATATTAATATTCTAAAGCAAGGAACTCATGGAACAATTTAATGTTCTAGGCTTACTCTCAAATTTTGGACTGTATCACATATAGGAATTACATGTCAACATAAGGCTTTAGGAGCCAACTTCAGGCCTAGAGAATGAAACAAAAAGAAAGAAGAAGAAATTTGGTTTTAATATTTTAGAGACAACACAGTTGTATTCAATATGATACGAAATCTTATTTAAAGAGACAAGAGAAAAAAGTTAGCTCACAAGTAACATGAAGAATTGGAATGGTGAAGGGTGACAATCTGTGGTTTTAACAGTTGTTGTGATGGGTCCTTACCAGAGAAGTCAGAAACCACTAGAAGCTATGATGTCTGTTACTATAGATCATTGTCCAACCAGTTTTTGCACAAGATTTTGTTTGTCTTGGTGTTGCTTACTGTTTTCATATTGTCTAGTTCAACTCTATGGGACAACCTGAGAACTTGGGGATCTAATGGGGATCGTATTTACTGTTTCCATATCTATGGGGAGAGAAGATGGAAAGTCCATGTTTCAGATATTGCCCATCAGATTTCTTATGATAAGTACACTTGAGGCCATGCTGAGTGCACAGCTCAGGACTCCAGCAAATTGAATCATGTCTGAACAGTGCTCACCAGCAGAAAAATGCACGGCTGTTCACCCTGTGCTACACTAAACATCCTGGGGATTACTCTGACTGAAACTTAGTTCTAGGAGCTGTAATTAGTAAGTTCTAAGAAAGGAGAAGCTATAAACTGCCTGGAAGCTCTGTGGCTGGTAAATCCCAGGTGTTATGTTGTTCTGAATTCCCCTTTGAATTCCAGGTGAAATGCATGTGGAAAATACATGTTTAGTTGTTGGTTAATACTGCATGTCATTGAAATGGGTAGCTATTTCATTCCACCTGTTGCCATAAAAATGTTGACCTAAGAATACAAATAATTTTCTCATGTGATGAGTTGCTATATGAAAAATAGATAGATTAAATAAATACAGATAAAATAGCTGTTGGGTACTAAGGCAGTAATGATGATTACAGAGTACAGTTTTCTCAGATCATTTATGAAAGTTCAAAAACCTTGACAGTAATTTCCACAAATCAGTGTATTTTCCCTGATTTCCTGTTCTATCTCAGCACTTTCTCACAGCTTTAATCAAACAATGGTTAAATTTGCAAATAAATCCAAGTACAATGTACCAGGACTGTACTAGAGAAAACAGAACTGGAACATCTAATCCCTGGCTGGAAAATGAACACCAGAGCACTTTTTGCAAGCTAGACAAGATAACAAAGGCACAGAGTTCATTACACATATTACATATTACAGTTGTGACTGTACAAAATCTGTAGGGCTGGGAGAGGGAACTGAATTTTCTGTCATATGATCCACCAGTATATGAAATTATGACAGGATCTTTGCTCCATCAGATACTCTGTGCTCAGCTCCTTTTCATGGAGCTGGAAAGGATTTATTTTCACACAGAACTTTGCCCTCAATTGATATTATAATGATTCTTGTAATTTTGGTCTTTCTCTCTATCTGATCTGATATGTTAGATGTTGACAGTAAGTTTTAACATATGTTTTTTCTGTAGATTTTGACAGAGTGCTGTTATTTCCTGTATAATAACAGTTTCAATTTCCTGTTCACCATTTTAGTTTTTCATACGGTGATCACAGAATAAAATCTTTAGGAAAGACTGAATATAGTTTGATCTATAAAGATGGCCTGATTAATGAAATGATTAAACTCATTTTTTGTAGCTAACAGATAAAGTTGAAATGAGAGCACATTCCTCTTCCTTTTATAGAGCTGGTTTCGTGACTATAAAAAACAAGATGCTATGTCTAAGAAGATTCTGATTTTTTAAAAAATTACAAACATGAACTTAAATAGGAGACTAAAATTAAACAGCACTACAAAAAGTCAACAAATCTTTGCCCATTCTCTGACTTCAGAAATGCTAGAAAGTTAATTTTCTTGACTGAATATTTCTATAAAATTTTAGAATATTGTTAATATATTTACCTTGAAAAGGACTCTTCTGCTATCTCTTTAGAGTATAGAAAAAGAATAGTTCAGATTACCATCTCTTATGACCTGGAATAGATCTACTGCTTAGCATTGAAGCACTTTAGACATGCTGAACTATATCTAAGCTAAGAAGTAATGCTGTGCCCTGGGACTGGGTCTCTCAGATGCAGAATGGGGGATGCAGAACCGCATTAGACCTGGTCCTAAAGACTAGGTCTAATGTCATCTTGTGAACTGAAAACACATCAGCAGCTAAAACACAGTCAGATTCCTTTTTGAAGTCTTCCTTCTTGTTGAGTTTCATCTGAAAATAATAAATACCATTTGTTCTTTTGGGCACTCTTCAGTATGAACAAAAGCACCATAAAATATGTAATTAGAAGGAATCAATTCAAAATACACACCTGATACAACCTACACAGGCAGTGTAGATGAACCTTATACAATTCTAGACAATGTCTCTCTCATGATTCTGAAAAATAATTCTGTGTAACTTTGCAGGCTAAGATTATTAAATCAGCCTAGAGTTCCCTCTTTTAAATTGCCTACTAGTTTACATCCACAGCTCAGCAGTAAGTTTAACACAGTTCTTTGGAGAACCACCAGTAGAGTCACTTGTGCATCTTCTGCCTTGAATTTTGAGGTAAATGGCAGTTCATGGCAGTCTCAAGCCAGACCTTGAGGTCCTAGTGAAGACCTGTTTTCCCCAGCTGTGGGATGTGCCATGTGATCATTCCAGTGTCCTCCAAAACGCACAGGCAGAAATACAGTTTAGAGATAGGGCAATGAAAGCTAATTATGTGCAATTAAGAAAAAATTAAATAATTACATGGAGTGAAACATAACACATCTTCCGTAGAAATTAAAGGCAAAATTTCCATATGGTGCATTTAGAAGCCTTCTGTATCCAATACAAAATACCTAAGAAGATTGTGACTTTTAAAATATGTAATCCTTTGGGTCTAGTCAGGCCAGTCACATTCTTCAAGTTAATCATGTGCCTGAGAGTTTGGCTTGATTGTACCAGACATGTTGCTTTGAAGAATTTAATAAATAACTCTGACTTAACTTGTGGTGTGTTTTACTGTTTGCAGAACATCATTATTTCTCTGAATTTATTATTTATTTCCACTGATTTGCTGGACATTCTTTAATTTAGTGAACCAACCATGGACAGCTGCCTTTATGAGTATTAATAGTTTGATATTTTAAAATAAGCTGAGTCTCTCAGTATTGATTTGTTTTTCGTATGATCGCAAGTGGGTATGAATACAGCCAATTAGATTTATATGAAAACTTACAAATTTCCAGAAACACCTATTTATCAGTCCTTATTTTCACAGCTCTCCTGCTGTTATTACCAGGAGAAACAGGATGATAATCTGTTGCAAAATCCCCATGATAGTGTGAGATAATCTGCTGCAGTTATGAAAAGATGCTCTTATATGTGCAGATAAAATGTACAATCTGCTTTAGGTAAGGACCAAACTTCTTATTCACAAAATTCCACTAAAACCAAGGGTGCTACAACAGAGAGAAGTTTGATCTTCAACACTTGATGAATAATGCCAGAGATCACAGATAACCCAGTTACATTCAATGCTCAGGTATCATTTCCTTCCTTATTATTACATACTTTTTAAAATACATAGGGCAAATATGAGATAATATGCTTTTTATTACCTTTGACTTTAATACCTATATACTTGAACAGATTTGGGTTTTTTTTCAGTCTCGTCACTGCCCACTTGCTTTGCCTTGAGGTCTTTTTCATGGAGTACCCCTCCTTAACACCATTTATGCTAACAGTTACATGGCTATAAGAAAGCCTTCCCAATAACAGTAAGTGCTGTCTGTGAAAAGGCACAGAACTGTCATTGTTTTAGCCAAAAGCAGGAACCCATTTCCTTTAGGTTGGCCCAATAACATCACATAAAATTCTTCTAAAATCGGGATGATAAGGCAACTTCAAACCTTCTCACATTCTCTAAGGAGAGCATACATTTTCTGTCAGAACTTCTGGTTTAAATTCTTGCCAGTCAGAGCTTCCTATGGAGCAGATGTTTTTGTGATATTGCTAAGTGTTTGTAGGGAACTTGTGTGCTTTAGAGTGTGACTTTACATACTTCATTGCACAATCCGGATAAGAAAAGGCAGATAGACCTTGAAAAAAACACACACAAATAATTTGTTTTGCTGAGTACAGGAATTAACCAGCTATTTTCCTCCAGGACCAATACACAGCCATAACAGGAAATGGTGAAGGAACAATAGAGCTGAACCTCATCACAACTTGTGATGAGACTGAGGCCCCTTATTGAATGAGTTCTCATCTTTAAGCTTCTGTTTATAAGTGCTGTCATTGCAAAGCTACCCTTTGATATGAACCCATGTTTATTTCTTATTCATCATAGTAATGTTCCAAAGAGCTACTGATATTTTAACTCACTCAACTAACTTCCTAGCCTTTCTCTCTAGGCTAGGAAAATGTAAGTTTCCAGCTCAATCTGATTTCAGGATTATTGTACATACTAGCCATTAATTATTATTTATTTTCAGAAGTTTTCAGACCACAATATAAAGATAAAATTTCCTGGTGTATCAGGTATTGCTGGGCAGTAACAAGACCTATTTAATCTCTCCTGTTTGAAGGCAAAGACTGAGGGGCTGTTTGTTTTATGCCAAAAGTCATCATCCTCTGGGTTGTACTGAGCTCACCTATCCCGGGCTACAAATTTTGGGTGGTTTCTATTTGTTTGTTTTAGTTTGTTTTTAAATTATGTACTTGCCAGGATTTAAATTAAACCTTTCAGGACTTCTGTAAGCTGGAAAGTTGGCTGTAGATCATTGTGACTGAATATTGAACTAATCACTTCAGTTAACTGTTGGCTATCACTGACAAGAGGGGAACTCAATAAACCATGAATTAATTCAGAGCTCTATTCAGCTCAATTTGTTGCTGTAAGTTACCTTTTGTGAGTTACAATATCCACTTCCCAACTGAAAAGCTCTTACTAAATCACAGCAGCAGCCAATTTCAGTCATGACCCATGCAGGGCTGCCCTTTTCTTTGTGGTATTCAGCTGTCATTCAAATCAACCCTTTTCATTAAATACACTGTACCCCATCCTATGAAAGCTAGTTCAAGACAAAACATTGCAACTGCATACTACTATTAAAAAAGGTGTGTATACACCTTAATATTTTGTATATTTACTCTCACTGATAGACAACCAGGGTGCTTATTTTTAAGAAAGATGAAAAACTGGAAATATAATTTGTTCTATGGCATATATGAACACCAAATACAATGACTTCATTTACTTAAGTATTCTGAGGTCTCATAAATGGATTTTTTTTACTGAGAATATTTATGAATTTTTGTTTATAAATTGTTATCTGGAAATGTTCCATAAACCATGCTTTCAAAATAGCACATGTATGACATGTTTTACTAAGTTTGCCCCACTATGAATGATCTTGCATCATGATTAAGGAATTCTTTCAAATACTGCTGATAAAGTTATGTGCCCTCTACTCAAAGAGTGTAAATCAGATAACCAAAGTAGTTCTTGTGGGACCAAAAAGCTATGAATTCAGGAAAGTCTTGAAAGGGATCAGAGTTCTCTCAACCACCCAGAACAGACACACACCATGTCTTTTTCAGTGAAGTAAGTGAATGTTTCACTATAGAAAAAAAGATTATAAGAAAGACAGTATAAGTAAAAGTTAACTAACACAACCAAAGCAAGCTGAGATGCAAGAAATCTATTCCAATTAGTTTAGAATGGATTTTTAATTTTTCTTTATTTTAACATAAAATCTTTATTTGGTTTCCTATTTATTTTATGCATCTTTCCATTTTTTTATTCCAAGGATGAAAATTATACTATGGAGCATTCACAAGAATCCATGTTCTGTAGTTTCCAGTGAAGTTTGTTATTAAGAATATCTAAAGAGTATTTAAAACTCCTATTACAGGAAATGCTGTGCAGAATGTTCTTTTCCCAGGACAAATTAATATTCTCTCCAGAAAATTAATACCTTAAATACATACCTGTGTTTGTGTTTATAAAAGCCATCATATTCAGACTGCTAAATGAACAGAAGTTTTTACTAAAGCTCTGTGAAGTTTCCAGTCTCGGTCTGCCCACCACTGTGAAAAGCACAACAGCAAGCAGCTTAATTAACAGTACCTAAAGAGGGGAAAAGGTGGGGTATATAGACATCAGCTGTGCTGCTGTTCATCATGAAGCTGTTTTGATGGAGAAAATATCTCTATTTGTGAGGTGTTTTCACCTGATGCATTTTTATTTTCCACAGATGCAATTTTCCCCCTTCCAGATTCAGGTAGACAGTGAACAATTGCCCCGGTAATTATTGTTTTGAATGAAGAGAATGATAAGGAAAAGGAAATATTGTTTCCCAAAAAATCCTCCTGCAACATGCTGCAGGCAGTGTTGCTCGGTACAAATATTACCATCTCTCTCTTTTGAGCACTTAGATCCAGGAAAGGCAGGCACAGCTCTTTCCTTCAGAGTGGCCAAAGGAAGAAAGGCTCAAAGCAAAGCTGCGGGTGCAGGCAGCTCACTTAGAACACTGCTGTGAGCGGTGCTCCAGGCCAGCAGAGCAGTCTGGAAGCCCACTGAGCTTGGCTTGTCCTGACTGGTGCTGTCATCCTTAGCACCAAGGGACTTTAAAACCCATGACGCTGGTGAATTGCAGCCTCACTGATTTCATGCTCAAGGAGCTTTATTGAAAATCTGGCTGTATGACATTCTTTCTCAGTTTAATTCAATTGGTTCAGTGCTACCTTACTTTCTGTAAAGAATTCTTCTGCTACTCTTTCTTTTTTTTTCTTAAGTTTATCTCCAGTGCTAGTAGCAAGGGCTTGACTGCTGGTATACAAGCACTCCCCTCACAATGTAATAGGCACCTGACCCTTTCTGAAAAGATCATTAATCTGAATAAAATATGACTACATTAATTTATAAATCATATTTTCTTTTCCAAAACAATACAAACAAATGCTCCTTCTATGTGAAAGTCTAGGAATATTAAGAAATATGTGTTTATCTGGACAAGCAGAGTCCACCATACCTGGAGTCTACCATAAAACCTCAACTCAACCTCTGCACTATAACTTTCCCACTGTGTTCATTCTCTGATCTTTTCTTGATTCTGGAATTGCAGAGGTTCTTGCAAGTTAAGAGAGCTCATCTTAAACTCTGATTCTAAAATGTTGTGTGCTTGGTCTTGCAAAATTCTTGAACAAAACCCATGAAGAGGTCCTCTAGCAGAACCTAAAGGTGAGCTATTTTCTCCCTTTTTCGTGCTTTCCCGACTGAAAGTACAAGCTACAATGCCAAAGAATTTCTTTCAACCCTAGTCTCCTTTCAGCCAATGTGGTTTTATACACAAAAGCAATTTCGGTATGAGAAAAAATGGGCTCCTTTTCCTGTCTAGCAGTGTTTAAAGAGTGATTTTGGAGAAGACAGACATGGTTTTGAACTGCTTCCAGCTGAGAACTACAGCTAGCCATGCCACTTTCTCTAACCACTGACTAATTACATACATTTTTAATGCTTTATAGGAACTTCTACTTTTGGTACAATTTGGAAGGGATCCTTTGTGCAGAGGATGACTGTTTACATAGGAATGTCACTACTTTATGCTCCTCCTGCGAGAGGCAGCAGGATCAATGCTGACTTACTCCTTCCAAACAGGATTGCACGGCAAGAAGGAAGGTGCAGGGCATGCTGCAGACTGAGGAGCAGAAGTGCAGGCCCAGAAAATGTCAATAAAGAAGGAGATTAAGCATCATCTCTGCTTTATCCAAGGAGCAAATAGGTGGGAAGGGTTTCTTTGGATCAGCCACAGAGACTCTATTCCAGACATGGTAAATGGAGAATAATAATTCTGTGGTTTGTTTGTTTGTTTTATTGCTCTTGTTGAAGACTATAGAAAAAAAAAAAAACCAACAAAACAACCAGCAACGCATTTCATGTCTTTGAGATCTCACAGAAGGTCTCTGAACCTTATGACTTGTTTATTTCTCCTTCCATTTTTCCATTTATTTAAACAAAGAAAACAGCCCTGTGGAATAGTAGGATTTTGTAGGAGTCATAAATAAGTTGTAAAAGCTAGAAAGATTTTCAGCAGCGAGTATTGCTTCTCAGCACTGCACCTGCCATCTATTTAGAGAAACAAGTGGAGGTTCTGCAGTTTACGCAGACTTTTTACTAGGCTTCACCAGCTTGTTTCCCAACTGTACAGATAGCCTTCTTCCTTTGCATTTTCTCAGGCAAAATAAGTTTTTCAGATTTTCAGCTTTTTGACTCTGCTTGTATGGCCTGTGCAGACTCTTTTTACCTTGTACTACATCACATAGAGCTTAAAGGAGCCAGAGACATCTACTGTGTCACACAAAATGTGTTCTCTCAGTATTCACCTGGCTTTGCTTCACTGCAGATTCTCTCTCAGAAACTCAGTTCTTCTATATATGCACCTGACAAATTAGTGAGAAATCTATGCCTACCATGATGAAATTAAAAAGAAATATTGATCCCAAAATTTCTGGAGAAATAGAAAACAAAGCAAATTAGCAAAACATCAGAAACTGAAATTTACTTGACTTTTTTAAAATTTATTTACATGCACTTGGAAAACTCAAGGTTTTCATTTGAACCAGAGATGAGTCAAAGCAGGATTTTGAAAAAGAAAATTATTCTGAATATTGGGGCTGAAGGGAGATTCCTTCAGTCTTCAGTCTCCTTGTTCAGATTCTTTTTTTTTAGTGTGTAAAAGACTGATGAGAGCAAAGGGCAGTTGTTCCTTTCTTTGGAATGCATGTATGGTTTCAAATAAATAAAGATGCTTAACAAATGGAAAGATTAGTATTTCTGCACATTTTAAATGAGCCATGCGTGACAGTAGCCTAATTCTTTTTATACAAACCAAGTTCACACAAAGAATGCATTAAACATGAGAAATGCATGGATATTTTTACGTATTCAAGACTTTTCAATAGAACATCAAAACCAGAAAATGTTCACAAGGATGAGGCCTCCTGGGAATATGCTATTATGTTTTTCATAAGAATAAATAGTTCCAATTTTTATCATCATAAGTTTTTCTTTCATGGTGCCCTATCTAAATTATTATTTTGGTCTAGTTACAATGAGAATTTGAGTGTGTTGGACAGTTGTAATTGAAGAATTGGAGAAACTCGCCTCTTTACTCTTAGACCACATATTCCCTTATTTCTTTATTGAGTGCATGCTCTTAAGAAATTTAATCCCAAATAGTCTTATCAGTCAAAAAGCTGTCGGAGCTGTAATGACTTGAATTAAACCCATTTTTATTGTATGTTTAAACTGTAATGACAAGTGGTAAATTTTTCTCTCCCTGTATCAAAGTAAGAGCAGTTTTTTGACTATAACAATTGTACCTGTGATAATTACATGGACACATGTAATTATCCAAAAAGAAATTCCAAAAAGAAATTTCCTAAAGGAAATCTGAGACCCCCCCTTTGGTTTCTTCTCAGGCTAGGGCTCCCAGTATTGTCTTATCAATATATTCAACTGGTCCCTTGAACCAAGACTTCCAATGCTTCTACTGTCTATACATCATAAAGAGTTTCACAATAAAGCCATATCTGTGCTTCATTTTAATATTTTCCAGCATGGGGTTGAAAGGACTGAGACAGCTGTAGGGCACAGATGTTGATGTTTGAAGTGATTTATCTCCCCCTTAGTACCTCTAGCTAAGAAGTTGACTTTGCTGTTTTCACTGCGAGTCTTGGTGAGTATTTGGTTAATCTGGGGTCAGCCTTCTTGCAGATGGTGCTTTGAGACTGCTGGAAATATGATTTCCAGAATTCCTTTTGTGGTTAATATTGTTTAAGTTCTTCCCTCTCTGAGTGGAATTTATGTTTAAATTAATTTAAAAATCTAGTGGTAAGGATGAAGAATTCTTTGTGTCAAGTTTTGCTTGAAATGGACACAGAAGGGCCTGTTTCTGGGATCTGGCTTCCTACATGATAGTGTTGCTCAGATTCATGAGTAAATTTAGTCTCCTAATTGTACCAAGAGTCAAACTTATAAAAAGAGGTTCATCAGTTCTCCGTGCATATGTCCCATTATGTTCCTATACCTAATGGCACGTTGTGTCTTGAGCTTTGTTAAATCATTTAATTAAAACATGTTAACAAAGCCTAAGAAAAATAAATGAAACTACTCACAAGAAAATTAAATTGAGAAGCTAAGCTCATTTATAATTATTGTATTTCAATTAGGCTTTACTAGGGCTGGGTGAAGGTAGAGATAAAAAGAAACTACTTTGATGTCTGAGTTTCATAAATATTTCTAGTGTCCTATTTGTGAAGTCCACAATGTAATGATAACAGTTTACTGCATGCAAGCTTTTTCATGCCAATTACTATACTTAAAAATTCAGTCATAATATTACATCAAAACATGTCAAGGCTCAGCCCCTAGGTTTGTAAAACAGGTTTTCTTTATTGCACTTAAGGGAAGTAACACTACTCACACCTCTGATTCACAAATTCAATACACTTTTATAGTTACCCTGCCAGAAGTCCTGATTCATTCAGTTTATAGAATTTTATTAGGTGACTCTTAGATCAGGTCCAAATCTATTAACTGGATTAAAGCACATTTGTTAGACAGAAAAGGTGTATCTTATTTCTCACTAATATTCATCAGATTTTAGCTTCTAGTTTTTCCATCTTATCATATTCTGCTTCTAAATTAAGAAGTCATAAAATAAAAGAAACATTCTAGTGGTGTAAATACTTACTGTTAGTCACCTCTTCATGTTTCTCACCACCATAAAATGTTTTGCTTTCCCAAGCTTTAAAGTATAATAGTTCTAAAACTTCAGAAGTCAGTCTTAATTTTTCACATTTTTGATAAGTTCATGAATTAAAATGTACTATCTTTGGCAGACCTAATAATGCTAACCAGCTCATTACACACTATCTTCTCCTTCCAAGAGCTATGCTTTCCTAAATTACAATAATTTTAAAAATAATTAGCAACAAATTACCATACAAAGGAAGTAGTGCCATTCATTTTGAAACTACATTTCTTTTTCCATTCCAAGTTATGGCTCAAAAGATCAAATAATTTCCAACAATTGTTGCTGATTTTCCTCCTGAATTTCTTAACTCTTCTAAAGTAGTGCTTGTTACAAGTATGATTCTTTCTTGAAGCATATGAAAACACCCATTAATTTTCATAAAGATGACCCTAGATGAGCTAAGTTAATGATGCACATATGTACTTACAAATTAGAAGGCTGATAGATAGTCCTACATATTTTTCATCATACCATTATGATCATTAAAAACACCCCATTACTTTGTTTAAAAAAAAAAAAAAATTATCATCAAGCCACTGATTTCTTTCCCCAGTGAGAGAAAGACATTGAGTGATTCATTCAAGTTGTTTGGGTGAATTAGTTCTAATGGATTTTTGTATATTTGTTTTTTTAGCTCTTGTCACTGCCAGGAAATGAGCTCATTACTTAATCTGGAAACCCAAAAGCAACTTTCGGGCATGCCTAATGTAGATAAGTGATTAGACAATTAATCTGATCACAATAATCTGGGAAAGAAAACAATGGCATAAAAGTACCTTTTAAAGCTTTTGTCATGGTTAAATTTTGGCTTCAGAAAGCCACCCTACCAGCACTAAGTTAAAGTGTGAATTCATCATTCACATGCTTCTTCCCATTGCTCTCCATTCCAAAGAAATAGAGTGGAATCTCAGCATAATGTTTTTTCAGAAGAAGTTTTTAGACAAATTTAACACTTTCTAAAAATACTCCTTAACTGTTTGCCAGTGGTTTCATGGCCTTGATGGCAGCCATGACACCATCATAGTCTGCTTTGCCCTCCAGCTGTACAAAATAATTGGTTATATTCATTTATGCTCTCTCTGTCACAGTGAGTCAAATATTCACACCAAGTCAACATTACTCAAGGTCTCTTGTCTCCCAGTGTGTTTTGATGCATTAAAGATAAAACATGGCTCTAGAAGACTATTGAAAAGCTAAGAGCCTTTCTGTGAAATGACTGAAGGCTTTAATTGTTGTTGACATATTGTAAATGTCACATATTCTGTTGAGATGACTTTCTCATACTGCTTTCACAGATGAGGTTACACAATTGTAAAGCAGAATGATTCTGGGTTGTTATGGGTTTATTTTGTTTTGCTTTTGTTACAGCTCCTTTACAACAACCCAAACTAGAATCACAAAGTAGAATTATCAGGTTGGAGGACACCTTCAGGGGTCTCCAGTGCAGCTTTCACTTCAAAGCGGGGTTGTCTATGAAATCAGACCAGGTTGCCCAAGATTTTATTCAGTCTCATAAAACTCCAAGGAAGGAAACTGCACAATCCTCTCAGGATAACCTCTAGGCAACCTCTTCCAGTACTTGAATGTCCTGTAGATGAAAATATTTTGCCTTAAGTCAGAAGTCCCCTGTTTTAATTTATGATCATTGTCATTTTTTCTCCCACCATGCAAGTCAGTGAAAAACCTGGCTCCCACTTCTTAATGACCTCATTTTTGGCCCAATCCCTGGGTCTTTTCCCACAGGTCAAGTGTTGCAGAGCCTTAGGCATTTTAGTGACCTCTGCTGAACTTTCTCCAGTTTATCAATATGTTTTTTATGTAAAGAAGACAGATGGAGTTTAATAGGTGTCATGCTAAAGGAAATAAAAATTTTCCTGGATTCACTGGCTACTTAGTGAATAGTTCTTGATGGGTGGAGCAGCACTGGCTTGGAGAATTTGTGATCACAACTGTGCTGATGGAGCAATTTTCATTGCATGAACCTGGTGTGATCAATGCTATGCAAATATGTGATACAAATGACCATAATCTACGTTATGATTGTACTGTGTGACTCATTGCTGGGGGACATTCTGGCTGTTGGAAATAGCTTTTCAGTCCACAATAAGGATGCCAGGAATATTTAGGGAACTAATTACCTGTAAACCTGCCCCCTCATGCAGCTGTTAGTGGAACACACAGCTTTTTTGGTAATTTTTTTGTACAGTTTGTGGTATTCTTTGAGGACTGTTTAGTAATGATTGTCTGTAGCTGACTGTTAAACCAGTAAATTTCCAGTGACATTTTAATTTCCACAACTTTGTATTGAAACAAGTGATGGCAAATCATATCAGTGGTTTCTGCTTCTCAACTGAGAAGCAGAAACTCCTTAAACTTGCCAAAATTTATCAGCATTGGCCATCAGACTGCTCACTCCAGTTCATTGTAAGAATTGCAACACCTTCTTTATTGAAAATTGAAATCTCCCTATCCAGAGGAGAAAAAGAGCGTGAGACACTAAATCTGGATCTGATGAGGTTTTTTCATCCATCTGGTGAGGTTTCATGCATTCCCAGAAACTATGTCAAAATTTCTTTCTCATTATATTTATCTTTCCAGTATTCACTTCATATTAGCACTCAATATTTTTATTTGCCTATTTGTTAATTTGGCCAGGAATCAATGGCACAAGCAATAATGATGCCCAATGATAGAAAGCTGAGAAAAGAATCTGGGATATTCAGTAATGAATGTATTCACTGATGGCTAAAAATATAATCTTATATGAGAATAATAGCATGACCACTCTAGTCTCATCAAGAATGTGGATTAGCATGTATTTTAGAATGTATTTTTCCATACACTTCAGCATGTATTTTTTCAAGTTGTATTAACTATAACTATAATCAATGCTGTATCATAATTTACTTCTTCAAAGCACCCCATATAATAAAGAATGTCAAACTGTAGCATTGTTCTACAGGATTAAATATATCTTATTTTCCCCACACAATTTATTACTTATTTCTTTGGTAAGTGGGATGAACACTGATCCCTCAAGTGTTTAAATACCATTGAAGCTGCTGCCTCAGCACACAATGGTTTCTGTTACAGACACACTTATTACAAAAGAACGGCTGAGGAAAGCTGGGCTCGGACCACATGCAGCTGACGGCATTGCTGTCCACTGGAGAAAAGAGATACACACAAGTGTTGGTTTAACATCCCAGCCAACAAGCTAGGCCCAGTTTAAATTCCCCCTCCCCCAGCTCGCCTTCCTTGTGTGTGTGTGTGTCTCCCTCTCCCTTTGTTAGATTCACACACTCTGCTTTTCCAATTGCTTTAGCCCGAAGCAGTTGACATTTACCCCAGCTAGATAATCGAGGAATAACATTTGCGTTACAGTTTAACATGACCTCTGCCTCTACAGCTCTTTTTAGATTACCTTCCCCCCAAAAAAATGGTCGCTGACACCATAGTGAGGCAGGAGATGGGAAAAAAAGAAAAGAGAAGCTTATTATTGCAGTGGCACAGTCAATGTCATGAGAAGCTGCTCTGCCCTTTTCAGTTGTGGGTGAGCAACTATTAAGGAAAAGGTATTAAAAGGAGGAACAACTGTGATGCGAGGGACACACAGGTTAAGCTCAAAGCAAAGGTTAATGGATTGACTGTTACCTGTGTATGAGGCTTAATGTTGGTCTATACACAAGAGAATTGCTTCGAGGTTGTATTTTTTTCATGAAAGTAAATTAAAGGGCTAATTTATTCCAGCATAAAAGAGTGAGATGCTGCTGTTGTTGTTGTTGTTGCTTTAATAAACAAGGAAACATTTTAAATTTAAAATGTTTGCTTTTTATTTCCAGTACAGGGTGCTATTTCCACTACAGTGTGATTGTGAAAAGAAGAGCAAAAATTGGCATTTTTAGCTGAAGACACTCACTTAAATTTAAATGGAAGAGTTGTTCAAGGAAACTGGACAAAGTTTAATAATTTAATAATTATATCTCAAATGCAAAAGGTTTTGTTTAAAAAGATTGTATCTCAAATAGAAACAAAGAGTGATGTTTTCTTAAGAGCAGAAGACAAGGAAAACAATATTTTCTTCAGATCTCTGTTTTTCAAATTTAAGATGTGTTTCTATATTAAAATAGATGTTAGACATCAGTGGCTGTAAATTCTTAGAAAAGCTCCAAGTGAGGAGATCACCATGGTCTATAAAGAGTTAACAAAAAGTGGGAAAGTAGTTCCTTGTTTGTAAATTACTCAGTCAAGTTAATGTCTATACAGTAAAAGGAGATTATCTCTACTTATTTTAGGATAAAACCAAAAGAGGCTGACGTATTCAAAATTTTGATTTGTTTTTTTTTTCATTTACATCGTCATGATAATGAAAAAATAATTGGTATATATAATGTTTACATTACTTATATCAATATAGAAAAATTATTATGATATAGAACTTATCATATTGCCTCCTCCCTGTGAGTGAATTTAAGCAAAATCTTCTTGTCCATAGAAGAAGTGACAGAAGACAAATGAGTTTATAATGAAAGGAAACCAACCAAAATCAGGTTTAGGCCATCTGTAGATTTTGAACTTTGTAGAGGCTGTTTCATCATGATCAATTCCTTTATCTAGAGTCTTTCTTAAACAGCACCTTCCACTTGATTAAATCATGTTTTCAGAGAAAAGCTGAGCACATAATATCAGCATGAATGCTAGAAGCAGACAAAAGAGGCAAATCAGTCAGATATTCACAAACTGTCACTAAAACTTCCTTTTCCTGCTTGCTTGTAATTTTGGGAGGGAGAATTACCAAAAGAAATACATAACAGAAATCCAAATAAAGAATAATTAGCAATATGTTGGTTTAACTCAATGTCAGCTTTAAAAAACCTGACATTTTAGAACTGGTCTATTACTTCCTCAAAATATGACCTGAATATGATTCTCCTTCCTTGCCAATGTTGAACCATTTCCCAATGTTAATTTTGGGGTATTTTGCCCAATTTTATTTTCAATTTCTCAGATAACTTCCAGTATTTTTCATGGCAGACTACTCCTTAGCTTAATGTATCCTGCCACCCAGAACTTATTTTCCAATACTCATCCTTTTGCCCTGTCTATTATTTCAAATGATTTTTCAGCACAAAGACTGAGTTATATCCTCACACACTCTTACCAGCTGCAGCTGGAAAGATTGTGTTATGAGCAATTGCTCGCACCAAAAGACTTTAATCCTTATTTATATCCAACATGAGACTTAATTATCACTTCTTCACACTAATTTTATTATGTATATATGTATTTATTTCTTAAATATTTGGTTATTAAGGATGGAAAACTACCATATATTCTCAGCTATTACAGTGAAATTAATTACTGTGCTCTTCTTTTTTTTAATTTAAGTCAGTGGCATTTGGCCCAGACATAGTTTATTAGATGAGACACAAATGCAATATAAAAATCTGTGTAAGTATTTCCCTACTGTAAGAGGAAAATGTGATATAGTTCATAAAAAATAAATGCTTCTATGTGAAATTTATTTTTGTATTTAAGGAAGATATTTATGCAATTTGTGACTCTTCTTGTGGCCTTCAGTACTCCAGTGAAGGGAGTATTTCCAAAGAGTTTTTTGGTCACAGAGCAGTACAGTTTTTGGCGATGCAAATGTCAAATATAATGTTGAAGATAACACAGGATTTCTGAAAAGAAGCACTTCATATGGCCACACAACTTGTCTGATGATGCTAATGTGAGGAACAGGCACAATGGAGGCATTCCCATAGAATTGTACAGTTGCCAGGTCATTCCCTATACTGTCTAAACCCGTGGATGCAATTCCTTCTGGCTATCAAAGGAACAGAGCAGGAGGACAAGGGGGGGATTTATTCATTACTGTATTTATGACCAGTAGTTTTCTTTCACTGTGAGCAGACACACTAAGGAACATTTTTGAAGGGTGTTACTACATGATTTTTTATTTGAGTCTTTCCTAAAGTGTGACACCAACCAGAACAAAGTTAAAAGTTAAACAGGGAGAGAAGAACAAAAGTCTTGACTGATGCACCAGAAGAGCTCCTGCCTGAATAGGATTTAAGTTTGCTCACATTGGCTGTGAGAAAGCCTGCAACTGCTGAGGAATGTTACATGGATTTCCCTGCTGCTCCAACATACAGCAGAATGGCTGTGCTCAAACAACAACTTTGAGCAGTAATACCCCACCAAATTGTGCAGGGTTAAGAGGAGCCCAGTCCCATGTTACCAGAGGAACTGCAGAAAAGTTCGTGTTAAAAGTGCAGGATCTGGCCTCCCTATATTTATATTAATTGCCCTGTGAGTTGAAGTCTGTGCATGGGAAAATCATTAGGATGAAGGGCATGTTTCCTTGTTTATTAAAAACTCTGCCCTCAGTTCACACATGACCAATATGGATGCTCACCTGCAAAGAATAGCCTCCTCTAAATCTCCATAGGCAACCTTCCTGCAAAGGAAGGCCTCGTGCTGCCAGACCTTGAGCAGATGCCTAAATTTTAAGAACAATAAAGTTTAAAATACTAAAAGAATTCAAAAAATGCATAAGCTATAAAACATTTTAAATGACATTTGGTTAAAAGTTGCTTCATTCAATATCCCTCTTTTTCCATCTCCAAGCTTTGTTTATTTATTTATGACCACATTTACTTTAAAAGCTATAAATGGGGAAATGAAGTTGAGCTAGTGTCTTAGAAACCATAAGGAAAATATATTGGGAAATTTGCTCTTTAGCTGACCACTATTTATATATGAATTACTGCCACACAGAATGAGGATGAAAATATTTTTTCCCATTTTTGTTTTCAGGTGAGTATTGTAATGGTTGGTTTAGTTTTTAGTTTAACAGCACATGGAGACTGTATCTTTCAGCTGGATACATTTATTTCCAGGTACTTAGAAGCTGACTTTTATGAGATTATTTAGTCAGTGATTATTTTTGTTGAGAAATGTGTCCTTTATCCTTCTCATTCATCCACTGCTAAGATATTTCTGTTTGTCAGAATGCCTCCATTTCTGATAAATGACTGAAGACTGACTGCTACACTTTATTAAAAAGTAATAACAATTTTTGTACGCACCCTTCACATTGTAAGGGGGGGACCATGAATCAAAGGACACTGCCTGTCTGGGCCTGATAAATGCATCGTTTACCAGCTGAGGAGTTATTTAGGACTGGCTATTAATTTAAATCACATTTATCTTCCCTGAATGGGGGGAGGTTGCTGTGATAGGACTGCGAATGACCAATAGTGCAGCTAAGTGCACATTATTTATTACTACCGCCTGCAAAGCACTGCACAATATGTTAAAAAACCCCAGTGCCAATTACCATGGTTAATCTAGTCAGGGCAGTAACAGATTTCTTCGTAACACAAGCCAATTTCTACACTTGTACTTTTGAATCTCTAGAAAGTCAGTGTTTGCTCAAAATTCCTGATGATTTGAAACATTTATTTATCCTCTCCTAAACCATTATAAGGAATACCAGCACTCTTTAGTTTTTCCTTTATTTTGGGAAAAAAAACTGAACAAAAAAAATACCACTTTCTTCAGATATTTTAAAATAGAAATTTCTGGAGTGCAATAAAATCATGTAAACCACAACTTCTTGGTCATTTCTGAGTTTTGTTCCAAGGCCTGTGGACAAGAAGAGGTTTTGCTGAGGCTTAGGGAACTCTCAAGCAGAACTGCTCTTGGCCACTGGAATCTAACTTGCTCAGAAAATGTTGCACATAGAATTAAAGTAATTCTGAAGGAAACCATCATACATGGGGATTTGTAAAGCCTAGGGTATGAATTCAGCAAACCACATATGCCTGTAGGATATAGTCATCTCTGCTTTGTTGCTGTGGGCTAAGGTAGTTGTTGTCAAGGCAGGTGGCTCTGATTTTTTTAAGCGTAGCTGAAATAAGTGTCTATTGAAGAACAGCTACTAAGATGCCTAAGGATGATCACCTTCTGAGAACTCGCTGAGGACAAGATGCTCTTGAGGAGGACAATGTGGTCTCGATTGTGGCTCACAGCTCAAGTAACTAACAGAGAATAGAAGCACTGTAAGGTAGACATAGACACATGGAGAAATGAAGGAACAGCAGACATCAAAACCATAGTTCTCCCCCTTACTTGCGAGAAAATATCAGTGAGAAAGATAAGAACAAAGCATTGCTTTAGTTATCTGCAATCACTTACATTCACACTCGCTCTTGTTCCACAGTTATGATAATGCTACAGTCCCTTCTGGCATTCAGCAGGGATGCTGCTTTTTCTTAATGCGAGCTGGTCATCCATTTCCCAAAAAAACCCTATTGTTTCCCACTGGTTACAAATGTCTTACTAACAAACAGATTTCCACGCAACTGCATTCAAAAACCAGCACTGTGTTAGCAGTGGTAGTTGGCTCATCTACAGAGCTGTTCCCCATACTCTGATAAGTTTATTGCCACTGCTGCCTTGCATGTCAACTCTCCCATAACTGGAAGAACAGCTAAGTAATGATTACCAATTTCCAATCCAGTGTTATGTATGAGTAATTCTGGTTTTCCATGCTTGTTGTATCAGCTCCCAGTAGTAATCAAGCCTTTATCACTAAAACAAAGTACAAGTACTGAACACCATGTTTGGACAAAGTGTTGGGTTTCCCATCCCATTAGTCTGAGAAATAAACAGGATATGTCTGTGCAATTAGCCCTAAAATAAATAAGCAGAAATTTGAATAGAAATATACTGACACATTATAAGAGAGGATTAATTCTGACCAAGTGTTGTACATACAGGTCCGTGGAAGTCTGAAGCATTTCAAGCAGATATAAGACCTTTACAATTTTTTTAAATAGTGACAACAATTAACTGAATAACTAACAAGAGGTTATCCTGACTTTTCTATCAAGAAATTTTTTAAAGACAAGATGTTGTTTATTTTTTTCCCCTTAGGCTATATCTGATTGCTCTTATTCAGCCACATAGCAGGAACTAATCCAGGCCATTTCATCACAAAAATCTTTGTATTTGTCTCCTTGTTTCTAAAAGTCTGTACAAAATTCTGGGAATCTGTTTTTCTTACTGGTATAAATCTCCTGTTTTACCTCAGAGGATTTGTGGCATAGCTTTGGAATCTAGGGCTGGAGGGGAATGTGGGGACTAAATCCAATTCCATGCTCTTGCATGCAAGCATATCATACAATCTTTTTACACTTATCAAACTCCACCTTAAAAGCAATTAGTTTTTTGTTCCTCAGCCCCTACACTCTTACCATGCTTGGGAAGCTCTGCCAGGGAATGATTGCTCTGCTAGATAAGATCCTTTTTCCAATTTCCAGCATAAATATATCTCCTATTTTTTTTCATGCCAAAGCTGGCATTCAACTTAAATATTTCGCCTCTATCTCTCATGTTTATTTTTATATGTATATATAAGCAACAGTTAAATCTCCTTTAGGGCCTGGTTTGTTAGTCTGAGCATGCCAAATTACTTTGGTGTATTTTTGATATTTATGTACCAGCTGTATTGTTTCCAGTAATAGTTCATCTTTCTTTTGATAGGTACGTGATCCCCTAGATTAGGTTTTATTAGTGTATTGGATGGTGATACTTATGCTTTCTTATCCTCTCTGGAAATATCTCCATACTGTACTTCAAAAACATATTTGCCTTTTTTCACAGCTACAGCATACAGTCATACTGTGATCAGCTAGAGAGTTTAGGTCACTCTCTTCTTGGTGATTTCTGACAGATGAGCTCAGAGTTTATAGCAGAGTATTTGTGTTATTAGTCCCTGAGTGACTGACCTTGTACTTTGTGCTATTGAATTTCATCTTACTTCTATTCCTGTCGATCTCAAGGCTATCTGATTCTTCCACTGTGATATCCCAATCCTCCTCCCTACAGAAGATGTGTTCTGGTGCTGGTGTTATCAATACTTCTGTGCACAAGTCAGATCTCTAATAAAAATACAACCACTGTCTTACTGAAATGTCTCAAACTGGACCACAATCCAGACTAATAGCCTCCTTTTTACACACCCTAGTTGCCACTGTCTACAGTGAAACCTTTACCCACATTATTTCTATCTTCTCTGAAAATCTTTGGCTGCTCCAGCTTTACCAGTTTTACTGGTCTTCTTATTTGCACCACGGTTTTGATGTCTGGTATCTGAATATCTTCCATTTGTATGATGCTAGGGATGCAAGGGTGGATTCTTGAGTTTCTTCATAGCTGTTCCTTGACACTGGATTTTCGAATCACTGTCTTACAGTGGTGCCTCAGATAGCTCTTTCTATGAATATGAATATGGACCTTTATGAAACTGTGCTGGGAGGAGAGAGAAGGAATGGAACAGACTGCCTGGTGGGACTCCAGCTTTGTATCATCTGAGAAAGAGTAGTGAAAAAGAGCCCAGGTATTGAAGTGAAGTTGAACAAAATTCCATCACTTAAATATGTGGCAAAAAAAAAGAATTCCTTGCTTTCAAATTTTAAGCTATCAGGCATACCAATATGCCAAGCCCCTGTCAAAAGCATATAATAGAATGAATACTTTTAAATCAAAAGCTGCTATCATTTCATATAGTTTTTCATAACCTGGAGTTGTACAGACTGAATATTCAGGGCAGAAGATTTGCCCTGAAGACTTTGCATGTCAATCATTTGTAGTGCAAAGAATGGGTCATATCCATATTGGGTCACATTTTGCTTCACTTGCTACAAATTCCCCAACCTAATATTTAAGCTGTGTTATACTAAAAAATATTTTTGATCGTGTCTCTGCCATGTTATGACTCGAAGCATTATGTTTGCCACACAGACTGTAGAACAAAGTCCTTGACCTGGTTAATCCTGGGGCTCTGGTCTGTCTCTGAGTTAAAGATCCGCAGACACCTCCGGAGCTAAACACAGAAGATCACACTACTTGTTCTATCGCTTCAATTCCTTCTTTTTTACCAAGAACCATTTGTAGGAGCTCAGTCTGTGCTACTTCCTCTGCTTACACTGCAGGTATTCAAAAGACAGTCAGTCTTAATTATCCCATCCCCCTTCACACATTTCCACACCCAATTAGTAATGTTCAGTGATGTATGAAGCTGAGTTTACATTAATGTAATTTTTTAATACATTAAAGTGGTGCACATCTCAGGCATTTTATAAATAAATGTCCCTAATTTATAAATACTTGTGCCACCCTGGGGATCACAGACTGTGAAGGGGAAAGGGCAACAGGGGTGCAATCCTCTCTCTTCCCACTCCCATTTGTAGCTCCTGGGGATGCTCAAAGAGATTAAAACTTGCTCTTGCCAAATCCCAGGACATGCAGCTATTACTTACTGTGCACAGTGCAATATAGTTTAGGCTCAGAAAAGAGCAGCCTAGGAACTTTCTCTTTGCTGCCACTCTAAGAAAAATTGAGGTTTTCTCTAAATAAGGAAAGGAAAAAGGTTCGGGTACATGAGAATCAAAGTTTCTCTGTCAAATCATATTCCTGATGCCTTTCAAGCCTGGAGCTCTGTAATACTGACAATAAATAAATATGTGTTTCTGCGTGTGGTGACTTGCAAGATGGAAAGGTTTAAAATTCAGATTCACATTTACCAGATCAATGAAAGGAAGATTACTTGTTACTTCAACCACAGCTTATTGGAGTTAATATATGAATTTAATTCCACATTTTAACTTGGCGTGAGACAGTAAAATGACACAGAAATGCCTTAAAAGAAAAAGTATCATCAGATGAAATTTTGTAAGTAGCCACTGATGCTGTCTGGCTTAGTTTTGAGCCTGACTTGTTCATGTTTGGGGAATGTCAACAAGATGCATCACTATAAAAATGTTCTTCAGGACTTCATCTCTTTTGCTGTCATTGCTACTAAATTTCTAAGAATTCTGATTTATTTTTATTTCATTTATTACTGTAAGATGGTACATTTCTACAGCAGAAAATTATCACACTTTAGTACAGAGTCTAGCACATTTATATAACAGCCATAAATTTTCCTCCAAACCAGTAACTAGGTATACGATATAAGGGCCAAAGTGAAATTTTGTTTTGAATACAATACACTAAACTACAAGGCAAAAAAAAAAAAAAAATATGTGTCTGTTCCCAGATATGGTGTATGCATATAGAATGAATTTGTGGTAAATCTGTGGTAAAGAGACATTTTGGCCTTTTTACAAAATGGGACAAATTAAATTTTTTCCTCCCTGTCTATAGCTGACCTCTACCACCTTTGTTTTTTAACAAGCAGAAGAAAGCCTTTTGTTTTTAATTCAAGCTCAAGGTGAAGATTGATATATAGGTAATAGTGTGAAAATTTTGGGAGTTTTGGTTTTAGTCATTGCCTGCAGTCCTTTTCTCCTGCTGCACTTCCTGTGAGATGGGCTGTGAATACGCAGCTTCATTGTTCTTTTTGGGCTATGTTTGCAGACTATTTCTAACCCGCATCAATGCAATCCAAATAATCCTCAGAAGTTGCTTCATTATTTATTAGAAAAAGCAATCTGGCATGCGGTGTGTTATTGACAGCTGAAATCCAATACTCAAAGGTCACCAAAACAAATACCAGAAAGAAAAGGTGTTAAGGCAAATAAAAATACACCTTTTTAATTTTGACTGAATTGATTAAATAACAATTGAGTGGTGTCACAGGTCATAAGGCTTTGAGACATAAGGTCAGCTTAATAGAAAAGAGCCTGGGGCCATGTCACAGGGTATGCTCTGAGGCCTAGGACTCTGAGGCCACATCATTGTGCTCGCTCCTGCCCTTACCCCATGTAGTCTGAAATGAAGAAACGCCTAAACAGAATAGAGAACAGTCTAAATAGACTAGTGCTTATCGCTGAGGGCTACCCCCTGAGTCAATGCTGTTTAGAGCTGATTGCTTTATTTGAACCGAGAGTACTGGGCATCTCTCAGTAAACGTTTTATAAAATTCAGTAGGCTGAGGAAAAAAAAACCCAAACAACTAAGAAAAAAACCAAGAAAATCTTTCTATACAAGCAGTACTCTATAACATGTATAAATTCATGTACATCTCTTTATAGTCCCACAGTTCAGCCCAGTCATTTCAGGACTGATATAAAATGAGTGAAGTAGAAAATGAGACACTTTAACACGAAAATCAAAAGAACTTTCTATGTGATTTTGAGAAGAATGAACCTTACAGTGGTTTATGCACACAAACATTAATTAAACTAACATAATTTGTTTAGTTCTGTTTTTTTGTATGCTAAATTATTTTGTTGGTAAATATAGCTAGGCCAGGGAATCTATTGCTATAGAAATTCATACCTTCAGATGCTGTGACTGATCTTTTTAAAAGGGCTTAATAATTTTACATTTAATAACACAAATGAAAAATTTTGGTCTGTCTCTAGTTCAAGGAGTGACTTAAACCTATATGTCCCATCAAAGTACAAGTAACTTCATTAACTTCAGCAGGTTAAGTGGAAAACAGCATGTAGGAAATTCAGTATAGGAAAGCGAGAAGTTATCTGGATTATTTTACACTTTCATGACTACCTGCTGGCTCCAGCAGAGGCTAAGGCGTATCTCCCACTCCTGTGGCTGAATTTTCTAGCACTCTTCTCTCCAACTCTTCCTGTGTCATTCCCACCTTGGACTGGTAAGGTAAACAGCTGTTACTGAAATGTTTGACAATATTTCTCCATGGAAGAGATCTGGTCTGGAAAGATTGTCTTTTTTTTGAACAGATTTGTATAGTCTATTTTGGGTTACTGGTATTCCAGCATCCTTTTGAAAATGAGCTCCTGCAAAACCCTGTCATTCCCAGATTTCCCATGGCAACGGAGTTGCTAAACTTTGCCCTGGTTTTAGGCCTGATCATGCTCCCATTTAATGAATGGCTAAACTTATGTTGATTCTCAGGACAGTGATTCTGATTTTAATCTTTTATTTGTTACCTAAATTCTAATTTTGCACGCTTACACATTGACTCACTACATAACTCAAGTAGAGGAAATTTCTAGAGTTATATAATTTTTCAGTTTTCAAAATTTGTCATAATCTATGAAACATGTAAGAAGATTCACAAAAAATTGAAATTTTAGTCTAGTTATGCAAGTATTAATGAGTTATGATTTTAAAATATAAACAAATATTTAAGGAAATAATGTATGGGATCAATTATATGACAATAGCCACTGTCTCATATGACTTCATGGTGGAAAGTATGCTTTTTACCACTGAGAATCTGATACCACTTTTAATGCATTTTCTACTTAATGACAATTTTAATTGCCTGGAGTAAGAAAAAATGGCTTTTGTTTTAAGATTTCTGGTTTACCTATTTTCTATGCTTATTGTCCTGGAAGAGTTTGTTTCCTTTTCAATCAGTTTATTTTAAGGAATAACCAATGGCTCCAAAAGATAGTGCTTTAAAATATAATTATACAAACAGTGAAGTTCATGACCTACTCTGTCTACAAACATAAAAAGCTAAGACTTTAATTCACAAACATCTTTATCAGCAGTCGTAAAACCCATAAATCACTCAATGATATGGACAATGTTTAGTACTCTCAGGAAAGGAGTTTGAACAGAATCAATTGTAGAAACTGTAAAAATAAAAAGATGTACTTTATTTTTTATGTGCACAGAAGAATGTGTGCCTGCGGTTTTCAAGTATCTGGACATGGATGAAATTAAATCTAGCACATATACTTGAAAGAAAAAAAAAGTTATTTATGAAACATAAACATATATATTTATGTTATTATGAAGTAATTTCTGTGGAAATTAGTTTTCCATTCTGTATGCTCCTATAGTTACTGTTGTGATTTGTGCTCACAGAAGAAAGTCAGATTGCAGCACATTAGAAAATCTTTCAGACTGATGATGTATTATCTACTATGGTGGGTGGAAAATGGCAGTGGAAGGAAATGTATGTCAGTGTGCAGAAACAATGCACAAGTGCTTGATGGCTGGAGTGTTCCATCCTGTGTGTCTTGGGCAGCTCCTGTGCCCCCCACCAAACTGCAAGGCCAGGGAAGAATCAAGGAGTAACTATGAGGTGCTGGCTCAAGAACAGCCTGAAGGCCTCTGATCATTCACTCAAAAGGTTAGTGTAAACACTACTAGTTCACAGAATGCTGCCTTTTCAATGCCCTGGTGTTTTAAATGTTTGTATAATGACCTTCATCTCTTCATAATTCTCAGTGGGACTTTGTTGGGAATCTAGACAAAGAACAGACAATCTAATGTCCAGTCTAATATCTGTACTTTCAAATCTTTCTCTTTTGAGGATGAACAGAAACATATGAACATGAAGGCTATGTACCTGCTGCCCCACTTTTACTTTCCAGGCTGAAAAGCATTGCTTTTGGCAGTTGCAGGTTTTCTGGATTCAGGCAGAACATTTCTACCTACTTTCTCCCCTGCCTGGGAGTCCATTGTGAAGGATGGGGAGATATAAGTGTTGTAGATAATTTTTTACAATCCTGAAACACCTCTTGTGTGCTTGAAGCCTTCAATTAGATTCTTGTATTAAACACCTGAGTTTTAAAGAATTTGAACACCTAATAGCTTGGGTTTTCTGTGCGGGTGAGCAACAGGTTCTTGTACTTCTGGCACTGCCCAGTTTTTTATGGTGTCAGATATTAAGAGTTTTAAGTGGTTTTAATAGATGATCTGCTTAAAAAACTGGTCATCACTACAGCACGTCCACATTAAATATCTTCAAAAGTCTTTGCTTAAATCAGGATTCACGAACTGAACTTCAGTCTCCTTGGTTTGCTTATTTACATTTATTAACTGCATTGTTTAACCTCTTGACTCTTTCTTAGCAATGTATTTCAAATTACACCTTTTATCTGATTTTGCATTAGGCTAGAAAGACTGCATAATGGTAAGCATTTGTGCTGAAGTACTGGTATAAATATTCTTAATTTTGCCCCTTCTGGGTCATATTCTCCATTCCGATTTTAAAATCTATATTAGTTCATGTTCTTGTATCTTATCTGGAATTCTTCAATTCTACTTCATAGATTAAATAAAATTGGGTAAATTCTCTGAGGTTTCATTCAGTCTTTCTTCTCAGCAAATTAATCCAGGACATAATGTCCTGTGAGTGGATAGAGGGTTAATCAGTGTTTGTGTAACCTTTTCCTGAACTTTCATAAGTTTTCCAATTAACTGGGGTAACTGCAAAAACCCACACATTTTATGGTGCACAGTGTTTCCTTTCCCTCTTCACAAAGTTGCTTTAAGCAGCCATCCATATTTCGAAAGGCTAACTAAAATGTGGAAGTTTAAATCATTGTTCAGTGTGTCGAGGAAGCACCAGCTAAGATGGATTTCAGTGGCTACTCTTACCTGGCTGCTTACAAATCAACTTCCTAATAGCTTATGAGAAGCCAAAAGAAACAAACTATTTTCTCTGTGGAGGAAAAGATTTTGTTATGCAGAGAATTTTATAAAAGCTGTGTTTTTACAGCTTTAAAATGTTACAAATTTTACAATCTGTGCACTGAGAAATGGTGCTCTACAGGCTGAGAAATTGGCATTTAAAGGAGATGTAGGGGAGGTGTGCAGCATTCTCTTGAACTGTACCAATGAACAGTCCTCACAGCCCATGTCTGTAGTTGGCACTGCAGCTGTAGGCTAGGCAGGAGAAAAGTGTAAACTGTGGTGGAGTGGTCCAGAAGCACAGTCTATCCCAGTGGGTAGACTGACATCAATATCTTGGTTAGAGAATGGTATAATTGCCCTGGACTGATCTCAGCCCATCTCCTGAAAGGTGAAAATTGACTGATATCTGCAAGGTAGAGATGAAGCTGATACAAAGAACTTCAAAACTTCAATCTGTGGGGAAAACAAGCATACTTGTAAAAAAATGTCACACTTAAGATCAAGCCAATTTATGCAAAATTCTGTAATTCCAAACCCTTGTCATTAAGAATTTCAAGTCTGACTAGTGGGGAAATGAAGCACACCTCCAGGAAAGAGGGTTGAATACTGTATTTATCACAGAGAAATATGTGAAAGGTATAAAATTTGCAACATAAATTTCAATACCTTGGATTCATATTACAATATGAATAAAATAATAATACCATAAAAATTCAAGTAGGTATTAAAAAAATGCTAGTTATATTGTTTTGGCAGTGACAGAGATTCTCTCTTTTGTCTCTAGTATAATTTCTCACACAGCTGCCATGATGTAATTTCTCATCTGTATTCTTTGATATATTTCTTTGACTTTCTTGTATTTGAAAATAATAAACTAAAACCTAAAAGGAACTAAGAAGCATCACATAGTTCAAGGGTTGGATAATTTTAGCTACACCTGATAATATGCTCTGCTAGTTGTCTTCTGCAGAAATAGTACTTACTGGTTTCTTCTCACCTTCAAAATTGTTCTTATTTATGAGGAAACTTCTGACTTCACTGTCATGAGCTCAACAGTTTTTCAATGTTTTCTTTATGTTGCGAAACTGCCAAAGTGTGCTAGGTAACTGATATGTCCATCTAGGTATGTTTGTAATTTGAATACTTAGAGGCATTCCAAACCACATAAACATTCACAAAATTTAAAAAAAAGTAATATGATTGAATAAAATATTCTTTATGACTCCTTTATTTGACAAAAGTTCCCAGACCATGACTTCCTTTCACAGTTCAAATGTCAAGCATCCCTTCCACTGTCGTCAGGGTGGCATGCAGGAACAGAGGGAGACCCTAAACAGAAGTCTTTAATGATGACAAGCCTGGTTGGCTCAATGACCCACAACATCTTTTGTCTCCCTTTCTCCCCATGTTGGCTCCTGCTGATTCAGATAGGGGAAGCCAACTAGCAGAGCAGTTGCTCATGCATAGTCTAGGGAAAATACCTCCTTCAACCCCGTACATAGAGTGCAAAAGGCCCTTCAATTTCCTCTGTACTGTTTTTTGTGGGGTTTTTGTCTTTTTCTCTGATTGACTAGCTTTATATTGATTGAAAAGTCATTTCCTTTGCCCAGTCTTCTGAAAAACAAAATAAATGTTTTCTATGACCCTAACTCTTAGATTTTTCTTTCCACAGAGCTAAAGAAAAATTTTCCTGTCAATTATATTGAAGGAAAAATTATATTGTTGTTTTGTAGCACTTTTTTTCTTCCTATGCGTCAAAAGGGAGCAAACGATGCATTAAAAGCCTAAAAGCTGAAATAAAGATTAGGTGTAAAGTGCTATTGATCCCTTTACGAAAAGAAGCAAAGACAGATTCCACTCTGCTGTCAGGTTACATTTTCAGTAAGTTACCCAGATGCAAGATTTTAAACTTCTACAAAAGAATCCTCAAAGTGTTGTTGAAAGTATCAAATATGATTACACCAGACAGGAGAAACAATCATTAAAAAATGTCAGTGGTTCAGCTGAGGTACTGCCAAGATACATTGTCCCAGTGTTTCATGTAGCCCAATGCTGAATGTTTAAGACACCAAAATGAAGAGACAAAACTTTAAAAACATCAGTTATTGCATTCTCTGTGTGTGTCTCTCTCTCTCTCTCTGTCTCTTCTCCCATACAAGTCTATGTATCTTATGTCCAGAATCTACATTGTCTTAAACACTTTATGTAGTTTTCATAGGATGGTGCACAAGAAAGCTCTGATTTTCGTTCCCTAACTTGTTATTCATCCAAAGAATAGTCTGAACATTTTTGAGATTATTTTAAGTTATACCACTTCTAATGAGAGAACAAACTATTGCTACAAGTCGGCATAGTAGATTTTCTTCCAAATACTTTACCTTCTTGTTCCTGAGAAAACTTTTTGATGTTTGCTCCAAACAGGAAGATGAACAGCAGCTGAAAAAATATGTGACCTGTTAGCAGAGAGTATATGGTCAAATGTCATAATTTTTTGTACTGTTTTGACTTTAAAAGTTTATGAGAAACCAGCTACTTGGGGTTTTAATACTACTTTCTGCATACAGTGATAATCAGGTTTAGCAGCTGACTATACAATACAGACATCTTGACTATGAAACTTTTGATTGTTACTTACATGAGCTAAAAACATCAAGGATTGGTAAATCTAAGGAAGAATCCAACAGCTGATTAAGTTCTATAAATTAAAAATAATTCTACTGTGCTAAGGCAATGAATTTCCTGATTCTCAGTAGGGTAACTTTAGAACATGTCCAGAGATAATTTTTCTTGACAAACAAAAATTAGAGGACAAACAGAAACAAATACCAAATAAAGACAGCTGATGAACCTTCCTTGTAAACTATCATATCTGTAAATATACTGATTATAGAGAAGGTAGACTCCCCTACTCAAGAAACACTATCAGGAAGCAATTTTTGTAGAGCAAGGGGGTGAAGCTCTCATGGTAGGTGTGTAAGTTCAACAGAAGTCCAAAGACAACACATTATTTGGGCTGAACTGCTTTAAACTGGCACCAGAAGAGGAATAAAACTTCAGAGATGAGTTTTAAATTCAGTTACTGGAATGTCAAAGGAATTTCTAAGTGGCCTGTATAATTGTATTAGAAACCCAAGGAAGAGAAAATATTAATTTCTATTAAAAAAGCTATTCTGTGACTTTGTGAAGCTAGTCAACCCTGGCTTCACATGGATGTGTCCTACATTCCCTTTCCTTTTCTGTTTGGTTCCATTGGCCTTATGTGCCTCCTTTATAACACACTGCACCTGGGTCATTCCAAGCCACTTATAGGTTGTTGAAATCAAATGTGTGATACTCATGGACTGTCCCACGTCTCCTAGCAACTTTTTGCCCTCTGACTAACCAAAAGGCAGAGCTGTGTGCTTAGCTAGCTCTTGGATTAGCTGTCTCTAGTCCAGAGCCCTTCTGCATTTTTAACACGGCTGAATAACAGACTGGGGATTTAGCAACAGCTGTAACAGAAGCAGAGATGTTTCAACAAAATTTTCATAGGGCTGGCTGAACAATGCTCTTTCCATGTCTACTGTAGCCTTAAACGGTGAACAGAACCAATTCTGTGCCAATGTTCTAATGGGGTCAAAATAGCCCAAACACTTACAGATCCGAAGCCCTTAGATAGTATCTTGGAAGACATATTGGAACAGCTGAAATGCATTTTTAGACATAAAATTTTCAAGGGTACAAATGCATTCTGTTCCAATGTATTCTAATTAAATTCTAATTGAACCTGAAATGTCTCCATTAGACAGTCCTGTGGTGCAGAAGAGGTAAATCTTCCAAGCAAACAGCAGGAGTCAGGACCAAAACTCCAAACTTTATGCATTATATATTTTATTTTGTCCTAATTCTAGTAAATTTAATTATAAAAATACCTTTTATCATCTGGAAAATATTTGGTGAGCATCTTCAGCTTCCTAGTCTAATTTCAGTGAAAATAATCTAGTTCATATACTTTTAGACAGTTTCATAATGTAAAGCAGAGGATTCTACTTTAGAATGATTATGATATTTACTCACTATGAATTAATAAATCATGGACAAATCAATTCAGCTTGATCATATCTGCAATGATGTAACATTTAGTGGTTGCTTACAGCAAAGCCTTTAGCCAGTGCTTTATTGTGCTGTGTAATCAGTAGAGGACACAGAGCAAGAGAATAGGCTGGAGCTTGGTTTTTGCATTGGGATGAGTTGGCAGCTTGCCTCCCTTGCATGTAGAGATCAGACTATTTTGCCTGGCTGCTGATAATCTTCCCAAGCATCCCACAATAAATTCCTGCACTGCATTTTCCTGTCTGAGACTTTCCTTGTTCCAAATTAATTTAGAACATGTGACAACAATGGGTATAAGGCCATGAAGTGAGACCAGTCAGACATACATTCCGGCAAAGCAGCATCTTTATGGATAATCAAGTGATTGAAAAAAAATTTAAAAAGCATTTGTTAGAAACCTTCTAATAATTTTCAGATCTAAAAATGCTCTTTCTACCAGATGCTTCTTTCATTCATCCTTAAAAATGTCTGCATTATTAGCAATTGTTCCAGTTAAAGTTTTTAGAAATATTTTCCTCATACCTCTATCACTGAGAGCAGCTTCTGTGTGAGACCAAGGAGGGAAACCTGTGAATCTATTCATTTTAACACACTGAAAGGACCTACACACAGCTTTCATCCAGCTGTGGATGAAGTTATTTGACTGACCACAAGAATGACTCTCCCCTTCTCACTGGCTGGTTATGGTCAACTATGTGAGGATATAGCACAGTTGATATATAACATGCCAGCAGTGGAAATCAACACTGGTGAAACAGCAGCACAAATTTCAGAATGCACTAAGATTCATGTCAAATACCACGGGTTAATGCAAGACTTCTGCAGAAGTTTCAGTGTGCTGCTTTTGGCTGGGGTAATTTTCTTCACAGTGGCTAATATGGGACAGTGCTTTGGGTTTGTGCTGGGCACAGGGTTGATAAGTCATCATTTCTTTCACACACCTCCTTAAAAGAGGAAACAACTGACTCCCTTCCAACTCAACATATTTTATGAGTCTCTGATCCTGTGCTATTTGGCATTTGATGCCAAGGATTGATTCTGCTTATTCTTTGAGCAACTTACTCTCCAGGAAGAGAAGGCTGAAAGTCATGAAGAGCTTAGTTTATGCAACACAGAAAAAGACAAAAATACCTCTGAAAGGAAAAGAGACCAAACACCTTCCCAAGAGTGACATTAAAAGAAGTATTCTAGGGACAGTAGACTGTGCCTCAGCTCAGAAAGCCCTTGAGTTGAGTGGAAGCAGACCTAGAAGCAAGAACCTCTCTGGGACAGGCCACAGAAGGCAGAGCAATATTTATTTGGAAACCTCTAGTTTCTGATGAATATTCTCATTTTTTAAAATGGGTCTGTTGTAATTCTTTTCTATTAAAAGATTGCTTTTGGATTTTGAAAACCTCTTTTTTTTTTTTTTTTAGGGCAAGAGTTCTCTTTTTCCTCTGCAAACTCTGTACGAGAGGAACTTGTTACAATGTCATCAGAAATTGAGAGCTTTGATGGACCATTGCTTCTGCTCTGCAGTCAGCTGACTGAACATAAAGGAAAAGGCATTCTGCTGTTGGCTGAATGCAATGAAATAGGCGTAGAAAAAGGTACAAGCAAAAAAATGAAAATGCAAGAGGAATCAGCTTTGTGAAATGTATTGATAATATCAAGGAAAAATAAAAATAGTGAAAGCATTTTCTCTGAGACTGCACAATTATGAAGAAAGGGAAGGGGAACGCAAGAAGAAACAGAGACTGCAGGAGAGTGTAAAAGGAAACCACTGCTCATAGGAGACCTATTTTTAGATTTAAAAGCACACTGTCAATGTCTTCTGTGGAGAACAAAGAATCTATTAAATGTGTTTTTAAAACTGGAAAAGAGAAAGTGTATACAAAAACAAAGATCTGAAGACATCTGCTGTTTTTCCCATATTATTTCCCACATTCTTCTTCAGAGAAATGTGTCACAGGGTTCAACCTCTGTAACACCCAGCATTTGTCTGTTCACACTGACCTAATTTTCAGGAGGCTTTAGGATTTCATGTGTATAAGCAATTTATCATGAATACATACACTGGAGTTTGTCATGCATGTACAGAACACAGTTGCCAAGGAAAAGAAGTTGGTAATGGAAAAGGTGTATCATTAAATCATTAAAGCTTTCTTGCACACAATTCCCTGTAAATAAGACCCAAACAATTTAAATACTAATCTGTACTAATGCTTTTACGTGTAAAATAAGTAAGCATGTTTTTATTGCATTTTAGACAGCCAATCTTTCTTTCTTGTCCGTATTTGCATTAAGTGTATATAGTTTCACACATTTAGATAGTGTTTCTTCAATTGAGGAATCAAATGCTACATCAAAGCAAAATAGAATATTTTCATCAAGTGTGCAATGACAGTATTTTGCAAGTGTATTAGAAATAATAATTGCTCATCAAACTTAATAAAATGAAACTTGGAAAAAATGTAGAGCAGTTTTAATAAAGTATTTGAGCTGTAAGGAAAAATATTTAAATTTGTAATCAACACATACAAACAAATCACTCATCAAATTTCCTAATATTGTGGTGCTAAGTAGCTAATTATCCATTCTAAATGTTATTAAAATAGCTTTTTTTGCTTTGAAGTTAACACATTAGTTTTAATAGAACTATCAGACATGAGAAATAAAAAAAACACAGACAACAAAACATATGCAGAATACAAATTACTTGTTCTTTCAGATGTTTGGACTTTGTGCTGAAGACTGTTGGGGCATAAGAGGATAGTACTGTTTACAGCAAAACACTAGAAATACAGAGGATACAGAGATCTGACTTCCTATGAAACATGCTGAATGAAGTTCAAAGATTAAAATTCTAGGCTCAAAACATTAAGAATTTTTTTCCCAGTTCTTTAGAGCAAAAATATCTCTCTCCTAGTTTGCTGTGTATATACTGATGTAAAAATGAGGCAAGACTTATTTTTACAATTATTCATGTCATAAGTTACAGCTGAAATCCATTTCAACAAACAAAATATTTAGTAAAAGTAATAAAACTACCTTAAATTCCCTAATTCACCAGAATTCACCAGAAGCATACAAATATGATTCAACTGGATTTGTCTTAGGAAAAAATATCTGCTCAGAGAAACTGAACCATTGTGATGACTAATCATAATTCCATAAACTATGTCACTAAAAGTTGACTTTGAATAATTACTTTAATTAATCTTGTTTCTTCAAATGCAAAACACAGCATAAATTTCATATATATTATGTATATTTCATGGGAAATGTGAAATGCTAGCATTCTCCTGTCTCTTTATTTGGGACAAAGAAGAACAGGACAGAAGTGTGGCATCTGAAGAAGTTAACACAGGACATTGTCCCTTAAAAACAATCAGAGAATGTTTAAAGTTTGGTTTTGGGTTTTTTTTTATTATTTTTTTTAGCAGCATTACCTGGGAAATCCTCCATATAATCGGTATAGATGCTCACCTATCAACTGTAGCCTCATGTAAGTTAGAAATGGCCTTCATTGTTATTTCAACTAAAAAGCATCCAAAAGTACAAGTTTTAGAAACTCCACCTAGGTTTGGTATGATTTTACCTCTGGAGATACATGTCTCTTCATCCCTTATACAGATAGATTCTAGAAAACCTGATTAGATCCAATATTTAAATTTTTTCTGGTTAAACAGGATGGACTGAACCAACACAGTGATCAAACTGAGGGCTGTTAGTACAGGAGACAAAATAATTCTCTATGGAAAATACATGAGATTTTAATCGATGGATTCAAGAGGTCTGGTAAACTGCATTGTCTACAAGCTTTCATTTATACCATATTTGGTAACCCCAACACCAATGGCACCTCCAGCTTTTTTAAACCATACATATTCTTTCTCTAAATTACACTAAACTGTCTTGAAGAAGGGATAACAAAAAAAAAGATTAGCTGAACCTCTCTGTCTTTTTCTCTTATGATCCTTTCACAAGAACCAGTCACTTGTGACTAGCTAGCTTTTGTCATTATAATGACAATTCTGACCTTCTTTACATCGTCACCGCTTCTTAAAAGAGTTGAAAAAATATTAGATGAAATTGAATAGTTCTTTCCTAAAGTTCCCAGTGAAGAGGTGCAATATGTAAAAGCTTCAGACATAAAAAATACATAAAAGGAAATGAATGGGCAAAGAAGTAATATAGTCCTTAAGACTTAAGACCCAAGCTTAAGTTTGCAAACAATGTTTTAATTAGGAAGGGAAAATAGCTTAAAAAACCAAAAAGAGAAAAAAAAACCAGACAGCAAAAACTCTACATGAGTGCTAGTCTCTTTAAGATTTTATAAAAGAAATTGTCCTTTGGACCTCCTCCAGTTTACTCATATTCCCACCCAAAATTGAACAGTTGCCCTTGACCACATACTTGCTCCTGAGGATATTACCTCTGTTTTTTGAAAGTGTTTCAACTGAAGCATGAAGAAAAATGCTGTGTAAATAAAAAATATTGCAAACAAATATCTCAGCATTTCTGATTTGAATTTTCTCACAGTCTTTTAATCTGTCAAAAGGCTTCATTTCTTTTTCTCAGCTCTGTATTTTATTTTGTGAGAAACATTAGTAAAAGTGTTGTTACTGGAATTTCCATTGGATAGTAAAGCTGTCTTTCAAGCTGTCCTTTAATGACAGGATAGAATACAGCCTGCTAAAGTTAAAATAGGTGTCTGGTCTTTTAACATGTTAGTTCACAGCATCAGTTTTTTAAATATCTCTCCTAAGGTCAGTATAGCAGTAAAAAATCATACTAGGTAAGAATAATCTCTGCTTTTTGACAAAATAAAACCATATTTGACCCCTCAATTAATTTCAGATTTCATAATATTATATTAAACCCCCTAGTCCTTTGTTTTCATTTAAATCTATGATTGATTTATACAAATGTGATCAGTAAGTAGAAGGGCTTTTTATACCTGTGCCATCATAAAACTTCCTGTAGGAACTTAAATGGATGAATGAGAAATAATCTTATTTTGTATCTGCTTTGCAACTTTTACTATTCAAGTGCTTTGTTGGCAAGGACTTAAACACAATTGTGCTGAAACTGAAGCATATAAATTAAATGAAAAATAAATTTGCATTGAAAGTTCATTTTGGTTTCCTTACTGTCTAGCTGACACTGTTTATATCCCACAGATACAGCATATAGACAATGCTGTCTTAGTATCATTCAAGGATTTGTCATGATCTGAGTTGGGGCTTCAAAACTTACATCTTTAGCTGGAGTGATGTGAGGAACTCAGACTCTTGGAGGAGTTCAGTATGTCTGTGGATTTTGAGGCATATAACAAGCATACAAGAACTTTCAAACCACTATATTTAGTGAATGCATCACATATAGCTTCTGAGGTGCAAATTGTAAGCATCTGTAGGCAATACATTGACTTTTAATAGCCAGCAAAGTAATAAAATAATATTGCCACAAAAAATTGTGTTTATATGTTTCTATAACCTCTACACCATAGTTAAGATACAGTTACAGCTGAGGGCTAACTCCACCGCTGACCTTTTATGACATTCTGCAAAACTCACTGTCAGCACTACAAGCTGCAAAGTAATGGAAACAAAACCCAAAACAATTCCCAAACCGAGATCGGTTTCTAACCACATGTAAGCTCAGCCATGTTACGTAATAAAGTGTTCCAGCATGTATTTTGCATCTGTAATTACTTCCCATCATTCCCTACACAGCCTTTCTAGTGTGTAAAGTAGTCATACCCATGTTTAAGAGGATGTTTGTTCCTTTTTGCTTTAGAATTGATACCTTCTGTGTGTAAAAAGGCAGAGGCAATTTAATTGTTCCTCAAAACAATTTTGTCACTCATGTTATATGAGTACTCAATATAACAGAATTCTCTCATTTTTGCATGTCTCACCAATGCTGTGAGAGAGTATGGCATGAATGTAGATTTGTGCCATCCATTTTAGTCCCACTTTATCAATCAAACATAGTAAATTAATATTTTCACTTGGAGTAATCATGGTTGAAACGCTTTTTCAATGTGTCTACACTCAAGCCTTTACTTTCTAAATGCTGTAAAAACAGCTATGCTGACTTTACATTCATTTAAATATAGTTGTATGAAAACTTAAAAAATATTTTCAGAATTGATATATTTTTAAAAGCACATTTTTAAACCTTGAAATATAAGTGGGTTGCAAAAAGCCAAATAGGTACACATTCAGTGGGAAATATTTAAACAGAAATTTTTAAATTTCAAGGTGATCAGTTACACAGGGTTGAACCTTTCTCCACAGAACACACGGTAGTATCTTGCAGGACCTGTCACATGAGAAACACTGGATGGTAGCCAAGCTGTACCAGCTTGATCCAATGGGCTGTACCTGGTATGAATCAGCCTTTAAATGCCTGATGGAGTCTGGTGAGCTGGGGCTAAATTTCAGGGGAAGTTCACAGGGAGCAAGGTTGGATTTATTAATATACTGATTTTCCTGCAACTACACTTTGATCACTGACTTAAACTGATGTTCTTGGAGTGACGAAACATATGTTAAAGAAGAGCTCGTCATGCAGGACATCTATAATTAAAGAAGATCTTCAATGAAAGCATTTCACAACACCGCCATTAGGCTTTGTCATACTGCAAAAAGAACATGAGCCTCTGTGTAAAGAAAAGTTAAACAATTGTCAGCTGAAAGCAGATGAGGATTTTATTGAATACCTGTATTACTAATGCATGAAGAGCTACCCATGCAGAGCACAGCAGATACAATCATTGCTTTTAATCATTGTGCAATTTTTATTACCAGTGGAACTACTAAACAAAAAGAGGAGGATAGATTTCCATTACTGGTAGCCACAGTTTTATTTCAGGAGAAATCTGTGGCCTAGGTCACCGAGTGGTCACTGGTTCTAGTGCCAGGATCACCTCCACATGACGAGACAGGTAGCTTTACTTTTTTGAAGACAGCACAGATCAGGAAATCCAACCTCACTAGCCAGGGGCACATAAAGGGTAAAGTCTGGATAACAATTTCCAAATCTTCTCACTGTGAAGAAATAAAATTATTTGACCGGTCACTGAAAAGAAAAAAGAAAACTAACATGCACTTATATAATCTTTAAAGGAAAGTATAATAACAAGGAAGAAATATACATTAATTGCCAATTACCAAAAAGGATTATTGTAATTTCTATAGTCATATGAAATTTGCACTATGGCCACAGTGGTTGTATTTTGAGCCATGATGCAAATATCTAGAATGCTGGAAAGCAGTTTTTGAAGTTTTTGTTCAGCGTAAGCTACGGAAGAGACACTGCTGGGTAGCTGTCCTGGCAGAAACTACTACTACAAATCATGCTTCAGCTGTGAAGTTGTAGTTTTATTTTTTTAAATGTTGGTAATAAAATATTGAGAGGTAGATGACAGATAGAAACTGATATAAATATGAAATTTATTTAATGCCCAGTGTAAAACTGGTTTAATATTTTAATTTTATTAATTCTTAATGAATTTTTTTTTTCCATTTTATTTTTATGTGAGGATCCACACTGTTGCAAGTACTACTGAAGCCATAACCTGCAAGGGGAGCCATAACCAAAGGAGGAAAATACTGCCTCTGGATAGTGGAGATTCCCACTTTGAGAACTTTGCCTTTCAGTTCTGATTTGTTTCTTTCACTATTCTACTAAGCTTACAAAAGAAATATTTTAAAAATTAGATTCAAGTGTAACCCAGAACCTCATTCTGCACATGTTGTCTGGTCAGAGTTGTCATTTCTTTCATGAAAAGATGAAGAGTTGATAGGTCTTTGTAGAAGGCAGTGTTAAAACAGTACCTTACACCCTTGGGTGTAAGAAGGGAGAAGTGAGTGTTTTGTCTCCTTTATCCTTGCACCTGGAAAACTGAGGTCAGAATACAGAAAACAGACTAATATCAAGATACAATTGTTTTTTCGTTCATTCATCCCTCTGGGCCAACTGCAGTGCAAAAGGCAGGAAATTTACTTTCATTTATTCCTGGTTTTAATCTCTTCTATAATTTTCTTATTAGCTCTTTTCCCCTATCTACTGCTGTTTCATTTACAGGTTTTCTCAAGTACCCTCATTCTCAAAGGGAAATCCACCTGGTTTTCATTTAATATTCTCAAGTCCTGTGGTGTCAATAAAACTGATCTACTCCCACCCATAATACTTTAGATTTATATATTAAGTGTGGCAAAACTCAGGCATATGTCAGTTTTCAGGAGCTAAATTGAAAAAAAAATTCTGTTTTAAAAGGTGGTATCACATATTTAAGCTTAATATTGTGAAAAGTCAACATGAAGCAAAATCACAGAGATGTTAAGTGTTTCAGCTTTCTCAGGGAACAAAAATACGAACATTAAAAATGTACATTTCTCTTTTGTTTTCAAGTACCATCAAAAAGAAGCCATTCAAATGGCCAATAAACAAGTATGAACAGAGGCAAAGAAATAGGTAAAACATCAAATTAATTGAAAACACACAGACAGTGAAAACATTAAGGGTTTTTCTTCACGTATGGGGATTTGTAAAACCAGGAATAAGTGTTACAAGACCTAAAAGGTGTCCTGAATCAATTCAGAAGTTTGCTAGTTTGAGCTTAAGCCAAATGACTACCCAATGAAGAGTAACAGATGCACCTGACATAGCATTCCAGTTCAAGGACATAGCAGAAATATCACTCTAGTCCTCCCCAGCGACAGAAAAAACTATTGATTGCACATTTACAGCTCAAATGCATTTTTTTTTCCTCCTTTCTAAAGTAACAAAAGAATTCTAAGTGTTTGAAGAGCTTGTGGGTTTGGCTTCAATTCAAGGCCAAACAAAGGGCTCAGACTTTCACCACAGACTACAGAAGAATTTACAAGTTCTGTGTTCAGATTTGTGAAAACTTGTTGATCTTTCAAGCTAACAAGCATTTTCAACAGCAGTAGCACACAATAGCACAAAATTCCTTTTGTTTTCTGTTGGAAAGGCTTACAGGTACCAAAATTCATCTAAAAAAAAGGTTAGCTATAACTTGAATTGAGGATGTCTTGTGCATTATTCACTGAAAACCTGAATCACTGATAATTGATCTCCTGAACCCAGTCGCTGAAGAGAGCCAAGTAACTTGGATAACCTGGAGGCACATATTGTTTCTCTAGGCAGGAAGTAGAAAGACAAAAAAAGGGAAAAAAGCCCAAACAGTTCATATTCTTTTAACTTCATTTCATTCACTGAAATGAATAAATAATTTGTTGAGCATGTGAAGAAAATGTATTCATTTTTATTGTGTTTAGCATGAAAATATAAATAAATACATAAGCCCCACAACAGCTAATTAATTTAAAATGGCACTTTTAAAAATTTTTAATTATTATTCTCATTATTTTCAGGCATTTACCCAGTCTTTTCCACTGTTAGGTAAACATTAAAAGAAAGCCACTATGTTAGCCAGTTTCCCTTTTGTAATGTTTATTTTTATTTTCATGGTAAAAAAGTGATCTTCACACACATAAAGACATATTCCTCTTCCTTTCTCTCTCTTCCACTTCATTTTTCCCAAAAGATGGCAAAATGTAAGGAGGATCTATGAAAACTTAGGTGCATGCACAACTTCTAAGTCATGGTTAATAAATTGTGATTTATGTTTTCAGTTTCTAGGGCTGATATTAATACAAAGATTATGTAGTTTTTTAAGGTAAAAATCTCACGAGAGGCAAACATCTTTCAAGCAGTCTAGCGAAGAGACAAGAAACTGAGCAGAGAGAACAACTGAAGAAGAGAAGCTGGCTTTTAACACAGGAGCTGGGTTAAAAAGAGATGAAAATAGGCTGGGAAAGACAATGGAAAGAGTTGGATGTGAGGTGTCACTCCATTGCCTTGGGCTGGAGCTGGATCTCACGTAAGAGAGAGATAGTCTAGAAGCAGCACAGCACAACAGGTTCAGGTCTGTAGAGCTCCTCAGGAGCCAGTGTCCACACCAAGCACATTTTGGGGGAGTTCTCTTCAGGATACCTCTAATTTGTTGCCATCATCTGAACCTCCAACAGAGATGAAGGGCATTTGGGGGTGTTTTTTTCCTTTGCATGCAAAAGAGTTTTATACTTTGAGATGGCCATGAGTTTTGAATCAACAAGTGTTAGATGGGGAGAACTGGGATACTTTCCTCACAAGCACTTTGCTGATTAAAACTAAAATCTCAAGAAGCTCCTAGTTGAAGATCAAGAACTTCAGGATTGAGTAATTGCCTCCTATCCAGGAAAAAGAGGTACTGGTACTAAAATGATATTACTCTTCTCTATTTCCAGCTTAATATTAAGCATAAAATTCACATTTTTTTCCCTTTTCCTTCCAAAAGAAGTTTGACTGTTATAGCGCACTTCAGGTTTAAATAAACTTGCATTAAAGAGCTATGCAGTTCAGAGAACTGTGCAAATGGTGATGGTTCAAAAGGCAGAGCTAAAGACCTATTTAACTTCTACAATGATTTTCAGTTTGAACCTTTCTGTGATCTCAGTGAGCCAGTATGTAATGTGACAATGACTTTGATTTCTCTAACACCCCACAATTTTACCATTTGTTCAAATATTTTAATGTCTCTCATTCTGTGACTGAAATTATTTTTCTTTTCTATGCTAAAATGTCGATGAAAACACACAAGGAGAGTGCTATATATAGCAATGCTATATGGGAAGGTATGTTTCAAATTTAGAATCCTCTTAAGGTTTGGTACTATATTCAAAGTAAAACAAGAGTGAAACCTCCAGTTACTGAGGTTGTTGAAGCTGCCTATTCCCTGAGTACACCATCTCATGAGCAGAGACCATTTTATGGTGGTTCTGCTAGAATGGAAATAAAGAATATAACATTATGGATCAAGCCTGCTTTAAAAATCATTGTTTAGAGCTTTGGTGCAACAGTTATAGACACACTGGAAATACAGTAACAAAGAGACAAACAGAACAGCTGTAAAAGGTTCATAAGTTATTGAAGGTAGATAAACCTGACTAAAATTATAAGAGACAAATTATTTTAGGAATATTCTTGTTCCTTTTAATTCATTCTTTATTAAATATATTAAATCATCAATTGTCTCTTTGTTGCTCTTCACTCAGGTTCTGTGGGAGAACAGGTTCATCTGACAGTCCCAGGCAAACTTACGTTATTTAATGTACCAAACTAATTAGCAAACTTAAGCATATAGTGGTCTATTTGTGTTCTTGGGTTTTCTATTTATTTTCTTCTTTTGTATTAAAATATAGTGATGAAGTTTCTTTCATTATTTTCTGAATTTAGAATTTGGAAAAAGTATTTTTTTTGTAAATGATGCTTCAGGAATTTTTCTATCAAGTTATAACTTATATGTACACATTAAAAGCCTAATCCATTTTGAAAAGAAAAATATTTTCAATTTTTACATGGGAAAATATTGTTAATTGCTCCACATTTTTTCTTGTAAAACTAGATAATTGAATATGGGATTTGAGAAAGAACCTGAATTTATATATATGGACGTTCTGGTTTTTAACTTTGTAACCTCAATGCTTAAACTTACCTTATTGAACTATTTTGGACTTGGAGTTTTTGTTCATTTGTTCTCATCTGAAACACTCATATTTTAGATTCCCTGTGTTGTTTTGTTTGAAGCACAAATAAAATTCTGTTGCTAGAGTAAATCAATCTCATTTCTGTTTCTAGCACTTTTTGTGAAAAATCTGTTAAATAATTTCTTCTTTCTTGTTTATTAGACTGTAGTGAACAGATGTTTTCTATTGCTTCCTTCCTCTCTCTGTCCCTGCCCCATTCCCTTTCCTCCATTGCATTTTATTTAATATTCCAAGGGCAAAGACAGTGATTAACAACCAGCATCTCATCTGAGCTGCCATTTTCAAACACAGCAGGTCAAAAAAGCTGGTTTAGCTGAGATATTATTCAGAGATACAAAATTCTCATCCCAGGTGAGGTTCTCCAGGCCACAGAATATGAAGCCTGAGGGTGCATAGAATTTCTTACCTGTACTTTGTGACACTGATTTCTGTGATCCCTTCAAGCTTACTTATTGTCTACATACAATAATACTTTCTCCTTACACTAACTTCCTCCATTTCCATTCCCACCCTAAAAAGAAAGTAGTTTAAAAAGTATAAATTAAAAGTAAAATAGAAAAAACTCCCATACCTCTAATATATTTGTTCTATTTCTAAAACGGAACAGCTTTCTCAAGAATCTGAAAACAATATTTTACCTTTTAATTTATGAATTATCTCTGTTTTTGAAACACATATTTCCAGAATAATTGTATAAGAAACCTAAAAATGAAATGTAGTAAAACAGAGACTAAGTTCTAAATACTTATTAGTTTCTACACAAATTCATTATATTTTCTTATTGGTTATTTCACAGCAGTAATAATACTAATAGCAATAACCAAATTTTTTATTTTATAACCTAAATATGGTTTCCATTTAAAAAATTCCAATTAATCCTCCTGTTGTTTCTCAAATAATAATGCTTCTCCTTTTACACCTGACTGGCTACCTCCAAAACCTTGGGATTCCTCTAAGGTGAGGAACTGCTGGCCCACAAGTGTAAAAACACCTACTGCTAGGGATGTTTTGAAAACCTCAAATACACTACAAAATAACACTAGCAGACATAAATAGTCTTTAAAGTCTTTAAAAATTTGGTTGCTTTTTTTTTTCTTTGAAAAATATTAATTCAGAGCTCAAAAAATATAATTACAATACATGCCCCAAAACATCTACACTCTCCAACATATTGCAGAATGAAAAGATTATTACATCAAGCAGTTCTAAGGATGCAAATAAGGAGCTGAAAAAATGTAGATGTCTTCTGTTTTCTTTTATTGAAACTTGACTACAATAAGCATAAGTGACTGGTTTAACTATTTTGTGATGCTCAGTTTGCTTTGTGGATGAGTATATTTCTGAGCATCACAAAATATTGGAGCAAAAGTGGGTTTTTTCTGTTCCTTTATGGAGGAACAAAAAACTGGTTTCAAAGCACTCAAATTTTAAGTCACCAAGAATCTTTATTGCCGTCTGAAGTAGCACCTTAACAATACGCTCTTATTTCTCCCTCAGAACAAGCACACGTGCATTGATACATTTTATTTACTGTTTCAGACCCACTCAGATTTTCCACCAATTAAAATTAAAAGGCAATGAGGATATACATGTCATCATGTGAATCTGATATCTCTGCAGTTAAAAACTTTCACTGCATTCTTAGAAGAATCCCAAGATGAAATACAAAGTCCTCAGATATCTCTAACACATTGTTATAGATCTATATGGCCCACCTTTGTCTTTTCCTGAAGTCCTAAAAAGGTCACAGAATACTCTGCATGAAAGTGAAACAGAGAATTTCTACAGGTATATTGAGTTTTATGACAAAATCAAGAATATTCTTTGAGGAATAAGAGCATGTGTTCACAAGATTGCACAAAGACTGCAATTGCAACTAGGAAATCTTTCTCATTCTAATCTGAAGAACCATTTATACTCTGCTGAGACAGAGTATTTGATGTTTCATTGGACCTGTCACTAAAGTAAGGCTCAATATATCCTGGTACAAATCTAATTTTAGATGAAAAAATATATATTATATTAGGAAAGAAATCTGCCATATGAGTTTTCTCTTCAATTACTTTCCTAAGTAAGAATTGATTTGACTTTCTGAACCCCCCGCCCCCAATACATTCTGCCTTTCAGCACTTTACATGTTTTTCTGCTTTCAAGTAAATAAACAAAAAATCCTTATTTATTGTGTTATATTCATAACATCCACAATGCCTAGACACTGCACACATCTCTGCTCACTCTGAGTTCCCTTTGTCAGTTTCTGGACCCAGCATTTGAGACGATGGCTCAATTTCACAACAGAATTTATTGAACTTCTGTTGTCAGTACCACCATAGATTTCTTCTCTGAGGTCTATATGTAAATCTGGAGCATGCATCCTCAAAAAAAAGATTTTAGGAAGCTTCTTAATTGTTTAATGCCAGATCTCTGCTGGATTCCATGGTTTCTCCTTAGGGAGGATCGGCATTCTTTGTGTTTGTGCATACATGAGATTCTCCTTTTAGAACTATTGTTTCTGATACTCATCATTTATCCCTGTGCTGCTAACAGTTCATATTATTTTTCTAAAACTAAAAAGTGTTCTGCCAATGCATTTTAAGGACAGCTACATAAGCAATGAGTAATTGAACTGAGATTTGTCTTTAGAAATATGCAAAGAATGAGTGTGTGTGAGTTAAACCCACTAGCAATTCATAGTGCTGGCCAAACTTATTTTATATTGAAATGCCATTTCCTGTCTATGGTTAAAACTAAATGGAAACAGATAAGTAGTGTTGAAGTCTCCAAAATCTCACCAGTTTCCCTGTCTAGATATATCCCTTTTTGGCTCCTTTCTTGGAACCAATATAGGTATAGCTGATGACAGAGAAAAGTCAGGAGCTGCAGTAAAGTTCGCCAGCTCTGATTAAGATTGATGGACTTTAATAACATTCTCATTCATTAAAACTACTGATAATGCTCACAAAAACTACAAATTCCAGATAGACTTCTACATGGCTATAAACCAAAATATATCAAACAATTTTATACCTTTATGAGAAACTTTATATTGGATGTGAGCTTAGTGATGAATATTTGCTGTTTACATAGAGTTCACCATGATCTCCAGCCATTCCTATTCCCAGAATGCAGCACCAATATCAGAATTTTCAAAATGGAATAACAGTAGGTGGATACTGTGACACAAGAAAATGCAATATACCTCTAACAGAAGCTTTGAAAATTATTCTTATTGTTCATTGACCATAGTGTTGGGACTTTTTACTTCTTGCAGGTTTTAAACAAATGTCCTTTTATTTGTTGTTGGCTGTTGGTATTTGGGGGAGAGGGGTGTTTTTTTTTTTAATTGCTTATTAATTCATAGGCTGAATACAGGAATATGGAATAAATCTGTGACCACAGTGGGTATTTTTCTCTTTTTTGGGAAGATGTGGAATTAGAAGTGAACAAAGCATGTAGCTGCTTGTTCAAAGTATTCACAACTGAATGTGAAATAACGTGAGAGGAGATATCTTTTGGCATCTCAGTTAACAGCTCAGACTGCACTAATATGACAATATGATATATTGTCTTTGTACAATTTAAGTCTCTTAATGTGCAACTTCTTGTAATTAGAGTATCAACATGTAGAAACACGAATGGATTGCACCCAGCCTAGTAGATCTAAAAACAAAACAAGTTTTTAAGAATTAATAGCAAAATTATCAACATAAAATTAAATTTTCGTACCATTATGATGTTATTATGATGTATACAATGGCAGTGTGCCTATCGATAAGCAACATAAATTTATCTGTCTCTGAATTGGACCATGAATTTCATATGTTCTGATTTCTTGGGAAAAACACATCTATAGTTTGTAAGCTCTTACATTTTACATACAAGAAATAAATGTTTTTATGTCCTCCCATTCACTTCACAGGGCAAAGATGGACGTCTGCTTGGCTGTGTGACCATATTTCCTAGTGGCATCCCCTACTCATAGCATAAAGGATTATTTGCAGGTGGTCACAGAATTAATCATGACCAAGCTATGGTGGGACCACTTAAGATTGTGCCACATAGCTGCTGATTGTCCAAGTATATAAACTCAACTATCCCAAATGCAAGTTGAAACATTGCTGTTAATACACCACTGAAACTTAGATATAGCTGCTAAGATTTTGGGAGGTGATTTACCTCTCTTGCTTAACTTTATCATTGTTCATATGTGTATACTCCAAATTGTGCAGTCTCCACCATAAGAAAAGCAATTTCTTGCTTTTGTCTCCTTTTCTGTCAAAATATCTTTTTTATCAAAATACCTACTAAATATTTTAAGCACATGCTGTGGTTGTTTCTATTCTCTATAAAATATGTGCTAATATTTCTTAATATCAACATTAATTTTAATTACATTTATAGAATTCCAACTTTTGCTATCTGAAATATATCAAGAAATATTTTTGATGATGGCACATAGACTGTGCCCCCCTTGAAACAGTCTGTTTTCAAAACTGCAGTTGCCCTTGACAGGAATAAGGCTTTTTAGCAACATGCTAAAAACAGAGATAAAACATAGTCATACAAGTTTCATAGCCATGTACACCACCTATTTTCTCTAGAAAACTAATACCAAGTACTGATAAATTAATGTCTTTAAAGGGTTCCGGGGGAGAGAAGTTACTACTCTTTTACTCTTCAGTGGGATCACTTAAGAGAGCTGTTGAAAACTCAGTACAGATAATGGATTCTAATGTCACACAAGCTGAGAGGATAGAAGTGTGCAATTCACACATTTTGCTCTAGTGCTCTAGTATTGATTCTGTCCTATAAACCAACTCATTCCCGCATAAGACAAACTTAAAGCTGTCTGAACTGAAATGCACCAATCTGTCTAAAGCATCTCTTTCTGGAGGAAGAGAAACAGAGGAAAAAAACAACCCGGAAAAGCAAGGAAGGACATAGCGTTCTTTTTGTTCTGTTAATGGTCCCATCTGTGAAAATAAAGGGTGTGAAAACCATCAAAAGCACCCAGGAACTTTTGCAAGGTGGATAAAGAAATATGCTTTCATTCTGACAACTTTGAACTATCAGAAAGGCTTGATAGAGAAGAAACTAGATGGTGGGAAATATGGAAATAGCAAAGAGGGCATTTGATGGTGCTGTGGTTGAACCCCATGTGGCAACTAACACCCACACAGCTGCTTGCTCATTTCCCCCAGTGGGATGGAGCAGAGAATCAGAAGAGTAAAAGTGAGAGAACTTGTGGGCTGAGATAAAGGCAGTTTAATAGATTAAACAAAGCCATGCACACAACCAAAGCAAAAAACAAGGCATTCATTTACTACATCTCATGGGCAAGCAGATGTTCAGCTATCTCCAGGAGAGCAGGGCTCTATCATGTGTCAGGGGGAATCAGGAAGACAAATGCCATCCCTCTCAATATGTCCCCCTGCCTTCCTTCTCTCCCTCTATTCATATGCTGAGCCTGACAGCCTATGGTCTGAGATGACCCTTTCATCACCTGGGGTCAGCTGTCCCAGCTGTGTCCCCTCCCAACTCCTTGTGCTCGCCCAGCCTCCTCACTTGTGGGGTGGGGTGAGAAGCAGAAAAGGTCTTGGCTCTCTGTAAATTCTGCCCAGGAATAGAGAAGACTTCTCTGTGTTCTCAACACTGTTTTCAACACAACTCCAAAAGTTAGTCCTCTACTAGCCGCTACAAAGGAAATGAACTGTATCCCTGCCAAAACCTGCACAGATAGATTTACAAGTACAGACACATATGCACGAGAAGTCTCTTCTGGATAAAGGCCTTCTATTTTGGGTAGCACCACAAAATGTGAGCCTTATTCTCAGATATATTAACATAAACATTGTCAGCAACCTTGTCAAAATAAGTAAACAAAGGTAAAAACTCAGATTTCTGGAAAATGGCAAGAAAAAATACAAAACACTTCTAACTGCCTTAAAAACAAGAAAATGGTGAAAAGCAGCCCGCACAGATTCATTAAGAACAAAACATGTCAATCCAATCTAATTTCATTTTATGAAAGTTAACAGGACTTGTGGATGAGGGAAAGTATGTGACACATGCTGACTTTAGTAAGGCTTTTTGCATTGTTGCATATGACATTTTCACAACTAATCCACAGAAATATAAACTAGATGATACTGCTGTTTGGTGAGCCTAACTGGTTGGAAAACCACACAGAGAATAATTATCAGTGGCTCACTGTCAAACTGGAGAGATTTATCAAATTGGGCTCTTCAGGAGCCTGTCTTTAATTTAATATGATTCAATATTTTCATTACAATGGTGGATGATAGCACAGAGAGTAAGCCTATTAAATCTACAGATGACACCAAACTGTGACAGATGTGAAGACATTGGAGGACAGGATTAGAATTTGAAATGGTCTTGTCAAGTTGGAGAAAAAAGCCACACGTAAACCACTAATGGCAAATGCAAAACTCTATACTTAGAACAATAAACTCAACAAATCCATAAAGGGGAATATTCATGTCAACAACAGTATTGTCTCTGCCAAACCTATTTCTGTTTAAACAGGAAAACTGCCTATGTCTAAGCACTACCGCTATTCTCAAATTCGGCACCTATTCGATGAGACCAATTTGACTGGCCTGATCATCCATTGTTCATTTCCTTCTCTGACACTTGTTCCAAAGTGCTTTGGAACAAGTTCTTTTGACCCAGAGATTTTCTCATTTCTTCTTATATCCTATACTCCTTACCAAAAATGGCTACGTCTGAATTGTCACAGGGTATTCCCTTGCTCCTATAGTCTTTGATTCTCCTCTCCTTTCAGACACTGGTATTCTCATCTTCCACTTCCTAGGTCTCACCAGCTTCTAAGAGATATAAACAATAGCCCTTCTGCAAAGTGTCTATTCTTCCTTCCCATTTTATCTTTTCCCAGTTCTCTCCTGCTTGCCTCTGGTTTCTCTGTTAATTGTGCATCCTGTAGTTCTTTCATGCTGCTGAACTTGCAATATATTAGCATTACTCAAAGACCTATACATTATCTTTGTAAAAAAAAAAAAAGGAGAGGGATCTCAAGACTCCTACGTAGAAATTTTTACTTGAAAAACTGGGATTTCGTCTACATTACTGATGAGATTCATGTGGCCTTAAATATCTCAGAGCAAGCTCTCTGTTCTTCAGTTGTTTGTTGATGACATGACCAGAGCAGCTGTGTGTGTTTATAGCAAGATCCAGAGAAGGTGGAAAGTGGTTTTACAGATGCATATCTCCTAAATTCCAAATACCCCACAGGCACAATCTGGATTTTCCATCAGCCACTCATCTTCAACCTATCTCTTCCACAAAATGGAACACTTATATTCAGTTATATAGACCAGATTAAGTAGTGTTTTAAGTCTCAGGTTTGGTGAGAAAAAATTCCTCCATTCATCCCTTTTCCTTTGGGTAAAAATCATAACTTCAAAGGCCATTTTGCTCCCACTTAATCATGTCCCCAGAAACTTTCAGGTTGGTCATTAGTTTTAATGCCGCTGAGTGCGAATAGGGGTCTGCATCATCAAACAAAAGAAATTAAAGTAACACAGAGAAGGGTTGACTGCCAAAGCTGTAGTTAAGAATCTAAGATTGAAAAACTGAAAATGACCCACCAGTTTCATTCTGCAACAAAAAAATGAAATAGTCTTAGTGAGATGCAAAAATAAGACTTTTCTTGATAAATATGCAAAAAATGTTAAAGAAATTGTGGCTGAAGAGGAGGAAATCCAAAGGGAAGCTCGGGAAAGATCAGAGTGTTAGAAAATGTGTAGGATGATACAACAGTGAAATTATTCCTCCTAAAGTGAAGATTTGGCAATACTTTTCTCTTAGTTTTGTGACTTTCTGTTAATACCAGCATCTGGTCATGAATTAACCCCTGAACTTTCACAACAGACACATAACAGACTAATCCCCTCTAAAAGGAAAGTCTGTGCATTTGTAAGCCTTACTGCATTGCAATATTACTGTGGAACTACTGGGTCCTATAGATCAGTCTTCCTATCTTGTTCTATATCATTTTAATCAATTTTTATTTAGATTTTTGGGGGAAAAGGACTTGGATTTGACTGATAAATTTATTAATGACATCGCTTCTTCCTCGCCACAAGACTCATCTGACACAGTTTTCAAGCCCTATGCTTGAAAGAGCTTAAAAATGAGCAGAAGCTGCGCAGCCCTACTTAAAACAATCTATAATTGACTACCTGCTTGTAAATGACAAGTTTAGATACCTCTGTGCCTCCTTTTAGGATAGTTTTTAAGAGAACCTGAGACCAAACATGATTACAAAACAGGACTTTTAACTTTACAGTTTTTAACCATATTTCTTCACAACCAAAAAATAAAGAAACTATACACTTTCCTTTTCATTGTATATATTTGTTCTGCAAAAAAAAAAAAAGGAGAAAGAAAAAAGCCTATATATCCTGCACTATTAAGCATAAATATGAGATTATAAGTCTCACTTGACAATGTCATAGGGGGATGAGTATGCAACCCCTCTGATTAAAAGGAAACATCAAATTGAGAAATCTGGAAAAATATGCTCACAGGGTTAAGATAAGGCATGACAATCCCTGAGTCTGTTCTCATTCTCTCCCTTTCATTTTATGCTGAAGATAAAAGTCATTCACAAGTCAAATCATAAGGACTTAGCTAAGAAAGTTTTTTTAAATTGAAAATTCAATACAAAATTATAAAAAATGCAAAAACTACACAAGATTTGTTCAAGAAAAGGCTACAGCATTAGTGGTTTAATGACAAAATTTGGAAATACTGGAAATTTACAGGTCATAAATACAAAGAAATTATTAAGTAGAGCATTTCTTAAATTAATATTTTTGCTCCATTGCAACCTAACAAAAAATATTGATATTTTGCCTGTCAGTAATTTCAGCTGGATAGTAACAATTCATACTCAGCAGTAATTGCCCAAGATTTTAAGTTCCAAAATCATTTATGAGGCTATTTTTTGATATATATATAATTTTTTTCAGACACACATGCATCTAATTTGTATGCAAAATTGCTAAAGGGAAAACCTCCCACATCCACATCTTTACAAAAAGTATTCTCACTCAGGTAACTCAGCTGGAGAGACTGAAATCTAACTGAATACCTCAGCTAGCATGAACATGTTCATTTAAATCAGATATGAATTAGTATCTGTGTGTTCCTTCTATAAAATCAAAAGTGAAGTAGCATTATTACATTGCATAGGTGGAAACAAATTTGTTAAACATGAGGAGTTTTTAATGTTGATGATAAAATAATGTACAGGACTACAAAGCATGGTTGTGCCAATTCTTATAAATAAGATTCATTTCAACTAGAATCTTCAAGTCACTCTTTTGGATATATATCTCTTTGTATTCTGTGAAACTTATGGACATCAGCTACTAATCATGTAATCATATATTAAAATTTGTACTTAGGTAAGTTTACTTGATGCGTTTTGAAATTCTGTGGTGTGCTTCCAAATCATTTCAGAAATTGCATTAAATGTACTGTACAACTTGTTTCTCTGAGAAGTTGTAGTGCACTTGTTAAAAAATTAAAAGCATTGATGAAACAGGTGAAAACATGTTTTGAGAAACACATTTTGAAATCTGCTAAATGGTAGAAGGTCTTGCCAAATATTGAAGGTTTTCAGGGCAGCTTTTTAAAGCATAAAAGCCAAATCAGCCAACCATGCACTTTTCATATAGACCTGGCTCCTGGCATAAAAAACTTTCAGAGTTTAGGATGTTTGCTGCTAAAGTACTATTCTTATAATAGAAGATAGATTCCTAGAGAAAATAATGGATTTGCATATTTTTGGCTTCTCAGGCTCAAAATTAACAAAAATAAAGCCAGAAGAAAGCTACGATGTTATTAATTGGAAGAAATAACACTTTGCTGACATCCACCTTAAATTCTCAAGAGTATTATGAATAACTATAATTGAGAAAGTTGTGCATGCTTTTTGACTTTTTCTTTCCTGTTTTTCTTTTTTTTTTGTTACATTAGAGACCAGCAAACTGTAGGTACCCTGAAAGCATTCTAGAATTTTGTTAGGAAAAATATTACAATGAAAAAGTGTACATTGACATTAGGCATTTTTTCTCTTTTTTACCTACAATCAAAAATGCGCTTGAGCCAAAGTCTCTACCCTCTGCCACAAAGAGCAGCCTCAGAGCACACAGACTACACATTTCAAAATAAACTAGTTTGGAATATTTACTCCAAGAAAGCACCTAATATCCTTCAGCTGCCAAGAGAGAGACTTCCAGTACAGGAGACAGAGTAGACCCAGTCTGAATGACCCCTCCCAAGACATCTATCTAACTTGGGTTTTCAAGACCAATTGTTACATATCACAGATTCATCCCTATTCTGTGTGCTTGGTAAAGTTGTGCCAGGGTCTATCATCATGGGCAAAACTGCTTCAGGCTATGAGAGTTTGAAATTCAAGAACAAAGTGCAAGACCACTTATTAGTGTAGCACCCCTGTGCAACTGAGCCCTTTGAGACTCATCTTGCTGGTGACTTTCTTCCCACGAGGAAACCTACACAAACCCACCAAGCCCTGATGTCATGTGTTCATTATGTTCATGGTAAAATAGCTTCAGCAGAGCAGAATTTAATCTCCAGCATCCACTTTCTTGCTGAGTAGTATATACTGCACTCGGTGAGGAAAACCTCAGGTTGGGTTTCTGTTTCAAACCAGAGAGACTTCTGGTTAAAAAGTAGGTCTTTCAGTACCTGGATTTATCTTCTAGGATACACCACAAAGAGTTGCTTCAGTTTCAAATGATGTTTGCTCTAGTCCTGTCAAAGTGGGAGGCCAAAACAGCAGAAGGCAGCTTAACTGTAAATGAGTAAAATTATGTTCTCTATTTTAAGAAACCAAAAGATATTTACTGACATTACTGCAACAAAATAAAATATCTTATTTAGAATTTATAATCATTATAGCCATTTGATTCATATGATTATTTAAATATTCAATTTTTTGCAGTATATGTTTCTAACAGCATTTTTGTCACTATTTTTGATTAGCTTTAATTAGACAAAAAAATTCACATTTTTAAAAGCAAATACTCTTCAGTAAAAACTGCAGAAAAGTAGCTGTGATCATGCCTGCCTTGCTCAATGGCACAGAAAATCTATTGTGCAAGTGAGAATAGAAACCATATTTTCTGAGCCATAGGCCTGTAAATTTAATCGAAAAGTTATTTTTATTCTCTATTTAAGTATAATTATCATTGGCTATGAAAAAGCACTCTACCAAAATAGCTTGTGGATTAATAGGTAAGGGAAAAAAGAAACTTGTAGTTAGTTTTTGAATTAATAAAAGGAAAAGTTTAATATATATGCTTGGAAAATATCTAGCACAGTTAAACAAGATCCATGTGAAATATATCCAACCATCTAAAAATGAAGGCAATTAGCAGCAATTATAGAGCTTCTTTCCCAAAACTATGTATTGTAAATCCTTTTAATCAGTGAAAGCACCAATAACATCAAGCCATTGTGTGTCTGAACAGGAAGCCTAGTATGTAAGAACACTTTGCTTTTAATTAACTTTTGGATACCACTTTCTGCAGATTATTATCGGGAGAGGTGCTGTGTAGAGGAAACTATGTATTTTAGGTTCCTATTAAAGGATTAATTGTATTTTTAAGTGCAATATGTTAATGAGAAGTAATAGTTGTTTGCTGGAGGTATACTATACTTAATAGGTTGGTGGATTAAACACTCCCTGCATTAAAAGGAATTATTGTATTTGTCATAAATACCTTTGAGGATAAATTTGCTTTCAACTGCTGGAGGAATTCTTTGATACAAAACATGAAGGATTACATGAAGGTGACAGGAGAGGTAGTCTGCATCTGTCAGGTGTGCTCCTGATCACAGGCCAAGAAAACTTACGAAGTAACCTGGGGCATATTACATTTAGAAACCGAGCCCTGTTATCAAAAATCAAAGAATCCAATGTAGTTGAATGTTTTGTATTTGGAAAGGGGAAGGGAAGAAGTAATGCATTTGGAATTTACTGTGTTTCTGTACTAGCTGCACTTTTTCTGCTGGGCTCAGTAACCCCTCAGAGGGCAACTGTGTTTATAACAGTATCTGCTACTGTAATGTAAAAATGAAGCTGCAAAAGCTTAGTTCTGTTTTTTAACACAAGCCCCAAGCCAAGACCACAAAGGGCAATTTAACGGGGGGAAAAACCAAACCACCCAACAAATGAACAAAAACAAACAAACAAACAAAACCCCCCCAAACTTGAGGGAAAAACCCCTGAAGGACCTATCCAGAGTGAATACTTTTCATCTGTTGCTTCAAGACTGGGTAGTTTTGAATGAATTATTTTTCATGGGAATTTTGCAAGAATGCCTTCTAACCCCACCCACCCTTTCATGTTGGATATGGTTGTTAATTGTGCAAGGGCATGGGTGGGGGGAAAATTACTACTGTGATTTTGGAGTAATTTAGTTTCTAGAGACAAGAGCTTCTTTTTTAGCAAGTGTATAATCTAGACTATAGTCTTTTCCTATAAAAAGTGTAGACTTGATTTTCTTTCTGTCAAGTTCACTGCACATAGAGTTTGTCGACAATGCTGTAGACACAAAGAGTGAGACAGCAGAATGAAAAGAGGGGCTTAGATTTGACTTGGTTGTGTTGGGAGGACTGCACAAGTGGACAACTATATTATGAGGTGAGCGTGTACATATACCAGTATAATGCCAAGGAGACGGACAAAGGGATAAACAAACTTTTACATGTCCCATAAGGAGAAAGAAAAACAGCTTTACGTTATAAATTGCAACAAAGGTTGGAATCACAGAGAAGGAAATATAAAAGAGCATAATGCAAGAGAAAAGATGTCTGGACACCAGTAGAAGAATAAAAAAACTGTATTTATGGTTATACAAAACATGCAAACAGACTTGTGTAAAAAATTGTTTAAGTTTAAATATCAGTATAGCAGTGCATGTAGTTTTCAAAATAAATTTTCAATGTTACTCTAAATGTCGAAAGTAGATGAGTCCCCCAGCTTCTTTGAGTGTTACAGGATGAAATTAAGGCATACTGATGGAGAGATGATGTATTTAGAGCAAAAGCACTGATCCCATAACCTTCTCCCTGAAAGAAACCTCTCCTCTGCAAACCTGCACAAGTTCCTTTCCTGTTTCAAGATATCCTTCAGCCCTCACACTTCATCACAGATGCCTTTTTCAGAATAAAAGCTTAAACTTCCTTTAAATATGTTTAGACTTCAAAAACATAAGAAAGTTACAGTTGCCTTTGTTTATTTATTTGATGAGGCCTTTTCATGCTGAAAGTGGCTTGTCAAATGAAACAGTCTGTGAGGCCCAAACAAAAAGTTTAGTAGCTCTTGATGAATGATATTCTATTCTTTTTTCTAAAAAGTTCTAGATCTCTGTCATAAGGGAGGAGACAAGGTCATGCAAGTACTTTTGACTTGTCAGCTTCTCCTATGATTTTTCCTGTGAAGTTGGAAAAAATAATGTGCAAAAATTCTATTTTGTTACAATACTAAATTAAAAGATCTACAGCTGTTTCTCTTTAAAATATACAAATAAAATGCTACCATTCTTCAAGCTGTAATTTATGTGTTATTGTTTCTTGCATGGAAATTACTAGAATTGTGGTTTCATGAGGTATGATATTAATTAAAGCTTAGTGTTAAGTATATGAAGGCCACGAGAACCAAATTCTTAAAAATTTTAATAGAAAAGAAGATAAATTGATAGCAATTAAGTCTAATATGCACTAAGTATGAGTAAGATGTCCCTGCCTATGGCAGGGGATTGGGAACTACATGATTTTTAAGGACCCTTCCAACCCAAAACATTGATTCTATGATTATGACTGCATGCTTTAAAAAATGTAGGAATCAATTGAACGTTTACTTAAGGAGCTCAGAAATAGAACTTGTTTCCAAATTGTTTCATAAGAAATGTGTTAGGGTAAGTGTTAAATCTGCTCCTCAGTCTCATTAGTATTTGTCATCTGAAAGTGTTACCAGGGGAAAGTCTAAGGTAGTCTAAAACAAGGCCAAAACCATTTATACTGGCAGCCAAAGTCAGCCTGCCAGTGCAAGTCACTTTTTCCGACTCTTAGTGAGTCAAATAAAGAGAAGTGAGTCTGCTAAAATGGTTATTCCTGAAACCAATTAAAGGCAATTCTGAGGTTCTTTCAACTTATCCCATTATAACCTCCAGTAAACTGCCACCTAATTTTTTTATTATAATTATTTGTGAAAATGCTAGCTCATAGACAATTAGTGTTCTCTGTAGGAACTCACATACTGGATTGACTTTGTAGAAAAGCATTGGATTAAAACTACTTTAGGGATAAAGGAACTTTATACAGGATGGTTTTCTGAATCTATTCAGCAAGCCATAAAGTTCCAACTAGATAGTTTTGAAAACAGTATGTCTGGCATATGAATTTAATGGCTTGAGAGCAGAGCTAGTGATAAACCTGAAACACTGAAAACTTATTTTCAGTCTTTGAAATTAAATAACTGCATTGGTCTGCAAAGTTTGGGATGCCTTGTAACAGTTTCAGCATTAAATTTTTATCTGTTTCAAATTCTTTATGTTCTCCCTTGTAATCACAATTCTTTCTTTGCATGAGCTGGAGAGAGTCACAATTTTAGGACATTTATTTTATCCTTTGTAGTCAAATGATCTGTGTGAAGTTTCTCAGGATTTTTCACAGGTTTTGCACAATCAGCAGAGAACAGTTTCCCTTAGTCCATTTTTTTGGCTTAATTCTGTCTGGCAACCAAACCTTCCATAGTCACACTCATTTCTTCCTGGTGGCATGGGGAGGAGAATCAGAAGGGTAAAAATTAGAAAATTTGTGTGTTGAGATAAAGACAATATAATAGGGAAAGCAAAAGCCACGCACACAAGAAGAGCAAGAGCAAGGCATTCATTCAGCACTTCCCATGGGCAGGCACGTGTTCAGCCATCTCATGGAGAGCAGGGCTCCAGCACACCATAGCTCCAAGGCTAGAGAAAAAAAATACTATCATCCTGAATGCTCCCCCTGCCTTCTTCTTCCTCCAGATTTATATGCTGTACATGATGCCATACAGTATGGAATGCCCCTTGGTTTAGCTGGGATCAGCTCTCCCTGCTGTGTCCCCTCCCACCTTCCTGTGCACATCCCGCCTCCTCCCTGGAGGCCTGGGTGAGAAGAAGAAAAGGCCTTTACTCTGGCTTAGCACTGCTCAACAGCAACAAAAACATCCCTGACTTATCAACACAATTTCCAGCATAAAACCTGCACACCCATTTATGTGTTCACACTTCTTCTTCATTAAACAGCACATTGATGATTGTTCCTCTACATTAGGATGCCTGACTGATTTGGAGAGAATCCCCAGAACAAATCACAAGTTAGTCTAAAAATATATTCACCTTGTAATTTACTTATTTTAAGATAAAATAGCTTATCTATTTATAGCTTTATAGAGAATAATCAGTTCTGATACCAGATGTACAGAGGAATGACCTCCCAACAGAGATACAGACCTTTACTTATTCACTTTTACTTACCTTTACCTGTATCCTGTCTCTGAAATTATAAACCAGGCAACAGAGATATTTGTCCTCATTTCCTCATCCAGCATCTTCTAATGTGTGGTTTATGGACATTTTTCTGCTCACCAATTTGCCTCTATGAAAATTGGAAGTCCATATTTTTCTTTCTGGAGACTGATCAAAAGATCCTGAATTCTCTTTTGGAGTTATTTGTAAGGACTGGCCTCAACCTTGACACCTTCTTTTCTTGTAATATTCTGTTCCATCTCAGAAATTGATAGTTCATATCAGTAGCTTTTGTGTTTAAAATGTAAGTAAGTTCCTTTTGAACTCTTTGATTAATTTCACTTACCCTAGTAATATATTACTATTCATATAAACAGTTTGCTTTAAAACCTTTCTCAGCAGCTCTTCATTCAGAGATTTCTCCAGTTCATCTTTTGGGGGGAAAAAAAGACATGGATATAGTAAAATGTCTGAACTCCATCTTAGTGAATGTCAGTGCAGGTAACTGACAACTTTTGTGATGTTTTATTATCCTAAAGTAAGCCAGAGCTCAGTCCAGGTAGTTTGCCTCTCCAGTTCAATAGACCCCAAGGACAGTAAAGTCAACTAGATATTGATATAAGCATAATCCTTCAAATTCTTCTCTGAATTTCAGACCAGTGAAAAAATATTTTTCCATTAATTCTTCCATGTCATTACACAGAGAATCATCTGTTCTCTTGCATATCTTGGAACTGTAGGGAATAGCATGAATCAGGTTCAAACTCTAACTTGCGGCCTGCATTCAGTTTGAAATGTAAATATTTAGAATTGTGAAATTAATTTCTCCTCAAGTGAGCTGTCTGTGGACAAGCACTTGCAATGAAAATAACAGGACTTACAGTTAAACTGTGGCTCTTCAGTCTGTGAAGACCCAACACACTGGTGCTAACTAGGAGTCTGTCTCTGACACTGGGGCAGGGAGGAGGTTGTGTAGTCTTGATTATGAGGATAACGGGTGTGGTAATTTGGTAGACTGAAAGATTATACAGATTCAGTACAGATTCTGCCACCCAAAGTGAATGTGGTTTCTTGTTTCAAGGACTCTTGTGTACCAAGAATGCCAAGGTGGAGGTGCTCAACAGCATTTTTCACCGCTGTTCATCTTTAGTTGATGATTTAAACCTGATCAACATTTATAAATGCCACAGTTCCAATTATCAATGAGTCAGAGAACACTACCAAGAGGAGTTCCCAAGAAAAAATGCATATATGGAAGAATTATTTAAATCTTCCATTCTCTTTGAAGTAATGCTAAAGGATAAAATCCAAACAGCTACTAATTTGTCTATTGCAAAACACTGCTATGAATGGTGAAACTATTGACAAAAAGTGAACACACACACGCAACTGTATGACAACCTTATGTTTATATATTTTATGTGTTTATATATGTTATGTGTAAATTTTATGTGATATGTATAAACAGTAGTACCAGTGCAGTAAGATTATTAAAGAAGACTTTAAAATATGTTCACTTCCTCAATGGGGAACTTCATACTGAGGCCACTGTTTTTCCAGTTATTAGAACAAAAATTCTTCTGCACCAAAAAGCAGAAGAACAAAGTTTGTGATGCTGAAACATAATTTGAAAAGGAGCTAGCAAGACTCCAGAAAGTTCTAATAACCAGACACAGAAATAAACACAGTAGGACAAAGAGGTATTTTTTTCTGGGTTCTGGAACTCTGTTACCCATGCTGCTTCATTACATCTCCCTGATATGTATTCTGGTAATATATCTTACATAGTCATTGGCAACATTTTAAAATAGAGCTTATTTAACAGCAGCTATCTAGTGTTTTGGTTTACCCATTCATTGTTTAAAGAATACTTTTCATCACATTTACAATATTTAATTGAAGCAACAGTCTTTTACCAGTGAGAGAGTGTAACATCAGCCTCAGGCTGAACTTTTCCAGACTGAAGATGCCCCAAGTTTTTCTGCTTGTCCACACTGCTAGTTGGGTGGGATATAGAGGACACACAGATGCATCATCTGGAAATGGGTTGCATACCAAATTCTCCCTGACAGAGCTACTTGGTTGACCAACAGCCTCACAGGTTAGTGTACAACACTGTTCACATGGTTGTGTAGGGCAATTGCTGTGTGTCATCAACGAAGTGGGTGCTATTTTATGATGTATAAAGCCACTTTACTGTCATGGCACTGGGAACTCTTCACAGGGTTGGAACACTGAACTATTTACACTGGAGTGCTGGCTGCACTGATCAGATGTGGTTGGGAAGGAGAATGGGCGACTACTTACACAACGCTTAGATGTTGAAATAGACTGTGAAAATGTTAAGCAGGAATGTTCAAAATTATGAAGAATAAAGCAGAAGATGCTGAAATATGGTCATGTTTTGTCTATAAAAAGGGGGATTTTTTGTGCTTAAGCCAATACAGCCATCTGCAAGCCCACCATACCTGGTTCATCACAGCTGTCAACTAGACCCCATTTCATCTATAGTTTTTTCACCCACAACTGCATTTCACCAGTGAAAGAGGGATAGGGGCTTAAACAAATAAACAAGAAAACAAACAAACAAACCTAACACTTGCTGGTCTATTTTCAAAATAAACTCTCAATAATTAGTCTGGAAGGGGTGATTTCCCTCAAATACCCACCTGCAATTTGGTAAAAAGATATAAATAATTAGGATTACAATGAAATTTTTTACTTCCAGACAAATTATATATTTTTTGAGATAAAACTTTTATATTACTTCCTATCTTTATGTTCCCATGAGAAAAATGAGAGAAAGTCATTTCAGGTTGGTCCAAAATTGATTTTTTCCACAATTTTTCAGGTCAGCTAATGAAGTGAAAAATCAATTCTTCACACAGCTTTACCTCAAGCCCTTCTTGAATATAGAATTATTACTTTCCTCATGAGCATTTTCCATGGCATTCCTCACCACATAAATTAATTTATCTTAATTTGGCATAGATTAATTAATTTATCTTCACAATACTTTTGCAAAGAACTGGGACTGATATTTTGATTTCACACAAGAGAAGTTGAGGTGTAGTTATATTAGAGAGCAAAAATTGCTCTTTTGGATGCTCCCCACAACTACAATCTAATTTAGCAGAGTAGTTGGCCGTTGCATAAAATCCAGAGCTCAGAGCACAGACTATCTAAATGGTCAAAGCACATTTCTCACAGACATCAGCTTCCTCTATGCTTCCATAGATCTTTTGTGAGCCGGATTACAGGGTTTGGTATACTGGACATCAGAGACTGGAATCCAGTTAGCTGTTAGCTATGAGAAATTTACTTTAAAGGCCCATCACAGAAGAACCAGTTAAGAAACACAACATAGTTAGAAATACTTAAGAAGGAGAATAATAAAATAAAAGAATATATATCCCCTGTGACCATAAGATACTCACAGTGTTGGATTCTGCTGTGTTCCAATAGAAGCGGGGGATACAATACTTGACTACAACACTTTGCTACAAGCCATCAAGAGCTGCTGCCAGAAAAATAAAAACACAGTGAGGGATATAGGATAAGACCATGCATCTTTAAATCATACAGTGATGGTGATGATGAATGTTTGAAGATGTATCTGTACCCAGGTACAACCAGGACATTCCACTGACGGGGACTGCAGTTTCAATAACACACCAAAATTTGCCTATATTGTTCATTCCCATTCACATTTTTTAAATAGTGCCTTTACATTTGACTTGAATTCCAAGGCAACAACTCACTTAAAATAATGGGGGAAAAATCCCTGTGTTTTAGTATGACACCATTAAAATGAAACCAAACATTGTGATTTGTTTGTCTCAACATCTTCCTTCAGTCTCATTACTGCAGAAGCAAACTGATCTTCATTCTGAGATGTGATTAAATTCACATTCATGTGATGATTGAGGTGTAGAATCTTTTATTGGGAAAAATATAGTCTTCAGAGTTGGCAGTGAAGTGCTACAGTACTACACTCTGTGAGACCATTAAATTTCATCCTTCCTTCAGACTCACTCCAAGGGTGATTTCAATTAATTTGTTCAAAATTTATCAGTTTCCTGCATGTATGCATAAATGATTCAAAGGCACTTACACACCCACTGAACAAAATGTACTGAAGGGTACATATTATTTTTATAACTTTTCACTGTTCTTTTTTTCATAAAATTTATCTAAAAGGAGCTTCTATTACACAAAACTCTAGTCCTCTGCATTAAATGTTCTTACTGTTCATTTGGAAATCAAATTTATTTTTCAATGCAAATCTGAAGTATTCCTTAGCCAACAAAACTGCCCTTTTCTTTGACATGAAGGGTACATGGCATGATGACTATTTCCTTGAGGGAATATTGTGACATTTATTTTACTAATGACTTGAAAAGCTGTTTTTTGTCTGCTGCTATGAAATATGACGTTGGTTCTGACATAGTTTTCAGAAGACATGATGGAATTTGTGCATGCAATTCAACATAGTTTTCTTTATTTTCCGAATTGACATTATGGGAGGTGCACTTTTGCACTTAAAAAACATCAATGATGAGAAGACAAACAATTAAAGCTGCACAAGCATCTCAGATATAATGTTAGATAAGAGGATTAGCATGAAGTTCACAATAAATGTGTTTGCTCGTATCTGTCTACAAGACCCTAGACATCTTTGTGCCCTGAAAAATTTTTCTGCAGGAACCCATTGGGTAGGCCTTTGTTTCTAAATGTGGTGTTTGTACCTGAAAGTAATGCTTGTGTACTTACCTATATGATTGCTTGAGGATTAAATATGAAATTCATGCATTTCATATTTACAAAACTTTTAAAGCCCATGCTAGATCTACCTGTGGCTTGGTAGCTTCTCACATCAGCCCAATGGAAAAAGGAGAAAGGAAACTAAGTAGTCATTGTGTGTCTGAGTAAAAGACTTCTTCAGACTATGTGAGTCAACTGTTTTAGCAGAAGGGGAAAAAGACCAACAAGTTGATAGAAAATACATATTTCTTCCAAAATATATTTGAGTGCATTGTCTAGAAATACTAGACAAAGGCTTCTAGCCAAAGGCTTAAGTGTTAGCAGGCCATAAGGATTGGGTATTTAATTTTTTACATTTTACATTTTACTCTTCACTTGCTGGATTCTGCTGCTTCCTCCCATAGAACAGCCCTGACTCAATGGCTATTGAACCCATTTCAATAAGACTGCTTATTAAATGAACTATCATTCTGAGTAGGAGTGGGAGACAGCACTAACACTGCAAGCATTTTGTTTTAATTACCTGCTATAATTCAATCTTTTTATGCTTTTGTTCTGATTTCTTTTCATGATTATAAACTCTACGAGAACACAGAGCCTTTCTTAAATTATGCTTTATAGCTCCTTTCAAATGAACTTTACCTGCATTTTAAAGTTGACATCTGATGTCATCCTCTGCTTCATCACAAATGTATGAGTCCTAAACCACTATGCATAATCTGACTAGCTAAGGCTGACTTCTTGGCTACACCTTCTCTACTCCCTCCACCAGGGAGCAGGGCAGGATAGTGGCTTCAGAGATTTAAGTGGTTCCTCTCTAATGCTGCCAGGACATTCACAGAAAATTAGCATGCATTCATCTATCAAGCAACCCTGAAAGTCACAGTTGCTCAAAAAAACCTGAAAAATCAGCATTAATAGAAGCAATAAAATTCAGGGTAGCGTATACCAAAGTTAAGATGTAAAAATTGCCACTGTGCTCCGTTGTCTAGAAACTAGATCTACACTACTCAATTCAATGTATAATTTTACTTATTTCATTCTGTAATTCCTGCAGAAGACTAATGATGCTTTTAGTCTGAAGCTACAGTTGTTTATTTTCATTAATTTGGTCTTGGCTGGCATTATAGAAAAAAACACATTAATATATAATTTATTTGTACAGTGACTAGCACCAGGGATTATTGGTCCATGACTTGAGCTTCTAAGAATTACAGTAATGAAGATGATTCCCAAAGGAAGGTATGCTTGGCAACTTTCAGATATAAGACAATAGATTTTTCTACCTTGTTTGGAGATAGAAACCATAGGGAAAATGGGTGGAGCAACTGTTGCACATTTTTTATATATAGCTGAGAATTTTCCTGGAGTAAGTCCAGAGAAATTTTTCATGACCCAATTGTTACTTATATAAAATAAGCTAGTGCATTGAATAATTGCGTGCTTTTTGGTCTTTAAATAAATCATATCATAAATTATCTGAAAATTGAAACTCATGATTCTTCTTACCTTTTCACTTTTAGTAATTTGGATTAAAAGGGCCTTTAAAATTTTTACCTGCATTTTTTGAACTAGACACTAAAAATTAGGTATCTGAGGCAGATATTCATTTGTTCATTTAGACTTCTAATTTTATTCATTAGGGTCCCATTTTCACAATTTAGGGAAAAATAATCTAATAAAACTCTAGAACAAAAGTATTTAACTTAAAATTATGAGGGAAATTTGTGTGTATAAATTGTGAAAATCCTGGCATCTTAACTAAATTAATAAGTGAGCATTAACCTCAGCAAGTAGTTTATATTTTACAGGTAAAACAAATGTTTTCTAAGGTCTGATGGGCAAGTGCTTGTAATTAATATTTGAAACAAAATTCCAGTTATTTTTAACTTACAAATTTGAAAGAAATTGAGTACTTAAACTTATAAGAAGCTGAATTTTGTTTTCAGGTCATATTTGCAAAATGCATGAGGTTTAAAGCCCCATGGCGTATTAACATCTGAGAGGTGCTTTGTGTTGTCACAAGTTGTAAAACTTATATGAGAGCCCTGCGTTAACTCTCTTGTGCTTCTGTGCACTGAAGCTAAACAAATTAGGTATTTCACAAGGTAGATTAGTAGACCCCTTAATACCTTAGTAAATGCTAATAATGGAACTCTTAAATAAGGTAAGCCAAAGGAAAATTAAATTTTAAGGGGAAAACCAAGTTGTGTCTGCCATGCCACAGACAACGCGCCCCTGCAATTTCAATAAGCTAATTTATCTTTTTTTTTTTTTTTTCTGGTAAGCAAGAAAAGTAATTTGAATGCTTTAGCAAGAAAGTAGCTTAAGGTAATCAATCAAAGATAAAAATTGAAGGGAAAAGATCCCCAACCTAACCAATTTCACAACCTAACCCTGATACATTTATATGGTTCCATAAATGTACCTGGGTCTTCATAGAGCATCAAGAACAAGTCCTGGCTTCAAGAAGTTCACTGCTAATGATAAGAGTTTACATATCCCTTTATTATTTGACATGCTGAAACACATCCTGGCATGACATAACATAACTCCATCTGTATCACTCCTCCTTCATCACAGCCCACTTTAAAGAACCATATTTTAAGGCTGGTTTAATATATTGTTTTAGGGGAACTTGCACAGTTCGCTACAGGGTGGTTACACCAATGGTATTAAATATCCAGCATGAAATGAACATAATGTGCTGAGGTACTGGAATCACATCAGTGATAATTCTCAGATATATCTAATACATATTTTTTCTTTCAATATCACATAATTTGGTTAAAATTTTTTAAAGTAAACTTGAGAAAAAGAGAGCTTACTATACCTTTTACCAAAAAGAGAGCTTACTTTACCTTTTACCAAAGCCTGTACTGTAACACCTGTCATAAGTGACATTGAAAAGCTCTTTTCAAATGTAAACAATTATGCTACTTTCTTTAACTGGCTTTTCTTTTTTCCCTACGGGGAAAAAAAGGAATTTTGATTCAATGAAACTTACTGAAATTCCCTTAAATTTAATTTACTTACCTCATTTACTTATTTTGAAATACCGAAATGTCATCATTTTATTTCAAGAGAAGAAAACCATGTAACCCTTACTTTTAAGTTGCCTCCATCTTAAATCTTCTGAAGGGCTCTTGACACATAACAGACGTTCTTACTGCCACATTCTCTTGAAAATCATGGGATGCTGAAGAGAACCTTTATTTCATGCAGCCTCACAAAATAATTGCAGCAAAGATGAATGCAAAAAAACAGTGCTTGATCAGACACCAGAACACAGACCTTAAGTGTCTAGTCTAAGAAATGTGTGTGACAATCAACTTAAATAACTTATCTCTGTTATTATATTCATTTTCCTCTTGTAAAGAAAAAATTTTTCCTCAGTCAACAAAATAACTTTAAACCACCTGACTTTAACCCAAGTCTTCATAATATCATTTAAATAAGAACTTAATTAAGTATGGAATTTACTGTTATATCAGAAATTATTAAGTATCTAGAGAAGCTGGGAGATAGCAAAAAACAGGATAAATCTGTAAGGCAGGCAGCAGTAAATTTTACTGACAGGGAAATTATTGGATCAAATGATGACAAACCTAAGGCTACCCTTCTGATTGAGCTGCTTGGATACTCTATGAAAGATTTTAGTAAAAACAATGGTTTGTTCTTGAAACAGCTGGTGATACAAATTGAGAAATCATGGTCTACACAGAGGATGATCCATCCGTAAGCAGGACACTTGCATTGCTTTGTTCCTCTGCCTAGCAAGTGCAGAATATTGAAGAGTAAGGGGGAAAGGATGAAATTCAAATATTCGTAGCGATCAGCCTCATCCTTAGGGCCTAAGAGGAATATGTGCTACAGAAAAAGGACCTATCAAGCTTTAATCAAATGAGGAAGAAGACCAGTGCTTGCTCACCCATCACAACATGAACCTTATCTACTGTAGGGGGAAATAAAAGGGGGAAAAAAACTAGATTTATTCTTGGATGGGTAGACATTTATGTCTTTGTACACAGCACTATGGAGTACTCATCTGAAATGTTGGCATCTATTCATGCCATACACATTCAGGAGAGCTGAATTCAAGCCAGAACTCAGAATGCGCAACAATGTGGAGAACCAAGCCTATATTGTAGCAGGAAACCAAGAGACCTGGGATCATTATCTTAGGAAAAGAAAGGATGGGGAAGTAGCTCAGAGGGCTACTGTCAACAAGGATAGATTTAGGCAGGGAGGGACTGACTGAAGAAAAAATAAAAGTTATGAAAAATAATACTCATGAAACGGTATGGGCTGAAATTATTAGATGGTTCTTTGCGGCCAGAGAATTGATGCTCTGAAAAAGTCTTCCTGTGGTAGAGGAGACATAAACAAATCCTGGCCAGCTATAAAACCTGCAGACTGTAAGTGCTGACACCGCCATTTTCACCATGTTAGAAGGAAGCTTTCTCCTTTCTGTGATGCGGTGATGCTGTTGCGGTGATGCGGTGATGTTAATGATTGAAAGGCAATTTTTTTTTCCCTCTCAAATTTTTAATTTGTATGAGAAAGGCTATGAAAACTACCTGTCTGAAAAATTAATATTCTACTTTTGTAAAACAGCTTCTAATACAGATGTTTCCCATGGGAAAGTCCAGCTCCATGACTGTATATGGCATGGAGATATTTTGGCCAAAGTTTTAGAAGCATGTCTTACTCATATGTGATACAACAAGAAATTCAATCCCCATTGTAAAGAAATTAGATGTGTTTTTTTCTTGTTTCATCTAAACCTCCTTTAACAGTAGGTCTCAGAAATTTTATCTATCTTCATACTTGAGAGGGCTGGAATTTTTATGACACTGATGAATCTCAAATGTAGAGATTTCAAGCATCCAAATTTCAGTTCTGCAGAAGCACAGAGTTTTACAAAGAACAATATACTTTTTCATTGCCTTTGGCACACAAAATGCAACAACAGCAACTCAAAAAAAAAAAAAAGGAAAGGTTACTGAAATCCATATGAAGACTCAACTGTTTTATTACAAGAACAATTTTAGAATATGGGAGGCAAAAATCAGATGTATGTTAAATTCAGAATTTTTTTCAGTTTCTCAGGTGATCAGTGAGAGTTAAGAAGTCTTCATACTCCACTGAAGATGGATCTGTCATTACTATGTTACTGGTTATGTCAAACATAGGCCACTCTGGTTTGTTTGCCCTGTCAGTTCATGCACAGGAGCCAGGCAATTTAACTACTCAGGGGACAAGCTTGCCAGATGAAGAACCCAGATGCCACTTTATAGATTTTGCTTTTCCAGCAGTGGCATCTGAATCTGTTTGGCCTTTGACTGATTTTTATTGCAGAGTTTTTCAAGCTGCTATGTTGCTAGTCTGTAAGAGGATTAGCTTTCCCTTTGGAGCAAATTTTTGCAAAAACATTTCTAAATATGAAGATTTTATGTGATTTTAAATATGATTTAAAATGAGTAGCAGTCAGTAAATGAGTAGCAGTGTAGTTACTGCTTCCTTCATAAGGTAAGAATCATTGCATACAAACGACATATAATAAAATATAATCATGAAAAGAATAGAAAATTACTGCTCAGGTGGAGAGAAGATGTTTGATGCCTATCCAATGCCTATCCAATGTAACCTATTGGTTTTGGTGTTTACATAAAAGATTTGAGGTTTAAAAAACCCCAAATCCAAATGTATTCCTGAATTGGTGAACTTTTCTTCCACAAATCCACCCTTGGCTTCCTGTCTAATGTAAGTCAACAAGTTTTGTGCTTCTATTATTGTTCCACTCACACAGCCACCATCTTGATGTAGTATTTCTGCAAGATGAAAACAAAATTTTCCAGCTTTCCACCTCATGAATAAAGCTTTTATTACTATTCGACTCAACAGGAGTAAGTAGAGGTTTGAAGACAAGGCCAGAAGAACACAGACGGCGTGAAATTCCCAAGTAAGGCTTAATATATCTTGGACTCAGATTCTTGGACAGCCCATTAGTCCCCCTGAGGCTGAAGGTTGCAAGTGAACCCAAAGAGGAGTCTGAATCACTGCTGGCATGGCCTGAGTTATAAAGAGTGATTGGAATAAGTAACTGTGTGCCTGGTACTACGCTTGTGCTTCCTAAAATGAGCTGGGAAAGAAGTATACAAAATGTCCAGACTTTAATCAATTGTATGACAACACCCAACTGTGCTCTATTAAACAGGGCCTGGAATGCTTTCACCAGCTTATGTTGCAAGCACAGAGCTGGTTTTGTGGTTTGGTTTGGTTTTTATACAAGGTAAATGCTTTGAGACATCTGAAGCCAGGGTAAATATACATATGTTTGTCTATCATACCAAGGTGAGGTCCTATTCTAGAGCTTTGTTTTTTGTTTAACTGAGTAGTATTTCTTTGAATCATTGCCTAAAATGTATTACTATCTCCACTTATAATTATGGTTTTAGAAGTCAAATGTCTTTTTTACTTTCTACATTAAGATACTCTGAGGTATATGATTAATAGAAAAAGAAATTTTCTACCTCTTCAGACACATAAAACAAGTCTTGGCACTTGACATCACTCAGTTACAACAGCAAGACTGAGACTGCACCTCTTTTTCCCTATAGATATGGCAATCATGTCAGATAGACCTTAAAAAATTCTTTTCCTGAAAATTTGGATATAAATATACATTAATAATCCTTTCTTCCTTTCTGAATTATGTGTCTCTTTAAAAATATTTGTTTTTATTAAAAGGTAATCTTCTAAATCACATGATATTTACTTAGGCTCATGCTTTCATCATAACCTAATCTGTCATATTTCAGATGGATTTGCTTTTCATTCAGACTTCTCAATTGTCCTAGCAGCATTTAGAACAAAAATCACACATAATTTACAATATTTTTCATGCTAAATTGTACATTTAAAATATTTGTGGCATTATTACATATTTATTCTATGCATAATTGTCATATTATAAAATTATAAAACCATATAAAATTGCTTCAGCAAACCAAAGATTATGTGTTCTTTATTGACTGCTATGTCCATGTGTCAGATGAACAATTCTTTTATAAAATGAAGGAGAATGTAATTGTTTTTGTATTAATTTTCTTGCTTTAAAACTTACCACTGTGTCTTCAAATACAGTGAGAAGTAATATGGTGAACAGTTCTACCAGCCCAACAGCTCCAGGTCACTCTATCACAGTCGGGAATATTGTTTTAACTCTCCATAATCTTCATAGCATAACTTTTTTCAGGCATTACTAAATAAAACTTTATAATGCATCAAGATCAAGGATGTCTTTAACTTAGAAAAGAGGAAAGCAAAACATAGTAAAGTTAAAAAAAATTATTTGAATTGAAGTAACTTTCCATTGGGATCTGTAATACAGCTAATATGCTTTTTTGTAGAAGACATTTTCCCTCTCAATGATGAAAGAAAGTGAACAGTGAAGAAGATGGATAGATAACAAATGCTTGCTTCATAGTTAAAATTATATTTCTGAACAGAAATATTCAAATCATGCATCAGCTCAATCACGAGTCATTCACTTGCATACTCTAAGAGTTGGTTTTGGGTGTCAGGCATCCTACCCTCTCCAGGTAGCATAATACCCCACCCACCTTACAGCCTGATACTGAACTACATCAGATGAATGGCATCAAACAATTTCAAGTTACATTCCATTATCTACCCAAACTGCCATAGACAGATAAACACATTCTAAATAATCTTATAACATCCAAAGTGACAAATACTCAAATTCAACAAATGTATTTGTTGGTGGTTTGCCACAGGAACAGATACACGTTCCTACTAATGGTAGATGATTGGTAGGAGATAAAATTGAAAGTGATGGAAGATACTGGTTTCATTCATACTGGTGAATTTCACACTTGAGCAAGCCTTGTTCTTCTGGCTGGAAAGAGACCTAAGGCCACAACAGAGTGTAATGGCTGCACGTGTAAGGCCACAGATGAATAAAAAATGTCATCTGTTTGTGCTAAAAGTGGTTCTCATGCCAAGTGTTGTCTAAGATTTCCTGAAACCTGTGCTTTCATCATCAAGTGCAGCTCTTCAATAGCACACTGAGACCCTGGCACTTCACACTGGCATGTGCAATCCTCCAACAGTATCTCAAAGAAATACAGAACTAAACTTACCTATTAAAAGGGGTTGGGTTTTGTTAGTGGTTTGGGAGTGGGTTTTCTTCCTGTATAAAAGCCCATTCACTGCTTCAAAAATGTACTTTAAAAGGATAAAACATGCTCAATCTGATATTCTTAGGTAACCTACAGAGTGCACTAGAACTGAATTGCGTTGCACGGAATTGGAATGAAGCAGTTTGCGTGAGGAGTCTGCCAGTGTGAGTGATTCTCTGACTGCCAACAGTGCTTTGTGCTTGCCATGGTGCAAGCATAGGTTCCTTGACCTAAACTTTTGTCATGGACATATTTTCTCCTTCCATCTAGCTTTCTCTTTCCTTCTTTCTCCTTCCTCTATGTTTGCTTCCGATGGACAAAAGAAAAAACATATTTCCAGGCAACTTGCTATATTTACAATCAAGTGACATGGCAGCCAGACCATTACTTATGAACTCTCCATTAAACTTTAATAGATTAATCATCAATTATTGAGGGATTAATGTTCAGATCCAGCTGTGCTGTCCCAGTTCAGTTCACAAGTGCCAACAAAGATACTTTATGGCCTATGCTGTTGAGCATTCAGATTCTCAATCACCTCTTACTCTCACATCTCAGCTTTCTGAAGCAGAAAAAAGAGGACTTTTTAAACTGAGTATGCAAACAGAACAAGACAGAAGAAGAAATTTGAGCTAAATAATAATTTTACAATGCATGGGATTGTTCTGAATTTTGTAAATAAACATCTGCTTTTAAATGGTACAAAAAAGAAAACAACCCAAAACCCCACCACTTTAAGAGCAACTTTTCAACCCCACCACTTTTAAGAGCAACTGGGTAAAAAATGCTAATCTGAGACATGTCATGCACAGATTCTATAACATGAAAACAAATGCATATCTGCCACATAGTGGCAACAGAAAGGGACAGTGACTTATTACTATACAATAAAAGTAAAATTACCATTCTACACATAGCTGAATTTTCTATCTAAAAACAAACCAATTTTTATAATAGCTGTACACATTTTTTAAAGCTTCTGAGACACAGAGGGTACTAATGAAAGTGGCAAATAATTCGAAGTGGCTCGATACTTTCCCCATTAAGAATAAAAATTGAAATTCTGCATCATATATATATATTGTCAGCTATAAGTACTAAAGCACAGGCCAAGAGTCAATATGACTTAAATGAAAGGAACTGGTACTTATGCAAACCCTACTTTGGAGATCCCTGTGCACATGCCATAAAGACAGGCTCTGTCAAGCAATCTTTCCCTTCCCCTACCCCTGCCAATATCAGTCTACCTGTCAATCCACCTGCCTATTAGTATGCTGTTCAAGGTTGAAAAGAAATACCAAAGCACTGTCTCTCAGTCAGTTTTCATTGCCACAAGGAATAAACAATGAACAGAGAAACTTCAACACTAGTTCATTATAGTCTCTTGTAAACAATTAAGAATTATAAGCAGACTTTGGGAGTAGGCAGGTAATTAGTGAGATAAAAATTATATAAATCAGGGTACTGAAAATGTCATCTGCAAATCCTACAGGGGAAAGTGAAAATGCATATTAATATAAAAGGACAGATACTATTGTGAAATGATAAGTGTATTACTAATCATTTTGTTAGATCATTGTTTTCTTTGATGAGCCTGGGAAATACCATATGGAAATTATTTTGTCTTTGACTTTTGCAGAAGATTCAAGTACATGGAAGATTGGAAAATAAAAATTCAGTGCTGTAAATATAGGCCCCAGGTATGTTAGCTGGGACTGTGGTATGAGGTTGACCACACGAGAGGTTATTTAGCAAAAATCTACTGTACTCCTGAATAGAAAGGCTACTGGTGCTTCCAGACTCCATGAGCTGTGTGCATTGCTCTCTCAGATATGCCTGCACTAGAATATATGCTCCAATATATTCTCCTTGGAAGAGACAGATATGTTATAACTGCACACTGTAGACCAAGGTCTACCTCTTTGGGCACAGGAGAAAATTTTATCAAAGTGACTAAATAATTGGTACTCAATTACTTACTTGTGGGTGGAATTGTTATGATGTCCTCAACCACGCCTATAAACTAAAAAAAAAACCCTGATAGAGCACCAGTGGACTTTGCTTACAGCCCAGCCCTCTGATGGATATTATGAGGGAAAGTGAGTAATGTTTCCTTCTGTTCATTTGGCAGTGCATTGGAAGACTAATAAAATCTGAATTAATTCCAGAAGAAACAAATGTATAAAAGGACATACATTTAGACTACCAAGCTGGTTTGCATTTCTGACTGTTCTGATGCTTTGAACAGTTATTTTAAACTGAGTTGAAAAGCAGACTAGTCAAAAGAATATTTACAGGTGCATTAAGATAATTTTACAAACATTTAATAGAAATTGTCACTCTTTCCTCCATTCTGATGGGAAGAATAGACCTGAAGAACCTTTTAGGGTGAAGAAGACAGACAGGTTTTATGACTCTTTCAAACATATATATATATACATGTATATGTAAATGGGTTTTTTTTAGCTTTTGAAGAATTCTTTTTTTCCTTCTTCTTTCATACATTCATTTACACGACAACAATGCATCTGACTAGAAATCATTTGATACATGTATTTGACATAAATTTGCTAGCAAGCCAAATACACAAGACAGTATAAGTCTGTAGCTATACCACCTTGGGCTTTGATCTTGTCAGATCTCATAAACTAAGCAAGATTGGGCCTGCTGTGTAATTGGGATGGAAGACCTCCAAGGAAAACCCAGCTGTTGTAGGAAGTGGTGTTGGTCACTCAGTAGGTGGTATTCTTCACTCTGGCTCCACACTGAATCAATGCTGTTCTAAGATGCTGCTGGTGGTATTATCTGTGCACCATACATAAATCTAAGATGCTGACCAAGTGGGCTAATTAGATATCCCTTGGCACATTTCACATGAGCTAAAATTGTTAACTGCAGCATCCTGGACAATGTCCAAACTGAGTAAATACATTATGCCAATTTAAATATTCTCTACAGTTGCAACTGAATAAAGTATTTAAATACCTTTAATTCACTGTATACTGTTTTGTATCATTTATGTACATTGTTAAACAACTGCTACATTTTACTCTAGAGGTGATGACATTTCACTGTTGGTTGAACTAATTCCTGCATGGCCTATAAAACACAGCCACAGTGAAAAACATCATGTACAAGTAAATATTTATACTGAGCATTTTTACTGCTATGCAATTTGTTTCTCAAAATATGCCTTAATTAGACCAAGTTCTTTTTTTGTGGAAAAAAAAATAGAATTAAATGAACTGTCTTATATTTTTAACTCCTTACTAATTCATAATGTAGTTAAAATGTATCATTGCTATGTAAATTTTGACAGATGAACAATATTTTCCTTTACGATGACCTAAACTTAAAAACAAAACAAAGCTTTTCAGGTCTTCAGAGCTTTAAATATCTGAAGATTGGACAGAACTGTATTAAAGTTTGTATTGTGTATGCAAGTCTACTCCACACTGGTACAGAATTCACTGAACCATTAAATAAAGTGCATTATTAAAATCTCAATGTTATGTGACATAATTATGATGAAGTTTGGAGTAACAGCTTGAATTTTTATTGCTCTAAAATGTACAAAGTTAAAATTACAGCTCCTTACTCAGCTTTGGATTTTAGACCTCTGATAACACTGTAGGTAAAACATCAGCAAGAAACGAGATTAATGGCAATGTAATTTTCTCAGGAGAAAGAACCTCTGCTGTTAACATTCCAATTTAATTATTTAACTGTCATTTTAAAAAATTAACACATGATATAAAAAGCTATACCTTGGATTACATTTGTATAATTTTGCCGAGACTGAAAGTGTGTAATTCAACACAATTTTATTTGGCAGTACTCATGTGAAAGGAAGAATGTATTTAAATGTTCATTTCAATGACATCTTGTTTGAACAAGTCATAATAATTAAAGATATAATAACTTTATCAGCGAAATTAGCTGTCAGATCACTATTTTATTGTTGATCCTAGAATATGTTGAAATAACACTGTAGAATATTTTTGAGGGAGGGAGGGAGGGAGAGAGGGAGTGAGGAAGAAAGAGAGAAGTGCTGAAAAAAAAAATCAATGATTCTTTATCACGTCGAAATCACAGATATTAGAGAGAAATGTGGGCCATCAAAACAAAAGTAGCAATTCCTGTATTACTCTGTACTGATATATTCTGGATGTTCTTGAAGGAAATTTTGTTGGACATCTGCAAGACTCACACACAAAAGGAAGGGGTTTTTTTTACAAAACAAATGTGTTTGTTCCAAAGTAGTAAAAACAACAATTTTCTTAAAGCAAATTTCATTTACTAAAATTCTGGAATTTCTTACTGGCTAAAAGAGCATATCATCTCACTCAAGACTGCAGGGAGATGCCAAAACTCATTTGTTAATCAAATCCTAGAATCTTTTCTTTCACCTAAGCAACAAAGCCATCTTTTTCAACCTGTACTTCAGTGTTTTCTGGCATATTTTACACTGAAAAGTGTACAAAACAGAAAATGTACCAGGACAAATAACTGGAAGTGGAATTTCCCAACCCACAGTGAATGCTCTAGACATAAAAGGGCAGATTTGAATGTTGATGGATTTCTTCTTTTTCTTTCATGTAATGTCAGGAAGAAAACCAAATACACTTTCTCTCTTTCTTTGTTGTGAAAGCTTTAAATAGGTTGGAACCGGACTACAACACTCATATACACATACATATACAAAAACTAACCTACACATTGGTCTTTCTTCCAACTCTCACCCTCCTTGGCTTCTATCCAGAAGAGTTGAAATAAGGGTTCAACTTGTTTTAAAATATAAGAGTCCAAAGTTTTATTACAGAGGTTTAACAAAAGATAAAGTGAACACCTCTTTCCAGCTATTTCTTAAAATAAACAAACAGGTAAGGAGTATCTATGTTTTTGTCATTATTTGTATCTAGACTCAATTTTTTTATTCTTAAATTCAGAGGAAACAATATTTAGTCAAAGAAACAGAATTTAGATAAAAGTGGATATTAACATTAATTTGCCTATTATTTGCTAATTCATATACTATTTAAAAATGAGCTGAGGGAGGTGTTTTGAAGTATTAAACAAAGTTGTGGGATATGGGGAAGAAAAGGGGAAACCCAGAGCTGAGAAATTTAAATTCAGACCTCAAATAAGCATGAATTACTCCTCCTGATGTTAGCGGATGTTTTAAAATAGATGTGGCCACAGATTTCAGATGCCTAAAGGTAGAGTTCTAAATCCACATTTAGGCACTTAAGTAACACTGGCTTGATTTCAAAATATGTATATAACTGTAACTCCCACTGCTTTTGAAATAACCCTTTTGTTAGGTTATATTTATAAAGTTATTTCAGTGAAGAGTTGGAAGTTTAGATATGCAAGTCTCAAAGTTATGAGCACTATCAATTATTTTTTCCTAGAAATACAGTGATGCATTTTAATGTGTAGTCAAAAATTGTATTTATGGTCCTTTTCTAATTATCACAAACATGTGGTAAAAACAGACATAGCAAAGAGATTTCTCTTTCCAGTGGTAAAACCAAAGACGGCTTGGCAGAAGGCAAAGGTTGCTGATGTCTCAGGGACACAGGTGCTTCACCCTTTTGAGAGAGAAATAATTTAGGTGCTTAATTAAGGGTTCTAGAGAGCAATTGTGGGTACTTAAAAAATAAGTTTTTTCTTGGTTAGTCAGTAAGGGCATGTCTTACCACGTTTTTATTTACCTAAGTGAAGCATTCATTAAGATAGTTAAAACCCAAAGGATACAACCACGCTTCTACTCATTTTCCCCACACTCTGGGTTTGTAGTAATATTCAGAAAAATTTCAATAGGAGAAAAAAATTGCACTTTAGGAAATTATGTGCTGCACATCTTTAAGAATTTGAACATAAAATTATATCCAATAGATTAAAAAGACCAATGGATTAAAATATCCTATTATTTTCTGCATACATTGTAGCAAACTACTTAAATATACAAACTTGTCTTTTCCACATTAGATATAATTTTTCTTCATGAAGAAATTTTGAAAGTTTAGACTTAAGCATGCTAATGAAATATGTTTTATTAATTTTAGTTATTTTAGTTCCAGTTATATAATTATTTCAGCAACTGTTTTGCTTTCATGAATTCCTGCTATTGCACTTTCATTATAAATTTGTGCTTTAGCCATGGTGACAGGTACTAGAAAAAGTGGGACCAATATTTAGATGCTGCAACTCTTCATTGTTTGGCGAATCAATTGTAAAAACGGAGTTACAGCAATTTACATGCCTTTAAAATCTGATCTTTTGCCTGATTTTCTATCCATCCATCCATCCACCCATCCACCCACCTATCCATATGTTTAAGACAGAATGTTCATTTATTAACAAATTTACATTCAATAACCCAAAAAAAGGGAAAGGAGGAGAGAGCTGAATCATTTCGGCGCAGTTTAGACAACTATGCTAAAATTTCAGGACTCTAAATAAAAAAAATCTATAAATGAAAATCAGAATTTCCTTTAAAGGCAATGCACACACCCTCAAGTCCACATAATCCAACAGTGGATTAGGAATGAACAGACTCATGTCCCTTCATTTAAAATAAGGATGAAGTCAAGAGTTTAAGAGTTAACCCAAAAACATGTGTCCCACATTATACAGAGAAGAGGAGGAACTAGAGGAACAGGAAATTGACAGCACAGAGGACAACAAAGCCTTAAATTCAATGTTGGGTTTAGAAAAAAATAATACCAGAACAGAATAGCAGCAGGAAAGAAGTGCTTATACAACTTAAACAGAAGGTTTTAAAGGACCTGATGGCTGCGGGAAGTGCTTGCACAAAATTATACCTGCATAGATTAGTTTCAGGATTATGATGTTTTAAACATTATCAAAATGTTCATATACAGCAAATGTAGACGTCCTTTGCAAATGTAGCAGTTTTCAACTTTTATGTCTATAGGGAAAAAAATAGTCATCCACACTACTAGTATTTACAATTCTCTGACAATCACCCAAATGGGTGATCTCCTAAGTCTATATATGCTTTCTGTGCTTACTTTTGTAATTATTTTATTCTCAGCATTTTATATGAACCCCCAACGAAGCTTAGGTCCAAAATATTTTAATATAAACCAGAAATACTCACATAAGATGATTCTTACAAGTAATGAATTCAACTATGCATATTTTTTTAATTGACCACAGACTGATGTCACAGATTACTCGAGATGGAAATGTACCTCTGTGGGCTTATTCTTGTTTCCTCATGCAGAACACCCAAAATATTGCACACAGTCTGATGCTGGTATTTCTCTGAGTTACTACTGTTGAAGACTTAACCTCAAATCACTTGCAGTAAGTTGTTAGTAGACAGAACAAAAATGTTTTGATGTTTATGAAAAGCTATCCTAAACTCTCTGAAGTGATGGGGTTTTTTTTCCAGATTGGTTTGGAAGTGCTTCAAATAGAGCTTTCTTGTGGGATTTTACTCCTCAAATTCCATCTCCAGACACAAACCAGAGGTGGCAAGGATGTTTTAGAGCTTTAAAAGTCATATAACTCAGACACAGCTCCAGAAATCAATGCTTGCAGAGAGAAGGGAGTTGTTTCCCAAACTGACATTTTTCCACTCTAGTTTCATTCAGTCTTACAACCTTAATGCCAATACAGAGCCATTTATTTTTCTACTTTAAAAAAGAGCTCTCAAAGTTCATTTCAACATTTTAGCATTGACTTAAGTATGGTAACTGGCTGAGCTCTTCTCAGTTGGAAGATTGATAGCTATATACTGTTAAACACCATTTTTTTTTCCTATTTCTTTGGACTTGTGTGTATTGTGGACACCCTACTAAATTATAAACTGCCTGTTTGTTCTGTATTGATTTTTGTTTGTTAAAGTTCTCAAGAGGTTGCATGACTTCATTCATACAGAGAAATACTTCATGAAATCTTAATCAAAGCAGCAGCTACATCGTCAAAAAAAAAAGAACTCACTTTTCAATTCTCACCATTCCAGCTGAAATTAGATTTTTGCTTACTTTTTCAAATTTTATAATGCTAATTTTTTCCCTTTAATTCCTACATTTGAAAATTTATCATTTAAGAGCAAGTTCAATAAGAAATCATTCCATATTTTAATACAGGCTATTGACTTCTTGAAAATGCTTCTTGAAAATCCTCTTAGAAGGGATCCATTCTTGAACTGGATGAAGAATTTGTAGAGAGATTGCATTTCTGAAGTTGTTCACTCATTCAACACAGATTTCCATTCATCATGCAACATAAAAGTCTTCAAATTAGTCTTCCTGCTCACTGTTTTGACACACACATTTCAGCAATTATTTTGTATTTAAATACCAGACAGTGCTTAAAACCCAGCTGTACGGAGCAGAACATTGCTCTTTCCTAATCTTCTACACGGATGAAAACCATTCCGTATGCACGTCACCAAGGTAGCCCCCAATGGTGGATGTACTACTGATAAGAGTGCTAAATATATTTTGTTTTCCTCTTCAAATCCATTAAGAAACTGGTATAAAGGCCTTGAGCAAGGGGATGTCCTAAACACGGTAGCAACTTCAGAGCAAGGCACAGAGTCATGACATGCTTTTCCTTCCTCCAATCCCCAAGACATCTCTCAGGCACAGCAAATCCCTACAGAGGGGTCTCTAGCTGGAGTCTGGCTTTTCTAACTCTTCAGTCCCTGTTTACCTCTTCAGAGCTAAGAATGACTGACCTACAAGGACAGCATAAAGAAAAAAACCCAAAATTCTGAATTTTAAATGTGTGTAATTTTGATCGAATTCAAATTAAAAACAAAGTTCCAGGTGTCAGGAATTCCCCAAAGAACAAAACCCTGTTTTTACAACCCAGTTCAGTGAACAATTAGGCTCCTATATTTTATTGAGTATATAAAGAAAGCACTTCAAAAGTGTGGCTTTTTTTTTTGTTTCAAAAGCAATTTCAGTTCCATCTCACATTCATGTCACCTAAACTCCACCTAAAAATTCAGAAATGTTCAAACAAAATCACATGCATTCCAAAGGTGAAGGAACAGACCTGCACCAGAATCTCCCATTTTTGCTTTCTGTTTTAAAACAAAATGAAAATCAGATTTTTACACTTTTCAGTCTTTGATTGCATACAGGTATTTAATTTCTGAATAGAACATAAAAATTTCCTTTCCTGGGGAAAACAGTTGATGTTTCTTGATGTGCAATGTACGGGTGGATTCTGACTGTCAAAATTGTTAAATATATGTACTGTCAGTGTTCTTTCTTGAAGAAAAAAAAAATTGAAGAATTTTTACCACACTGTTGGATGCATGGAGTTAGAGCTTGCCCTTCGGAGTTATGCTAAATATTGAAGCTAGAAGGAAAAAAAAATAAACAAAACAAAACAAAGCAGAATAACGTTAGATTCAGGTTAAATAGTAATTTAAAAATTTATAAATGAATTTGCAACAAAAAGAATTAGAGTAATTTTAGAAGAATATTGCTCACCAGTCTGCTGAGACTAAGGAGGGAAAAGGAAATCTGTGCAGATATGACAGGATAAGAAGTTATATTACTGGGAAGGAAAGAAGGAGAAAGAAAATATTATCATATTGTAAAATTTCAATACATATAAGAAAATATTAAACTGCTACTAACACTTTAAATGGAGGGCCTTAAATGCTGATTCATATACATGTAATTACTGAGCTCCCTAAGATCTTTTTAACCCTAATTGAATTTCCATTGATTATTAAGAGCCTATTTAGGTAAGGTGAACAACTACATAGATGTTCTATTACACAGCTGTTAAAACTCAGTAAATAGCTTTTTAGGAATGATTTGGTGTTTAATTAGCATACAATAACTCTCCTCTTAAAACTAAATTAAATTTCTATTTGAGAAACTTAAATTGTTAGCCAAACGGGCATACCTGCAAGGTGGTAATTTTAGGTTTGTGGTAGCAGTCAAGGTCTAGTAATTCTGCAATGCTGAAGGTTAGAAAATCTGAACTCAATTGGTGATTTTTAACCTGATTTGCCATGTACCAACACACAAACGAAAAACAAAAATTGATCATGTTGCTGCTATTTTTCAATCTTTAATTAACTTTGAAATATGATCACTGAACAAAACATTAAAATAACACAAAAATATTTAAACATTATTTTTGCTATTAGAATTGCAATGAGTTTGTGAATCTTTGGAGAAAAACAGTGTTAACTGAAGCTTCATTTTCTGTTTGGACCATTTTTCATCACATTAAAATGAACCCAATGGAATTTGTCTCATATACTAAGCTTCTTTCTTTACCTTCCAACATGCACGAAGAGTGCATCAGGTCCATTGCTGCTTTGCAGACTCTCAAATCTTACAAGTAAAAGTAAGAGCTGGATCAGGATACCAGAATACACTTGAACTCAGAGCACATCAATCTCTTTCCAGTTTTATCATTAAACTTACTGTATAAGCTTTGACCAAGCCACGTTTTGAGGTGCAGTTCCAAAGCCAAAAAAAAAAAAAAAAAAAAAAAAAAAAGCTGAAGCCTCTAGGGGTTAGAAAAACTGAGAAAAACCCAAGACCACCCCACAGTGCTATTGAGATTGTTGAGTTTCTGTGCATGATGCATGATGTCCTATGCAGTTAACAAACTGCCTGCCTGAAGGGACAGAACCTGCCAGAACAACATGCCTAGGCCTAACCAGGAAACCACTGTCAGCAGAGAAAATTCCCCACCCAGGCTTGCAAGAGGCAATCTAGGGGTCCTGTTGAATAGTCAAAGGACTAGGTGGGAGTGGCACTGTCACTGCAGCTCTTCCTATGGCTCTACGTGGAGCAAGTTAACTAGAGAACTATAGCATTTTGAAACATCCTTCCAGTGCAAAAGAATGAGAAAAACTTTGAGATTTTTAGAAGACAGAACTGTCATTGTCCAGCAAATTCCATGCATATATGACAAAATATGGCCTATTTTGTTGAACAAACACATTAGATGCATAGTCAAACAGCAAACAAACTCATCCAGACTATCTCTTGTGAGTAACCACTCAATCTGAACCTGGTCATCCACCTCCTTTGCCACTCCTGCTCCTGTAGAGGACTTACAGAAGCAGCCCTCAGGGCTGCAGAACATGTGGTGGGAGATTGCCAGAGTGTGCCAGAGTGAGTACCACCAAGTAGTGAGCACTCCCAAGCTCACTGGTAGCTCATCAGCAGACACCTAAGGTGCTGGGCACTTCCTGCCACCCTTAAAGCCAGAGAGTTTCAAGGGAACCCTTTGGTCAGAAACCTAACTGTAGTTATTTCCTTTCTAGTGCAAAGCATAATTAGGGGCATTTGCAGCTTGAGTTGCTTGGCAGCCTAAAGCCCAAGTGATACTTTCCCTTCCCTGGCAATCCACCTGCTCAGCACTTGGAGCACAGGCTAAACCACTCAGTCCTGATGGTCTTCTGAAGACTGACTAAATAGCAATGCTTTCTGCTACCTGTAATTAAAGGAGTAGATTTTTGCTATTACTTTTAAAATCACATGAAAGTAATGTCATGTCCTTGACTGATGATCTACTGATGAGCTGTGTGTGGGCAAGGATATCTCAGAAGTGGAATTGAGCTTGTTGTTAAGCTAAAATAGGGTGAAGACTGTGCCTGACCTTGGTGTTACCTAGGGTAGGGTATCACTCACAATATTGTGGGAAGGAGATTTGGCAGAGGCGAAAAGGAAGGGAATCCTGCATTTTTCAAGATTAAAATAGATGTTATACATATTCTTCTGGAACATTCCCTGTAATTTTTTGTTAATAATGCATATATTTTATTCTGGTTTGAGACATGATGCTAGCCAAGGATGTGTTACTGGAGAAAAAAAAGAAGGTGAATTTTCAAAAGCCCAACATATCAAGAATATGAATAAGCCAGTAAAAAAAAAAATCACCCATTAATTTATGAATTTTGTTTCAAGTGGCAGTACGTAGCATCATCTTTTCTAAAGCATCAATAGAAATATGTTTATTTCTTGAACTTCAGCCCACAATTAGCATAATTTCTTAGGTGCTTGAAATCCCAGAACATAACCTGATTTTGAAAAGCTCACAAGATACCTTATACACGTAACAAATCTTTCTGAATGATGGTATGCAGAGTTGACAAATCTTAATCAAGGATTTGTTTATAAAATAATTCTGAAGTCTGGCTTCTCCAAATTAATTTTCTAGGCTATTTTACTAGGTTAATAATTAAACTAATAAAAGAAATAAATAATTAAAATTACCCGAGCATTTTAGTATATATGGCTAGTAAAAAGATCTGAAATAGGTTCCAAACTGTCCGGTATATCTTTGTCTCACTGCAATTTGCCTTTTTATTTGAGGCACCTACATGAAACTATTAAGGATAAATTGGTTATTTCCTCATTATTTGTGTGTATTTTTTCTAATCAGTGGTATTTTTCTGGATTGGAAAAATAATTCCTGTAACTGTAAAGACTAAGCAAAAATTTGCATTTAAAATGGAAATAGACAGTGGTTCTTCAATCATAATTTATTTTCATAAAGATTATATCTGATGCTGAGACTGGAGTACCAGCAGTACATACCTTCTCCTCCTCATTTGAGATATAACAGAGAACCCAGTGAAGAAGAGTAAGGTTACTGTGGGGAGTGGAAGACAAGGATGAAGATGTGTCTATAGGATTTATTTGTAGGCTTTGTTAGACCTTTCATGTATGTCTCACTCTTTACATATGTCAGTTGTCTAAACATGCAAGTGTTACCAGAAAAATAAAGAAAACTGTTTACAATTATCTTCTATGCTTGTGTAAGATAGAACTGAAGCAGAAACTTAAAAGCGCTGACATTTTTTACACTCAGCCATTTCTGAATCTTTGCTACAGTTTCCACTCAAAAAAATAAGAAAAATAAGCTTCTGTAGTGAGAAGAAATATTAGGAATAAGATTATAATTCTTTCCTTTTTTAACTTATTTTCTCTTTAAATCCTGGCCAGTGTTAAATCTCCTGCAAAAAATTTCTTTTATTGTGACAGATTACTTAGAACTGGATCCTGCAAAGACTGGAACAAATCAACATTGTTAGTTCACAGGGAAAACCAGATTGGTCCTGGCCAATAGTTCAGTTCTTACGAGTTGAGAAAACTTCCACTCCTTACTTCCATATGTGTTTATGGTAGTAATAAAAGATCATAGTTTTAATGAGAAGCTGTAGTGAAGTTTTTAAGGCATGCAGAACCAGTTATTATGGAATTATCTGTGCTAGGAAGAGTAGTTACTGCCTCAGTGATAGAAGGATGGATGATTGTGCTTAGCTCCACGCAGCAGTGGAGCCAAAGCTGCACAGGCTGAGAGCATAGGCAGAAGATCTGGCAGTAAGGACCAGAGTCCTGGCCCAGATATGAGAAACACTGAGGCAATCAAACATTGCATCATGATGGTGGGGCTTACAGGAGCAAACAGCACAGCAGGGCATGGGGAACAGGGTGAGGGGACAGCCAGCAGAAGACAATCCAAACAGGATCTACCCTTGATATTAGTTAGCTAACTGTGATGCTAACAAGTTATCCTAGGGAATAAAAGTGCAGGTCAGCTCCTTGCATACAAGGGTTCAGAAAAGTTGGCAAGAACATTCATCCTTCCCAAACTGAGGGATTTACAGCATAATTTCAATATGGCAAAGTAGGGAGACTGTGCTATAGAATCCTCAAAAATATGATGAGCAGAACAGGGTAGGGGAGAGAGCCTTAGAAAACAATATGAACTGTTATAATTAGATGTCAAAATTTTCCTACACAAAACAGATGTTCCTGTCCTTCCTTCAGTCCAGATTTTTTGTGTTTCTTGATTTGCTTCTGTTTGGCACATTTTTTTTCCCCCAAAAGATCTCTTTGTCTTAAGAAATTTAGTTTAGTAAATTTTGTTGCTGTTGCTGGGGATTAGTTTTATTTTTTTTTCTGTGAGAAAAGTGAGAATGAAGTTGGCGAAGAGTCTGGAGCACAAGATTTATGATGGGAGGCTGAAGGAGCTGGGGTTGTTTACCCTGGAGAAAAGGTTCAGGGGTGACTTCATTACTCTCTCCAACCACCTGAAAGGAATCTATAGCCAGGTGGGGATCATCCTCTTCTCCCAGGTGACCACTGTCAGGACCACAGGAAATGGCCCCGAGTTGTGCCAGCAGAGGTTTAGATTGGATATTAGGAAAGAAAATTCTTCACCAAAAGGTTTGTCAAACACTGGAACAGGCTGCCTATGGAAGTGTTTGAGTCATCACCCCTGGAGCTTCTTCAGGCATTTGGGGACTTGATTTAGTGGTGGACTTGGCAGTGTTGGGTTTATAGACAGATATTTGAGATATTTTTCAACCTAAGTGATTCTATGATTCTCTTCAGGCATAAAAAATATGAGAAAGCACCAGAGTCAGAATTTAAAATCTTTGCCATTGTTTTCACTTACCTTTTGAGTAAATTTTCTTAATTGTCTTGAATGAAAATCAAAAACTTCTAAGCCATCTCAGCTAATAACTTCCTCTGTAACTGTTGCTTCTTTCCTCCAAAATGTACCATCTTTTAATAAAGTATCTTAAAATTATGAATTGTCTTTATAAAGGCTCTGAAGTTCTGAAGTTTACAGCAACTGGAACAAAGACTATAAAATAAAAGTGTTGACTCAATAATTTTAGTTTGTTATCACTAAATAATCTACTTGTTTCCCTTCTGTAGGTGTAGTAAAAGGCCCAAGAAAATGTAAGACTCTATTTGCAATGAAAATGAGCTAGTTAGTTCTAGAACTTTGAAGCACCCATGAATCATGTAAGCATTTAGTATAATGAAACCATGTTAACACCTTTTGCCTTCTGAGCCAATTTGTTCTGCCAGAATTAACAAACTTGCCTATTAAAGGTAAAAAAATACCTGCATACAACAGGAACCAGGAAGGGGTGCACATTTCAGTTTCTAACTGTAGCTCACTGCTTGCCAAGAGCATTCACTGTAAGAAGACCTGGGTAAAAATGGCACCATATTTTAACTTTGGAGACAGTTGAGAGAAGCCTCGTATACCCAGGATATATATAGATATAAAATGACTACCAGATGTATTAATAAAGACATGGCTGAATAAGCAAACTAAAGTCACGTAAGTAGGTTTTAAAAACAAGGTCATCTCTTTTTCTTTTTTTTTTAACTTTTTTTTTACTGATTGAAATAGTTATCATTCCAATTTGCAGAGTTTATTCTGAGTTATATAAAATCATATTTTATTAGTACTATTAAATTGATTACAAAAGCAATCACCTGTTATTATCACACTGGAACTGATAGAGAACAAGATAAGCCCTAATGATGGCTACATGATGTCATTTTACAACTAACATTTAAAAGGAAAGAAGTCTATTCTTGTGACTGTAAATTAAAGTAATCTGCACTACAGCCAAAATGTCATTATTAATGCAAGATACTTAAGTTAATCTGCTTTTTTCTCTGTGACCTATCTGACACTGCATATGTTTAATGCTATTTACTGGTTTGTCTCTGAAATGCAACTTGGCATATTAACTGCCTTTTTTTTTTGTCTAACAGAATGAAACACACAGTTGAGGTCCCATGCTACTGAGTCAAATGGAAAAAACTTCCTACAGCGTGTTTCACTTGGTCATAGTCAACCAAACTGAATATTCCATGGTACAAGTAAACGTATTTCTTTCCTTCAAAAATTACCATTAATTTAGGATTTAATCAGAAACTTGAGAACAAAGTTTCTGTGACATATTAGCAAAATTGAAATATCATATTGCCTCTCTGAAGAAAAATGAAGTCTTTTATGTTAAAGGTTTTATAAATTAATCAGGTCACTGCGGACCTAATTAATCTATAATATTGCTAATAAGAGTGGCAGAAAAATTAATCATTCAACTTTCATAACTCAAATTCAACATAACTAGCAAAAAAGTGATAAAGCCCACTCTGATTCAAAAACTAGGCAAAGTACCCATTAACTTGTGTAACCCATAGCATGTGTAACCTCACATCTGAGAAATTCTTTAAGGATAGAAGTGCACACTTTACAGATTCAATGTGTATTCTCATGCCAAGTACTCTCAAAAGAAAAAAAAATAGGTTCAACAAATTACCTTTGTATTGTCAGATCCTTTGATAGACCCCCTGCCTCTTTTTTTATTCAGATAACTAAGGATCCACTGCACAAAACTCCCCAGACAGCTTTAACTGGGGAGATATGGTTATATTATTGTATTCTGAATCATTTAAAAAGCCCTTCTATTGCTTTTTGTTCTGTTTTTCTACTTTTCTTATAGCTTCCCTTTGAGCATAGAGAACTTGCAGATTTCTGAAATGCCAGTAAGGACTTCACATTTACTCCATCACAGAAGTAATCAGATGCTTAAATTATTCACCTTCCCTGGATTTTGTTTTACTTCCTTTCTCCTGATACTGTGAAAGTTGAATCCATCCAGATGTTCAAATTTTTTGCAGACTTTGTGAAAAAGAAGGCTGTACATATTTTTTGCAATAGAATCCATGGTTAGGTGACCTATGATGTGCATCACATTGCATTTTTATCTTGAAATATTCAGGATTTTTTTTCTATCAGTTGTTCTTCTGGTAGTTTAAAGCAGCCTACCATTTTTCATTATAAAGGTCTTGTCTGTTGCTTTTAGGATGCCAAACCTCAGCTGTTTCGGATTGCATTTTCTACGGTAGGCCTCTGACCTCAGACACTTTAGGAAAACTCAACTCTTACAAACAAATGAGCTTAACAGCACTGGAGTGCTGATATAAGAAAATGAAAAATCCCTTTTACTGGGAGACTTTCTGCATATTACAGCTTAATTTCAGAACTGCACCCATTAGGTAAAACATCACTTTGAGTCAAGGTGGTCCTAAGCCATCCACTTCAACACAGGAAAATTAGAAGGCAGCAAACCAATGGACATGCTTTCTACAAAGCAGTGGAGGCCATGAGCATGCTCAGTGTAAGATCTAAAGCATTTCTGGGCTTTTCCTGCACACTAAGCTGGGTAAGTTGGGGAATGAAGCAACAGGACAGATAGAGTTTAGCAGTAAGGCAGAAACCAGCTTGCCACTTGAGTAAACAGGACTAGAGCGATTTGTAGTCATTACAAAAGCGGTAGCTTTTAAAGAGGAATTTAAATGAGGAGAAAATTGTGGGTGTTAGTGCATAGCACCGATGTGCTTGGAGGAAAATGGATAAGCGGGCGATCAAGGCACTAGGTCGCAGGAAAATTAGCACTGATGAGTACCTGAGTAAGTGCTCAAGGTCAGGAACAAAGGATTGCAAAATTTGGCCTGGAGTTTGTAAACACACACCAAAGAACAATTACCAGACTAATTCCTGACAAAAGAAACATGAGGACGATAAAAATATTAGTGTAAATGTTGCATTAAAAATTAATTAATTATGATATTAAAAGATAAAGATTAAAATATAAGAAAATCAAATATTTTGTTAATTACATAGTGTGTAGTCATTATTCAATTTAAAAGGGCTGTAATACAAGATGGTCTATTACAAGGTCTATTGTAAAGTTATTACTCAACTTCATTAAGTAAGGAAGAATTAAGTCCTATATAAATAATGTATTTAAAGAAAGTAAATGTAAGCTTAAACATAGCATTATTGACAAATAATGTATCTATTGCAGTTCCATGGAAAATTGTATATAAAGGGAAAAAATCCAATCAAAATTCTTGAAAGTACAACATTAGATTTGTTATAATTAAATATTTTACTGAGGCTTATAATATTATTCAAAGGTAAATGTTATCATTTATGTTAGCTTTTAAGAAGACTGTACTTTGCCATCACACATATGGAAACAGACTCTGTTGTTAATTGTTTCCAGTAAAGTGTAGAAAAGTTTTCAGTGTTCTTTGGTACAAGGACAGAAATATTTTTTAATCTGAACACTTCAGTTTATATAGATTAATGAAGTCTTTTGGCATGTATAATTTTCAAATTTATGTGGAAATATACCTTGCCAAGGTACTCCATGTTGGAGGATAAAAGCCTATAGTATAGAAGCATATTTCTCTGGTGTTTTATTACATTATCCAATATTTTTCTCATATAGAAACCATAGCTCTCAAGATATCTTAATCACAAAGAGAATTTTGATGTTGATATGAGATCTGTGAATGAACAGTTCTGATTTATTACAGTCATCCAAAAAGAGCCTTTAAAAGAAATTTAAACTGATAATATATATCAATATTTATATAAAATAAAAGTCAAAATTTTCATGCAATATCTTTCAAACTTGAAAAATATCCAATATATCATCTGAGAGAAAGATAAAATATTGAAATTGTAGAATCTCTGTTAAGGTATGACTTTAACACATCAACATTGACTGGTATCTATATTTAATTGATAATTTATTCGGTAAAATTAGTACTTAGCTGTACAAAGTTTCCAAAGGAACAAATTAGCGCAAATCTGGTTCCAATATTTTCATCTCAGTATTTGCTTTTGTTATTAATTTTTCTTTATTGTAAAGATGTTGAAGAATTGCTCATGCTTAGATTATTCCAAAGAGAGTTCCACTTATTTCGGCTAAGCTGTATATTGTTTGGAATACCAACATGTTTGGAAGGAGCAGCACTTAATCATGATGCTTTTTCTTGACATTCTCCCCAGTTATTTGGTTTTCCAAGAATCAGGGTTTCCACAAACAATTCCTTATACTAAACATTCAGTCTCAATTTGATTATGAGCTAGAGGTTACATATGTGTATGTCAAGCCTGGGAAATGTGTGACTGCTAAGAGAATACCTGAAGGTATTTGGAGATATTTTCAGGTTCAAAGTCTTATGTGTTGTGGAGCTTATGAAATGCAGAATTCACTACTAGTTAGCAAGGGTTTGAAGCAAAAAACCCAATTCTTTTTCTCATATTATTTGTTTAAAGTTGTGATTGTGGCCTTACATTGCTTTGTAGGCTTAATTAAGATTTTATAGTAGTACGTAGTCACCTTTCTTTTAAGATTATAAACAATTTAAAGTATTTAATTTCTTCCAAACAAACTTTTCTTTAATCATGTGGGTGGGTTTTTCATTCTTTTCAAGGGTCTCTAATACTTCTTCCTCCTATAGAAATGCAGATTCCAACTATATATTCTGGTGATTCACTGTAAGTATTGTGAGCACCCTATCCAGAGGAGTCATTATTTCTTATTGCTACTATTCTGCCAGGGTATTTAAATACCATCTTTTGATAAAGTGGCACAATGATGGTTCACAATGGTCCTCTTTTTCTGCTAGAAAATGTAAATTTTTTCAACCTGTTCTGGAGGAAAACCTTTTTTCAGGTAGAAAATTCTTTTTAAAGAAGCATAGATGTCTGACTGTGTTAAAATACATTTTTGCATGAATGGACCAATGACCCGAATATGTCCATTCATCATCAAATAAGTTGAATCTCTGAATCCCTGCCTACGGTCAACTGTCTACCAGTGCATGCTGCATACAAGGTTTATCCACATTTTTAATTTATTTTTAATTGCAGATGTTAAAATAAAATATTTGTGATAAATAATCCCTTAGCATTCCAGCTGAAACATCCTACATTCACTTCTGTGCTGAGAGGTAATTTTTATAATCTTTTGTTCCATCATGTTGTACCTTTTTATGCTTCATTGAAGCTATATTGTGCTAATTATTTTCATACTGTCGTGTGATACAAATTCAAAACTGTTCCTAATTCTATGGACATTCCACCTAATGGTCATTTTTATCAATGAAAACTCTTATTCTTATTAAAATTAAAGCAAACCTGAAATCATATAAGAACTATTCATAGGCTGTAGAAGGTCGCTCCAGTTCTCACAATATCGTACTTATCCAAATCATGACTAGTATAAAAAAAAGTTGTAAATTCAAATACATCTTTACAGGGGTACAGTACAGTAGTATTGTAACAGTGTGAAGCATTTGACAGCACCCAATAAAAGGTAGAAATATGAATAGGGGTGGGTGACATAAGTACTCTGCAGTACCTGTACAAAGTGCAGTAGTTTTAAGGAGTCTGTTCCTCTGCATTTGAACTTTGGCACGTTTTCTTGGTTTTTGATACCTTTTCTTTCCTACACTTCTACCACAAATTTGCACTTCTTTTAGTATGTGATTGTGATGTAATAGAATATTATATATGGTATATAATATATTATGTAATGTAATATATCTATGGAAGTTCTTTTTATTTGTCCACTCTCAATAGTAATGTATGAACTAACATTGATGTATGTTCTAGGTGATATTAAATCAACTCATTCTTATTACAAAGCCAGATTTCTCTTAAATTTATCAATGTGGTAATGCTGCCAAGCCATACACTAAAGAGTTTGACAGTATAAATCAAGTCCCTTTATCTTCCAATCCATCAGTACATTTCTTTGCTTAAAATTTATTGCCCTGGCAGTTGCAAATATGTGGGAGAAGCCAGCTACTGTAAAGATTTACATCCCTAACATTTTTTTCAGGACAACAATGCAGAAAGAAATGCTCTCATATAGAGAGAGAAATGCAGCAAAACTGTTACTTTTTTAGATCAGTTTACTTATCATTCTATTATTTAATTTAAATTTTACATATTACTTTGAATTTTTTTGCTTTAACGTTAAAATTAAATATCAACTTGAGCCAGTCTTTACTTCATTTTTAAAAGCACTATTCTAACCATAACTGCCCTTATAAATTTCAGATGAAACTCAATAAGATACTAGCCAGGGAATCTAAGGAAGAATGGGAAAACAGGATGGGGGATTGAAGAAAGATGCATTTGAATAGCCTATGGCTATTGTCTAGATCTCTTTTTTAGTAATTAACGAAAATAAATATAGAAGTTCCCAATACTGGATGACCAGCAAGACAAGTTTTGTATCTGAAACCTAATGGGAATCTCACTCTTCATGTCTTACTTGGAAAAGAAATTATTTATTGCTTTTGATGGCTAAAGCTCATTGTTGGATGCTGAGCTTTGGCTTGCATTAAAATAAAAATGAACCCTTGGTCTCTCTTCAATTAGTTGAACTTAATCATTTGTACTGTAGAAGAAAATGCAGGCTTATGATTGTGCAATGTATGGTTGGTGTCTACAGAGGTACTATGCAGGCACTGATTTTTCAGACTAATTAGGTGTTGCCACACCCATAATTTCAAGGCCAAGGTAATTTAGGACTTAAAGTTGGGGAAGAAAGCTATTATGCTCCACTGAAGTTTTCAGGACTGCAAAGTAATTCAGTTCAAGAGATTGAGCATGACCTTTGTATCTTGTGCAAAACTACCCAAAGAAGAAACACGGTCTCCATCCCACCATATAGTCAACATATCCATATGCAAACCATCAAGCATTGCTTTCCCTGAATTAGTCTGAGGCTATGAATTTTTTTTTTTTGTCCCAAGTAAGTACTCTTACTATCAGAGAGTTCATCCTCTTGGGGTCAAGTTTACTCTATATTTGTAACTCATTTGTTGTGTCCATCTGCTTCACCTTCATCTATGGATTCCGACCACACCAGTTATCTGTGAGAGCAGTCACACCCACCTCACAAAGGACCATGGTCTCAGGGTTGTTCAAGCCAGTGATGGAAGTTGCTCTCCAATATTAAAAATGCACACGCTCCCCATCCCCAAAATTCACACCAGCATGAGGAAACCACTTTTTACATAACAAGTCTGTTTCCACAGAGAATTCCCATTATTTTGCAGGAGATTATCAACTATATCTACTTGATAGGCAGTGTCCAGATTAAATTTTCAGTAAGCAACAGGAGCTGGATTGTTTCAGAAGAGAATGAGCCAGAAGCTGACGTAACAGTAGTATAGGCAGGGCAGTGGTCCCACCTGTGGGGACAGTCCCCCAAGATCTGAGCACAGTGTGTAGAGCAAATTTTTGGTGAAAGACTACATAAACTGATATAATTGTGTTTATTTTGACAGTGGAAATTGTAGTGATTCTATTTTTCTCATTTAAAAAATTAGTCATTATAGCTGTGAGGAAATAATGAAAAATATGTTTTCCGTATGTTTGGAATGACACTTACTCATCATATTTTAACCATCTGCCCAAAACTCATTTAACTTTTAGTGGTCTTTCACACTGTATAAATAAGTGTGTTTCATCCATTTGTGTTGTATTGCAGATAGCAGTTATTCGGTGATTTCTACGTATCTTGCAGTTTAATTTTGACTAGAGTCTCAGTTTGCAGCTATAGTTTCTCTTTCTCTCTGGAGAAAGAGAAAATCCACTGGGCCACTAAGTCAGACAACTCTGGAGGAACTGCTGACAAAAGTTTAGATATTGCCAATAACCTTGGTTATTGGTGGACGGAGCTATACCACATTCTTTTCATTAATATGAGTTCTACCATTGGGGTGCTGCCTACAGAGATATAGTTCAAGCAAATATTTTTTTAAAATCATGAAAGATGGACTCTACATCCTCCAGCATATAAAAGGAGAATAGCTTGTGTGAAGACAATGCAAATGAACAGAGCTTCTGAATCTAATTCCAGCTCAGAAGCATCTAAGTTTTAACAGATAAATCTTCCCCCTCACTGCTGGTTTCAAAAGTCGCCTTCATTTTCCTTTCAGAACTTTTCTATAATTAATAAGATTGTTCTTGCAGTTATTCTGGTTTATGTATATTCTGGTTTATGTATATTTTCTTTCTCTGGCTTTGATTTAAAGTGCTTCCTTAACAGTAGAAAAATATTTATTGTCTTTAGGGGGTGTTGCTCTGGTTTGCCATGTAATTTAATATTTTCTTTATTGTATTTTACTTCCTCATCATGCTAGAAATTCATTTTTCAAACCTCTTTGGTGACCATTGCCTTGCCTAGAATGTTTCATTTCTCATTAAAATTATCCTCGTATTTACATGTCTCTGAATACTTTCATATACAGTTCTTTGCCTTTCTAGGGTAAAATCTCGTGACATTGCAAGTATTTTTTGGAAGTGTGCAAAAGAATTTTTTTTAAAGAAAACTGATTGTATAATAGTTTTTAATACTTCATTAGAGAATTTGGCCGCTTCTGAGTTAAAGTGGAGATGGCTTTAACTTAAACATGCTTTGCAGTAAAGCAGACCACATCTTAAGACAGCTTTTAATCCCTCTGATAATTGCTTTTTACTAGAAAGAATCACCATTTACTAAAATTAACTTTTGTTCATACGCATTTCACACTGCAGAAATGGCAGCATAACTTTCATATAAAACACACTGAGAACCTCTAAAACATAGAATTTCATAATGTGCTTCACTGCTTCACTGATATATCACAAAGTACATATTAACAATTACACTAGAGTCAGAAGCAAACACTTTGGATGCGGTTCTTGTGATCTCTGGCACAGAAATGAGAGGAATAACATTAATCAAATGTCAGTATTCATCCCAGAAATCTTTTTTTACTCACCACAGTATTGTCTCTGTGACAATATCCAGGTTATGTTTTCCAATTTTGTACCTCAGAATGTTGAATGTTTAAAAGGAACAATCATAAGTCTCTATATGTATCTGTGTGCACCCTCCTCAAAGGCTTTGATTTATTAGGAAAAACTGCAATGAAACTATACATATCAAGGCTCTACCAAAATCAAAGAATCTTTGCAATGGTAGCCCAGATTTGCTTAGATTTTTATGGGGATATTTCATCAAGGTTGTAATCAAATGTAATGTATAATCTGCTTAGAAAAAAGAATAGACAGTGGATACGTGTCTCAAAAGGCTAAAATTGCAGAAGCCTGAAAAAAGACCAATAAAAATTGTTGTTCGAGACTGACCCAGTGTAGTCACCAACAGTGAGATGCAGTTTCATGAGCAAAGGAAAAGGAGGACAATGACAAATACAGCCAGGTGGTCATTTTGTGGCACGACTGTGTTTGAAGCTGTGCTGTGCTGAACTGAGCACCCAGTGCTCAAGACCATGCAGAACCATTGGTGGGTTTGGGAAAACCGAACCAGCTGTGGGCCTCAGCTCATAGACATCATGTACTGGAAGAGACAGAGAGCTTCCAAAAGAGCTGATTTGTCCTTAGTTATTATTATAGCTATTCTACAGCTATGTTAGCTGTATTTTGAAACATAATCACTTGAAACACATCATCTTCAATTGTTGTTTGGCTAATTCTGAAAACAACTGTCTTAAGAGTAGAGACACAGTTTGGCATTTGATATCTAGACCCTGTAGGATTCAAAAAGCTAAGAGAGAGGTCTCCAAACTTGGCAAGAAATACAGGTAATCTCTCCTCTTGGGTCGCTGCAGTAGAGAAATTCTCTTTCATCTTGTTTCCCCCAGTACTTATCTATGTGGTTCGATGCAAACTGGTGCCAAATATTTCTTGTACCTCAGTTTATGGGTTTTAAATAAGTTTTCAAACAATTGAATTGCTGAAAATATCAGTCACTCAAGTACTGTGATGTTCCAGGATGTTCTGCTACAAGGACCAAAATTTGAACACACCCATCTTGTCTCCCAAAATTATCATGACAACACATCAAAATTTTATCAGCAAAATGTGCAACATATTCATTCTCACATGCTGCGAAAAATACTCTCCCTCCCACATTATGTGCTACATTTACCTAAGATGGGAGGGGAAACTAGAAATTCCAGTGTTATTTGCCTCAACCTTGATTCCTTTTAGTATTGCCTTGTTTCACTTTTTCATCCCTACATCATATACAGGAAAAAAAGTTGTAGCAAGATGGCAAATTGATCTTCAGGCTTCTGAATGCTCTGCGGTTTTCTAGGAGAACATCATCATTTCAAAGCCATTTTGAGGGTTCCCTGTTGCAGGAACATTGCTAAGGAACATTGCACAAATGACAGATTTTTCTAGTTTCTAGTTGCATGCGGGCTTTCAGTGTGGAGGAAGGGCAAATGGCCTAAGCATGATCATCTCTGCATGATAGAAGTCTCTGAATAGCAGATAGTTTAGAAGTACAGTACATTGACTACAAGAGCATTACAAAGCAATAATACACCATATCTGTACAAGACAGGTTCTTTTAGATGAAATACATACTGCAATAGTAAATTACTCTCAGGTCAATGAATTAAAAAAAAAAACCACTATAGAGATGTTAAAGAAATTGATAAAATTAGTATTTGGACAAATTTTGTGATTTACTCCTCAAGTGTGAGATCTTTTGATTTATAAGAATTGGCTAATATATTTTTCATTATATTCATGGTTTGTTCATATGCTCTTTGCAAAAGTGAAAGTAGGAGTTATGGCAACATACTGTCCATACCAAATTCAGAAAACTCAGCCAAGGAGTCCACAGCTCCTCCCCTAGCACACAGCCTGTAATATAGGAGGCCATATCATACTATAGCACAGGAGATATTCCCACACCTGAGGCTTCCCACAGTTTGCTTTCTTGTCCTTGTATACTTGAGACAGAGCAATAGCTTTCTTAATTCTTGCTAGGGTCCCAGTGAGGGTTCAGTTCACAGACTGTTGGACTGAAACAGTCTAGGAGAGACCTGCAGCTGGATATCTTACAGTCGGTGGTTAGAGCAGTTTCCTGGAATACTCAAAGCAGATAAGGGAGCCCAAAAGTGGGTGTTCTCCATATCAAAGGGCTTGGTGGCTGCTTTTGCAGCTAGGTTTACAGTTAGATATTCAGTTCTGAGATTAAACCGGTCACTCTGAATTTCATTTTATATGTAATTATGAATCTGGGGAAAGATTGTTTTGGTGCTTACCTCAAAATTATGGCTGTATGCATGTTTGTTTCATTTTTCTGATTTTACTGATGAAACTATCAGCTGGAAAGTCAGACTAAAGACCATGCGATTTTTTTTTATTCTGAGTCCATGCATCTTAGCACCATTCTGTTTAAGTCTGTTTCTTACAAAGTTATAAATTATTTTAAATTACAAATTTATATGTGGAAATATTCTATAAAATGTGGGATTTGTGTGTCTAGTCTTTTTGTTGTTTAGACTGCAGCACACCATCTCATGCTTTCAGTAGTATAGTTCTCAAAGTTTATCTCAATTGGGTTGCTTGTACTAGAGTTAATTGCAGGAGAAGATGTTCTTGATCTGTTGAATTAACTATTCTTGCAGATTATCTTTGCAAAATATGTGAAATATGCCATAATAAGCCAACTATAAAAGAAGGAATAAAGGAATATGACAAGATTTTATTGAAAAACAAAAAAACAAAACCAAAATGTTTAAGAATATGTTTTCTCTTAGAATTCAAATTTTAAAGGTATCAAATTAATAGTTTCATATTTAGATTCTGATTAAAAGAGAGAATTGAGAACTACATTGTTGTATTTCAGAAAGCATGGAACAACAAAAGTGCTGGCACATTTTTCTCTATTCTGTGCCTTCTCACTTCCCCAACCTTTCTGATGTCTTTCCAGTTTGGAGCTCCTGCTTAGATAAAACAGATGACTTTCTGGGCCTGCTTCTGCTAACAGCAGGCAGGAGCAATGGTGACTGATTGGTTGAAACATGAGGATTAATGGGTATTTATATTTCATTAAATTTTATGCTCACTGGAGAATAATGTATCACTTGCAGATATTGAAACATATGTCAACCCTATCCACTTACATATAATTCAATTTGACTTAAATGCATTGATCAAATTTTATTAAAGTCCAATATATCTTCCAAAAAGGCCTGCTAACACAATATTGCTGCTTCACATTCATCAGATAAAAGGAGGCAATTGTGTTGTAATTCCATTTATACCATTTTTCGGGAAAAGGGAGATTATTGTGAAGCGAATACTCATTACAAGGTGACTGGTGTTGGCTGAAGGACTTGAGACTGAGATTATTAAGTGAATTCTCAAGTGGTGCCCTTTAGTTAAAATTACCCCAGGGTGGGTCATGCCTGTTTTCATCCCCAGTGGAAAAGAGAGATCAGCATTGTTAACGATATTATCCAGGAAATTTTGCCATGTGAGATTCTGGAAAACACTAACAATTTGTTTTGGGTTTTTTTTTTCCCCTTTGAAGCTCAGTTTATGAAACATGCATAACTGTGATTGAAATACTACTTTTCTGGTTTTATTCCCCTTTTTCCTTCTCTACATCCCTCCTTTTCTTTTAACTTTTGCTATTATTCATACTGAGATGATTAAGAAAATTATAAAATGCTTATTTCTTCACTTCTTCTCACAGAAAATGAGGGTTTTTTATATAGTCCCCATCTCAAAACAACCACAGAAATAATGGGATGTTTCTCAAGTGTTTGAATTTAGACTCTTTCTTGCAGTTTGTACTGTGCAGAATAGAAGAGGTTTTGGCCCTCTTAATGGAAGGAAGCAAAGATTTCAGCAGGATCATTTAGTCCTCACTCTCAAACTATCATGATTTGGGATAGTGGGGTTGATGCAATGTGTTTTATCAAGCTCCTAATTTGTTTCTGGTTCACGTTTATTATGGGCTAAACTGCCCGCCTTCCAATATAAAAGTGAGCATCTCAACATGGGCTTTCAAAGAAAAGGTTCACTTCTACACTGGAAAACAAAGGAATAACCAGGAAGGATGTGAAAGAGTCAAAATAAAGGAGTCTGAAATCATAGGCACTCTCAGGAGACGTAAAAAACTGTATTTACATCATATGGGATTTGAGCACATCACTTGGATTAGTATCCTATCTCACAGAGTTGAAATAATTTTAAAGTCGCTGGGACTCTCACTTCAATAAAAGCATAATTTTCTAATGTGAGGTAGCCTGGAAAGCTTCCCCCAAATAAGAAAAGTCTTATTTTTAACAAAAGTTTCTCCTTTTAGCCATACTTTTTTCTTCCAGACCTGCTATTTTGTTCTACTGGCAAACAGATTTATGAACAAAGTAAAGGTTTCTGTACAGGTTTATTATAGTGTTTGTCCAAAATAATAAACAATTTCAAAATCAGTGCTTTCACTCAACTTGTATTATATGATCTGAATTTATTACTATAAATAAAGAAGTGATATATCAAATGAAGTAAATCTTTCAGGAATACTTCCTCTAAGATGTTTTTCTGATCAGATGTCAAAAAGTTACTGTTCTGATTTCTAGTCATCAAACAGGACTTAAATGTAGTTTTTTTTCATTCTGGAAATCTTCCCCCAAATAAGAAAAAAAAAGATTTGTACAAACACAGGGCTTATTAATAATAAACACAGATGAATTGAATATATTCTTGAACAGAAATTTTAAGTAACATGCAATGCTGACAGTGTCCTCATTCTAGTAAAACCCTTGCAAATCCATTTAAAATGCTTTATGCACTTTATGCAATTCACCAGATTCTGTCAAGATTCTTGGTCCTACTCTTCTAAATATGTGATTTAGCTTCTGCCTAAAGAAACTGAAAATCCTTTGTTGACTTATGAAGAAAAGTGATTACTCCTTTTTTTCAGTCTGGGCTGGTCAGGCCTACCCAGGCAAACCCCAAACTGAAAACATTACAGTAGTTTGTATATGTAAAAATAGTTTTCTCACTTTTAGACAGTGAATGAGAGAATTTCTTGATAATTCGACAGTTCCATCATCTGTATACCTTTAGGTTATCATGCATTCTAAGCACCAGGACTTTCACAGGCACATTGGCTATGTTTCAGATATTAACTCTTTTTACCTAAATTCCTTTCAAAAACATCTCCTAGGACTTTACATAGCCAGTGGGTTTATGCCAGTTCTATGAGCTCACAGATTTGTGAACACACACATTATCTTTAGAACACAAATTTTTTTATAGACGCTTCAGGAATGCTATGAGTTTGGGAAAAAAAAATAAAAAGGAAGAATGAAAGGAAAGAACAAGTAAAATGCTTCCATTCTTTCATTTCAAGAAATTCTGTTCAGAAAGTAGTTACCAAGAACAACTGATGCACAGGAAGTTCCACCTGAATATGAGGAAGAACTTTACTTTGTGGGTGAACACATACTGGAATCTGTTGCCCAGAGAGGCTGTGAAATTTCTTTAATTGGAGTTATTGAAGAATTACCTGGATGCAATTCTGTGCAATGTGCTCTAGGATGACTCTGCCTGAGCAGAGAGTTTGGACCACATGGCCCACTGTGGTCCCATTCTGCATTGTCCTTTTGGTGAGTCTGCCATTCTGTGATATTTCTGCCACTTAGTCTTCTCTGCTTCACAGGAAAGCCACTCTGACAGACCTGCTCCTCTGAAAGTGTCCATATCACATTTTATTGTGATGCACTATAAGATGTGCAGGAAATATAGATGAATGTGAGATGATCTTGCCTCTATTGCTGCCAACTTTGTGCTAAAATATTTAAATAAAAAAAAAGTTCCAGATATCTATTGCACAGACAGTCCTTTAAACAAGGTCACCTCTTCTGAGATTCCTTTGTACCATGGGGTCCAGTTCCTACCTTCCTCTCCATTTGGTTTCTGGTAGGTACACATACACATAACTACTTTTTGCAAGAAGAGAACTCCACAATTAGGCATCCTCATGGTCATAATACTTAAGGTTCAAACTCACTCATGGTGGCATTTCTGTTAGACGGACCTTTCACTCGGTGAATCAGGAAACAAAGGCAGTAGAATGTCGCTCATTTATGGCACTCCACCATGTGACATGCAAAAATAACATTCAACCAGCCTTAGACTCTCATCACTTCCAGAGAATTAATATGGTATGTTACGTAGGCATAAAGAATTACCTGTGTTCATCCCAAAAATTAGAAGTTTGAATAGCGTATAAACATTCAAAGAGGCCAATCTTCTCATTGATACTTCTCAAAGAATAGGGAGAAGGAAAATTTTTAAAAAATATGTTTCTTGTCAGTTATTCAAATCTAATCACATTACAATAAGATGACATTTTAATGAGTTTCACCTTTCTAATAATTGTGGAAAGGTATTGCTCTTAAATTTACTTATTGTCAATTTTTTGTTCTTGATTAACTTACTGTCATACGACCCATGAAAAACATCACTCCACTGGCTCGCCAAAATTACTGTAAACTTCTGTTTCACTGTAATGCTTTCTTTGGTGTCTAGCACAATGTAAAACAACCCCTGTAATCATTTAGGGCGTTTTTCCCCACATTTTTAGGAACTTTGAATGAAGACATGAGGAACCATTGTTGCAGACTTGACAAAGGGAGAAGATAGTCATCAACATGTAAAACAGAATAGAGACCTAAGAGGGGCAGAAGGCAGGTGGTGCTCTTTGAAAATACAGGCTGGTGGGCAGAATGTAATCAGTCAAGAGGAGAGGCAGAAAGATTTTCATACAGCTCTAGCTATCCAGTTTTTATCAGAAATAATTATAAATCATTTCACATTATCCTTATGATATTTCATTTTGTTTATACTCAGTTTCCTATGGGGAAAATATAAAAAACCAAATCAACACAGCTCTTCACAGACATCTGTTTTCCTCTTGCTTCTGGAAACTTCTGCTCTTCTGTTTCTTGCCTACTTGTTCAAATCACTTTTATGGAGGTTTTTAACTTCTTTTTTTCCTTTTTTTTTTTTTTTTTTTTTTTTTGCTATTTCTTTTCCTCTCTAAAATTATTATTTCTTTATTTTTTTAGTAAAGCTGTGGCATAATTTTTGGGGTCATGCTGATTTATAGTGGGGGTAGAAAAGAGAATACAATTGTTCACAGTTGCTCCTTCCTGTTGTGAAGCACCAGAGGCCCACAAGCAGGCCATGAGTGTTTGAAGTGGTTTTGTAGCAGGATAATTCCAACCATATACTCCATCTGTTACCAACAAAAAGTCCCAGAACCCTCCCTGGTGTCACCAAATCACTTGGTGCAGTTATAGACTTCTTTCAGTTCTTCATGGATGAAGAAGTTTACTTCTGTTGATACACACAGACATTGCTTACTCAGGTGCAGAAACGATCATGCAGTTGTGAGCTGGAGACTGGATGACTCCCCCAATTCCTCCTCTTTCACCAACCCATAAAATTACAGGTGGAAGCTGCTTTTTTATTGACAGGATGGGTCTGTTTCTGAGGTAGTGTTCTCAAGAACTGATCTGTAAGGGAGAATTACAGCAGCTCAAGAAGAGTTGGCAGACCACAGCAAAGGATGGAAAACAGAGCTGACTTCTAGGCTGGCGCCAGACCCACCTCATCCCCTTTCCTGTCCCAGGTTTTTACCTTTGCTGATAGACTTTGCAAATGTTCCACAATAATGCTTCTCAAGCTGTTACAGGTACAAGCTATCCAGATATTTAGATACTATGGTATCTAATAGGATGCTATCAATCTTTTATAGTAAGGGAATACATAAATTATAAACAAATATGTCCTTTGGTCTAGTGGAACAGCATAATGATCAAAGACACACAATAGAAATGTATTTGCTTCTACAGTAAGCTTTATTCCCTCAGTGCTCAGTCCATAGTGATGGACAGGCAGTGAGCTGTCAGTTTTTGTTCTGTCTGTCACACTACACTTACCTCCTGTTGTTTTAAGTAATCGATATGGGGGCTGAAATCACCTACCACTACCTCTGCTACCTACTATTTTGTCCACTCATAAATTATGAATCCCTGCACAACGTCAAGTCTACAATTTCGATTGCATTTGCTAATCATTGATCAATAATTCAAAAGCCTCTCCTTCTTCTTCAAGGGTCCCTAGTTTCCTGGAACATATGGCAAAAGGCTGACAGTGCTCACAAAACTATTCCCTTATCATAAAAAGGAGCCAGGGAAAACAAGTTATTGGAAGTTTCTTTCTCTTTCTTTCTTTCTTTCTTTCTTTCTTTCTTTCTTTCTTTCTTTCTTTCTTTCTTTCTTTCTTTCTTTCTTTCTTTCTTTCTTTCTTTCTTTCTTTCTTTCTTTCTTTCTTTCTTTCTTTCTTTCTTTCTTTCTTTCTTTCTTTCTTTCTTTCTTTCTTTCTTTCTTTCTTTCTTTCTTTCTTTCTTTCTTTCTTTCTTTCTTTCTTCCTTCCTTCCTTCCTTCCTTCCTTCCTTCCTTCCTTCCTTCCTTCCTTCCTTCCTTCCTTCCTTCCTTCCTTCCTTCCTTCCTTCCTTCCTTCCTTCCTTCCTTCCTTCCTTCCTTCCTTCTTCCGTCTTTCACTTTTCTCTCCTTCTAATCCTTTCTTTTTCTTTTTCTTTTTCTTTTTCTTTTTCTTTTTCTCTCTCTTTCTCTTTCTTTTTTCCTTTTCCTTTTTCCTTTTCTTTTTCCTTTTCCTTCTCTTTCTCTTTCTCTTCCTTTTTTCCTTTTTCCTTTTTCCTTTTCCTTTTCCTTTTCCTTTTCCTTTTCCTTTTCCTTTTCCTTTTCCTTTTCCTTTTTTCCTTTTATTCCAGGGTATAGAATTTTTTGTTATTATTACCTCATATTTCCACAGTTTGTGACTGCACAAGTACTTGAATGTAGTATCCTACAGAATATCCTTTCGGCTTCACACCCTGAGAACACGTACCACTTATCAGACAAACTGACTAGTTTGGTTTTACAGTGATATTGATTGCTATGATTATTTTTTCCTGGGACTGGACTATATTTCCTTTTTCCAGAAGGGAAATATTACATGTTTATTTGCTATAAAAGATCATGAAAATAAGATAAAAATAATCTTTATTGTGTGTTCCTGTAAATGCATAACCATGAACACAGTGAGAAATAGTCTTTCACAAGTGAATCTGAAGTCTTTATCCATTACAAGAGAGTCACAGAATGCCTGCTCCAGTATTTCTTTCTCTAAGGTTGTTTTATTAGCTGTTTTACTGCAAGAGGAGGACCATGAATAATAAATATCATCATACAGAACAATTCTGATTACTTCTCCATGGAAACCTTTTAAATGGCCAGATTCTGAAAACACATACAAAAATTCACTTCATGAATTATCTCTGTGCTTCAAAGTAGAGAAGCTCAGGCATGCTAGTGTATTTGATTATTTTCTTGATTACGTTAAAAAAAACCCTCAAACTTTCTCAGTCCTTTGTCCTATGAGCTTAATTTTAGAAGAGATATAAAAAGGCTTGTTTAGATTTTGTTGTATAAAAGCCTCCTTTAATAAAATAAACTTCTTTTTTAAATTATAATTAATTGGTCAAGGATTTAAATTAAAATAAATAAATAAAACCAGTATGATATGTCATATGATTTTTTGAGTTTTATTTTATCCTCTAAAATAAAGTATTTATCTATTCCTCTATTTCCTATAGCTGCATGTGACAATTAAATAAGTTTTAGAAGAAGCAACTCAGGACTTGGGCATTTAAAAACTTGTTTAAAAACCTCTTAATAAATTCACTAACATAGTCATTATGTTTTTCTAGGAGACAAGACACTATATGTTTATCTGGAGATTAACTGATATAGCAGCCACAAGTGTAGTTAATATCAGACAGACCACCAGTTTTATTCTGGTTGAGCCAGATGCTTGTTGAATATTTAAAAGTAGGAACTTGCAAGGTGCTTTACAAGGGACATGAATCACCAAAAAACTGCACCTTTGCTGCCTAATAAAGCTTGTATTAAAACAGAATTAACAGTACTCCCTTCTTTAAAAGAAAACCAAAACCCTACTTTCATGAAAGTTTAATCCTAATTTTGAAATTTGTAACCAGTTTATGAATATGATATCCCTGATATCCCGGTTTTTGGGGATTTTTCCCCTTTTTTTTCAAATTTGATTTAAATGTCCAAATTATAGTTCTTCACTGATTTGTCATGTACAAACAGGAGCAGAATAATAATCATTTATGTAATAGAATATACTATTTAACTATTATTTATCATTCTCAGGATGATCAGAATTCATATTGCATTGTCTTATTTGATTCATATCACTGATCAAAGAAGTTAAAATCAAGGTGGATTCTAGATGACAATATGTTTTTGTTTCTGTGTTTGGTGTGGTTTTGCCTGTCTGGGTAACAATAAGAAATAATTTCTAGCCTATATTATGTGTACATGCAGTTTTTCATGTATGGGCACATGAACTTAGCAGTTGGAAGAACAGAGTGGAAGAGATCCAGAACAATGATAATGAGGTGCATAGAGTAAGACTTTTCTTACATAAATAACGTGGAAAGTTTCTTGAGTAGTTGAAATTATTGGAAAAGAAGGTTTAACAGACATCATTACAATCACTCCAGATTTTTATGTATTTTTTCTTTTCTACATCAGAATGTTTTTTTCCTAATTGTAATTCATTTTTGCACACTTTTATTGTTAGAATTTTGGTCAAAAAACCCAAAAACCTTTCCAAAGAGAGATCACGCGATGATATGCTTTGTGTAGAGTCAATAGATGGAACTACAATTCTGTCTTTCTATGGTATCTCTTTTCTTAGCAACACTAAGGCTTCCAGAAAGTCAAAATTTACTGTAGATAATGCAGATTTTGAAAGAATATTGTTTTTGAGAATTATTCTCAAAATCACCAGAGATCTAGTAACATAAGGAGTCTTATTTTTATAATCTTAAGTTAATATTTTGATATTTTAGAAGAAATAAAATATTGGCATTTGTTTTAATAGTGAAACTAAATTGTGTTGAAATCAAAATATTCCATAGAACCCCAAATAAAAGGTGTCAACAACATTTTGGCAAAGGTGTCCCAAGCAGACTAAAATTATTTTCTGCAAACTGATAATTAATGACACTGAAGGTATGAATCAAACCTCACATTTACAAAATTTACAATCTCTTATATAAATAGTTTTACTTTCAAGTGCAAACTTTAATCTTTGCCTTATTTTACTTCCTACTTCCTCTTTTTAGCAGTCATTCCTTTGCCAATTTGGATCAATCATGCTGAAACCAGTTTTGTGCAATGCACTTTTTGTGTTTCTGGCAGCAACCTCCATCCTTTTCTAACATATTTCAGAACCTGTGTTAATGGTGGTGGAAGGAGTCTGCCACAGAGCACAGCTGGACAGCTGGCCAGCATGTTAAAAAATATCCAGCTGCTTGACGAAAATAAGTATCAAAATCTGTTCTTGTTATGTCTTATTTGTTACTTAACATGAGGAAAAAGTTTTTTACGCTGAGGGTGACTGAGCACCAGCGCAGGTTGCTCACAGAGTTTGTGGAGTCATAGAGGCTGTGGAGTCTCCATCCTTAGAGATACTCAAAATCTTCCTGGACATATTCCTGGGCAACTGGCTGTAGGTGGGCCTGCTTGTCCAGAGGTCCCTTCCCACCTCAGCCGTTCTATGATTCCAAACCTGTGCTCTTTCTCTCTCCTCAAAGAAAACAAAATGATATTGTTAGCATTATCCATTACAATGTTTCAGAACCAAATTTCTGACACTTTTTTGATAACAGCAAATATTTTTGTGGAATCTGAATTTGTTCAGGTCCATGATCATAAATTCCAAAAGCTGCAACTGAATTTGTGACAGTAAGGGTATCATTTAGTAAACTCATATGTTTTTAAATTAGGAGATGTCATTTCCCTGCACGACTACAAGACATGTTGCAGGTGAATAACATTTCTGATAAAACTGGTGTCAGAGATGTTACTGATCATAGTAAGTAGGATAACTTCCTGAGGTGAAATGAGCAGGAGCTCACCTGGCAATCATTCTGATTTTTAAGGTTCTTTCTCTTCCTTTTCTCTCACAGAGAAAAATGTTGTAACAGCCATCACATGGAAGTACAGACAAGAAAACTAAGCATGAAGTGCAAGTAGAAATTACATTACAGAAAAGAAGAGCTTCATGTACTAATTTAAGCCAATGTTCAATTGATGGGAGCTAATGAACTACAAAAGCTCTGACATCTTTTGCAGCCGACAACTCAGTGTAAACTAATCAACATTAAGTCAATATAATCTAACCCTTCGTTGTTCATTGATCTTTTTTACAGGCTACACACTGCCTGGCCATGTGAATGGTACAGAAATATATGTCAAGAAGAGGACAAAGTTGTTACCACAAAGGAGGACTAAATTAAAATTGGCCAACCTGAAAAGAAAATGAAGATTATCTCCTGTCTATCTTCATGCTCCTTGCATAAAATGCCTATGTTTTCATGAATGCCTGGTAAGAAGGACCTGAGCAGTTCATCCATCCTTGTCTGAATTTTATGCATTCCAGATGAACCTATGCAATGAAAGCACTAAAAACTTGGTATGACCAAAGGCTGTTTTCTCTTAGAAGGAGATTCACCAAGATTCACCAAGACTACATGCTCCCTACTTTTCTCATAAAATTTCAAAAGGGTTTATGAAAATTTGATTTTAATCTACGAATCTCTTGACTCTTCTGAAGCATCATTGGAGAGCCTTTCCCACAGAAGCCTTTTGCAGTTTTCCCAAAACTTTCTGATTCATGGATTCCCACACATAGCCTTTTCTTGTATATGTGGATATGCATGGAGGGATTCCACTAGACAGATAAAGATGTTGCATCTCTTTTGAAACCATTAATATTTTTGCAAAAGAGAGTAAATGCCATGTTTTCTCCTAAATGTGTCTTAGACAGAAACTGAGGAGTTTTCATTGTGGACATGGGAACTAGATATTTGACCTGGTAGTATGTATTTATTTTACTAATAGAGAAATTCCTTGGGCAATGAAATGATACCATGTCACTCAGAGCTTAGATCAAATGTCTCTTTATGCTTGTAGAAAGAAAAATAAAATATTTGAAATATAAAACAGCATATAGAACCATTAGTAAAGATGGTAGTAAAGTTTACTAAAATCCACATTTGAAATGGTTACTTTTCTACCTATATTTGAAAACAAAAAGAAAATTTAAAAGTAATAATTGACTTGCAAAGATTTTCTATAGTTTTCTTTGTACTACACCTTTCTCCTATCACATTTGTTTTATCGGTTTGGAAATGTCAAAGAAACCTAAAGGTGCTAGAGACCTGACCTAAATGGAATTTGCTAATATACATCCTTATGATTATTCCCAGCTCTCAGCAAAGAGATTCTTGAAACCAAAACTTTCCAAGACATATGCTGGTCACTTTGGTCACACATTGCCTCAGTGCAGGTAATGGGACAGTTTGTAAGAATATGCCAAGAAAGTCTTCACCTGCAGAGAAGAAAAATTTCATATTTTTGTGCTAGAAAACAAATAAAAATATTTTTTATTTCTCTTTGAAGAGGTAATTTACTAGCCTTATTACATAAACAATAGATTTCTGTCTATTCCAGCTTTTGAGTGTCTTTTTTACTGGGATATTCACAATACTTTTTAAGTGTCTTCAGGATCAAATATGTTAGAATTTAAGTTTAAAACTTGTTTTTTATTGCAGAATCTGAAAAAGTATCTCAGCTTCCTATGACAAAACTGGAAGAGGATTGCTGAGGAGGAGTGGAATCACATTAAGGACATCTCCTAAATGTCTACATCAGAGAATGTTATTGAGTCATGAAACTACTAGAGCACAAGGAGAAAAAGACATGGTGTAACTTCAATCCCAGCTTTTTAGTTTATTCAAATGAAGGACCCTCAAAAGGTTTAGTTAGGAATTAAGTTAATTGGGTTTGGTGTAAGGTTGGTCTACTTCCTGCTGGAAAGTTTCCCATATTTCCTCAGTATAAGTAGCTGCTGGACTCCCATGTCACCCTGTTAGCCCAGACTTTAATTAGTTCTGGCATTCGCCTCATAATGATAAATGCTGAGATGATGAATGGAAATGCAAATGAGTGTGAAGTGGCTCAGCCATCAGTGCTGAATATCATTAATACCTTCCTACTGTTAAATCGATCAATGTCATCCCAGGATCCCTCTGTTCAGCGGGTGCAGATGGCTGTCCGCCAGAATGCCTTCCATTATATTGGCAGTGAAAACTTTGTGGGTTTTTCCTCCCCATATGCTTTTATTCATCTTTTGCTGAATATTTGTTTGGCAACTAGAACTCTAATATATTTCCAGCTGAGATGATAACTATTTAGGGTCAATAAGCGAGTAGCTAATTTAGAGCAAAATAAATATGAATATCGATCTCTTCTCACATCAGGAGAGAAATATCAAGTGCATATTCAATAAATTAGAGAGCAGTAGAATTTTTCAGGGTGCAAAATTTCATGTTGTAGCAACAAAAGATAACATGAAAAGATGAAAAGGTGTTTAGTCATGTCTCAGATCTGTTGCATCTTTGTATTTTACAATAGTCTGGGTTTGTCAGCATGTCCACAGAACTAAATTTCATAAGAATCAAAGGGCTGGATGATCAACATGAATTTTCAATATCTAAAACAATTTTTCTGAATATGAAGAATAAAGCTTAAGAGCATTGGGAATAATTGTTTTATCTGTCGGACTCCATTTTTGTGCAGTGTTTGGGGGTCATCCACTGGAACGCACATTAGCCTTGTAGGGTCTTTCTTTATCATGGAAACTTTCCAATTGAAGTAGATACAGATGTTTTTCAAGGGAGTGGTTTTGGACATCTAAACTTAGGGCTTAACTCTGATGGTTCTGAACTCTTTAGGGATTCTTCTTTGCTTACACTGAGGGACTATGTGTTAGCCTTTGTGAATAACCTCTTCTCCATATAATTCACAACTTTCTAAAAATCTCAGAGAGTAATGAGTCAAGAGTGCTTTATTATGTTAGATCAGGAGGGAATGTATTTAATCCATAAAAAGTCTGAAGAATCACCTTCTATCAAGGCATCAAGAGGTTACTGAGATTCTAAAGACAACACTGTGGATCAGCCTGGAGTCTACTCTCTTATAGCTCATGCTTAGCCACACATGATAACAGCCAAAACATATAATTTTCACACTGTGATCAGTGTAATAGCATCTCCAATTGTCTATCAATCTGCTCATCTGTGGCTTTGGGGAGACTAAGGAAAAACATTGTGTGGTGTGTACACCCTGTACAGTAAAATTCCTAAATGAAAGCTGTACTGGTCCTTCCATCTCCTTTTCTTCTCATAAATAACACAGTATATCTTTAATTTCCCTTCATAAACCCTCTCATTTCATCCTCTCAGTAGGCTGGAAACTCTCCCATGGATTGAGAAGTTACTGGAACAAGTCCAAACATAAATCACCCTTTATCAGGTTCAATTCATTATATAAATGAAACTGTCCCTTTTTTTTTTCTAAATGTCTATATTCCAAATATCGATTTCTATAAATCACCCTAGCATTTGCCCACTGATTTTTTTTTTAATGGGATTATTCTCTGATCTCAAGTTATTTTTTTTTTTCTATTAGCATAATGATAATTGAAAACAAAATCAGACAAACTATTTTGTTTCTTAGAGTCTGTTAGAGCTTTGGCACCTAGAGCAGAAGTGACCACTTTCAACAACATTGGGATCACAAGGAAATAAGTTAGACATTTTAATTATGAGATTATATCACTTTACAGGATGGCTAGGGAAATATGAAGCAAATTTTATTAACAAAACAGTAATTTAAACAGAGTAGATCACACTTACTTCTGTGTTATTTTTCCTAGCTTTTAAGGCTTAAAAAATAATAAGCTTAAAAAATAATACCACATGCAAGGAAGCTGCTATACTGACCTATGAAGTGAATATGGAATTTAATGATCCTTTTGCTTACAGTCAACATTATCACAAAGCCTGAGATAGAAAGTTAAAAATACTGCTCACTTTGATTTGAAGAAAAATAAAACTATTCTATGGAGGAAAAAAAAGTGCTAGAGATTTGTATCCATACAATATACAGCCACAAGCAGATAACAGGAATTATGCCAATCAAAAGCTAGAGAGCTAACTGTGCTTCTTTTATTAGTGCAAAATCACGTTTTTATGTCATTCAATTTTTGCTTATCCTGTAACAAAATAACTTTGTAATAGTGAGTCCCTTCTATTTTTAAAATAATTTTCATTCTTGTTACATACTAGCATTTTATCATACCAGATGTTTATTTAGTACTTTAAAGAACAGTGGGCAAAATAAAAAAGGACAGCTGGAGGAGTGTGTGCAAAACAGAGTCAATTTGAAGTGACATTAAATGAGGTCTGAAGCCCAGAGATTAAAGTGGGAAGTCTGTGACACAGATTTCGTCAGAAGGCTGTCAGCAAATGCTGTGTCAGTAATGTGACTTCATTAGGGTTTCAGATTCCAAGCCCTCCAGGCTTCTGGTTTTAGCAATACAAAAACACTTACCAAACATCCCTTAAAGCAGATCTGGTATGGTTTGAGATGAAGGTGGGCCAAACACAGCACAACTGTGTCTGCTCTGCATACTTTACTCCCTTTTACCCCACTGAACTCCTCATAAGCTCTGATGGCCATGTCACATCTCATGTAATGAGAATTTACAATTATTCAGAGCTTGCTGTTTTACATAGACTTCCTTTCTCAATTTCTTGGGTTCTCCATTTCAACTGACACTCATCTTGAAATACATCTTTCAGACTCAATTAGATATTTTCAATTATCCATACCTGTGCTTTTGCACAACTACTAATGGATTCCCATTATCATATTATGCTTTTTAATACATATGTCTTCATTGTCTATCTTTATAAGTGGTAAGTAATTTTTACAGAGCGTTTCCCCACCCAGCCAAATCAAGTGGTGATTTTGCCATTAGTTTAACTGGAAACAAAATTAGTTTCTGCAATTTCCTTTTTAATTGCCATCCAAACTGCAAGGCCACTTTGCTGATTGTACCCATTGGCCTGCCTTTTTTACTTACTGGAGGCATGTGCAAAGGCAGATATACAGAATGCATATAACCGGAATTTTATTCCCTGAGAAAATATGTCTATCAAACGTCGAACTGATAGCATTTTCCTATTTTTCATTATTAAAGACTGTTTTCAGTTACTTATGGCTGTAAGAATTCTGAACCATGGGTGCATGTCTACAGCTGCACATGTGCCTGTGTGGTTTTGCCTGCACATGCAAGGGTAAAGTTTCATGTATAACTTCAGAAAAATATTTTCTATTTATAGCTGAAAAGAGCAATCAGAGTGACCAGCACTAGAGACAGACACCAATCAAACAGAAAGAAGAGGATGAAGGGAAGTTAGGTACTAAACTAACTAAAAGCAGGATTAGGACTGCAGTGAAGGACACTGAAGTAAAGGGTAAGTCTTGCTAAAGTCTGACAAAGTTGGAGATAGAAGACCTCTGGCTGGTTAGGTCAGGGAACTAGGAAGATTCTCATCAGATGCTGGGAAAGAATCAGTGCTCCCAGGGCCTCAGGTACATATTGAAGGTCAAATATAGTTCTGTGAAAGCCCTTGGCAAACTGTAGGCCTCATTTAGCTCTGAGAATGTCTCTATGCAAAAGACAAAACCTCACTACTGCTGATTGTAGTCAGACATGATAGAGACTTGTGCAGCGGTCTAAAAGGTTTAAATTCAGCTAATGACAGACATAAGATCTAAGTCTTAATTCATTACAAAGATCTAGGAATTAGGAGTGAAATATGTGAACCCAAAAAAGCCAGGCAAAAGCTTTTTTTCTCCATGCATGAGGAACCTTACCTAACCGCCACTTTGTGTCATACAGCCCAATTACTGGATCAGAGAAGATTACAGGAAGTTTTGCGGTTAAAGCAGCCTTAGAGAACTGGATTAAACCTTGCCTCTTGTCATACTGGTTGTTAATGAGGCTGTTCTACTGATTTCAACCAAACTTTTTGCAGGTGGTTACTCATTATGTATGCTTCATTTTATGGATCACTGATTTGCAAATTTGCTGGGTGCTCACATTTACATTGGTAAGAGCTGTGCTCACATTTACATTGTAAGAGCTGTTCGTAGGCAGCTAGAGAATAGTGAGCCTATACAGAGAAGCCAGGCCATATGCATGCAAACAGACAAGCAAAAATCAGAGCATGCGTGTAGCCCAGGTGGACTACCAAGTTGCTGAAGCTGCCATAAATATCAGAAATCTTTTTCACAGCTTCCTGCTGTTGGCTTTTGCTGACCAGTCAGAACATCCACTCAGAAGTTCCACTAACTGGGAGAGAACTACAAACTTTAGTCTGCAGAGTCCAGAGCAAAGCTCCAATTCATGGCCCTACATCAATGCTTGAGTGGTATTACAGCATGTGTCTGAGAAGAGTAAGCCTACACCTATAAAATTAATGTTTCTAGATATAAGCTTTTTCTGTAAAAGAAAAAAAAATCAAAAAACCACTCAACAAACAAAATTAAGACAAAACAAAACAAGCAACCACAACAGAAATAACCCCACTATTCTGCATTGCTTTTTTTCTTTTGATATGTTTGCTGTGTGCTTTTGTTCTACAATGATGACCAGGACACATAATCAAAAAATTACCATTTCTTTCATGTGGGCAAAGTTAGGATAACACCCAGTAAACTCAATGAAGGCTCATGAGCCTTCATTGTGTAACAAGGGTGAAAAAAGCCCACTAAGGATTTGATGCTTTTGGTACCATCCATCCATCCATCCATCCATCCATCCATCCATCCATCCATCCATCCATCCATCCATTCATCCATCCCATCACTTGAATCCCATCCATCCATTCATCCATCCCATCACTTGAATCACAGAAAAACACAATGTGGTCATGTAATTAAAGAACATAATCACACCCTGCAAAAGAGACAACCACATGTCCAGGTTTTCAATATCTGAAAGCTTGACAACAAACTTAAATGTTCTTCTAATTAGGGCTTTCTCTACATTATGAAGGCTGGAAGGAAGAGACAGTGAGCAACATTCTGTTTACAAGCACTATTGATAATATGAAAGAAGATTAAACATTCATATAACAAAAACTACTCTACAGGGATCAATTTGTTAATGACAGATTTACAGACTTATACTGGTATAAATCCAGCATGGCTGCACTGAGATCAAAATACTGTTAATTTACATAGGTGTCATTTGTAGTTCGGTTTCATCCTTAATCTTATGTTTGTCTTTAGTCATTGTAATTTTAGAGAAGCATGTCATAACTCAGAGGGAGATTTTCAGGACTAGAGCATCACTTGAATAATTTCTGCATATATATACTGGGAGATTTTAAATACATATGAAGAATTAATTAATTTGAAGCTGACTGAGAAATCTGGCAGTGTAATTAAAATAGAAGACAATTGTAAGGTGGGTCTGGAGGAAAGCAGGACAAGAAGAAGGTTGGATTACTGCAGTATTTTGCACACACAGAAAAGTGGAGGCAGTTGAATTAACAACAAAACAATGAAAAAACAATCATAAACAAAATGAGGAATACGTATGGCATTCTCATGGTTACAGACAGATGTCTAAGCTGACTTTTTTCCTGAATCAACTTTACTCAACACCTGTGAGCATGTGATTAATTTAACCACAGAGTACACAGTGTACTTATCTTTCAGTAAAAAAAAAAAAAATGTTGACCTCTGGTATTGCAAAAGAAAGACAATCAGCTAACCTAATAGGCCCTTTATTTGCTAATCAAACCTCTCATTAACAATTAATTGGATCAAAAGTTCGCTGGCCATTATTGCTGTGTCAGTTCAACTCTGAGGGCCCCAGAGGATGAAACTAAATGAGCTGGTCAGGTTATAAATAATTTCCAGTGGCTACTCCTCTTACCTCAGGCTATTCAGGTAGAGGTCAATGTCCTGCCTACTGCAGGCAGACAAGACAGTTGCTGTGACAAGCAAGAGGCATTCTTCCTTTTCTAAGAAGCTCATTTAGGCTTAGTAATTTAAACCTTTGTAAAAAGCCACAGTATAAAAAGCAGCTCTGTACTGCAACGTTTTTGCTTGTACTTGCTTATCATGAGTTAATCAAAGCAACATTTCAGATTGCTTAAAGCCTTTCAAAAATAAAAGAAGCCAGGAGTTGCTTTAATCAGGAAATCTGCTTCTTAAAGAAACCCTGCAGAGACACCTTTATGGCAATATAATTATTTGTTTCTATTCTTAATCTAATAATCCAGGTAGTGACTGACAGGGTTCAAACACTGCTCATCAAATAACATGAAAGGACCTGTCAGAAGTAAATGAAGATACAAATGAGAATAAAGTGAACAGGGTTTAGTCCTAAATATGTGCAATGCCATATTTAACTGTTGGTTTCTCGTTTTTCATTAAAGAAATGAGGGAGGAGGGGAAGAAAAATTCCTCCTTCTATTTTCCCTTTAGACAAAAAGTGACAAGCAGGTACATCAACTCTTAACATACACATATTACAAGTCAATATTAGGTAGGAGGGAAAAGTGGTATGGGCAGGCCAATCTCAAAGACCCTGTGTGCTGAACGTCAATATGATGACAGCACTATTTGTTCATTATAATTGAATTAAAAGAAAAAAATAGAGAAGGAGGGGACACGCATCCAAGGCCATTCCACGAATCAGGCAAAGAAAAAGTATGGCATAAAATTTATGGACATGGTGTTGGGAGGGAAGAAGGAATCTAGAAAAATAACAATGTTAAAATGTAGTACCATGCAAGAATTTATAGGTTTCAAGATAGGATGTGAAAGTTGCAGAACTCTGGGGCTTCTTGTATTGGTTGATCAAACAGAAGTGTTATTTCATTAAAAAGAAAGATAAAAAAGTATGAGCTACTTAAAGGAAGAATCTTAAGTGATAGGTTCATAAGTGGTTTTAGTAGGATTTTATGCATACAGTAGTGTTATCTGGGCCAAATAAGGGAGCTGAGTATATAGAAACACTGAACAGTTCCTTGCAAAGGCACTACCTAACAGTAGCTGAAGCTGTCACCTAGAATAGAGGGAAAATTTGAAAAGTGAGCGGGACAGAAGAGCTTGCTCCTTCACCAATTATACATAACAGTATACAGTATGCATAACAATTATAACAGTAACTTCAGATGCTGCACAAAGCGGTGTGTACATGGTTTCTTTCCTGGAAAATGAAATGGTCTCCCAACTGGTCAGAAGGCATGGAGATGTCGTTAGGTCAGCATGAAATTAACAGATATATACAGCTTTGGCAAGGCTTGGGAACAAAACCAAATTCTCATGCTTGGAGCATGATCAGAGGGAGATCATAAAAAGATTGATAGCTCAGAATAGCTGAAACTTGGAAACTTCTAGTGCATAATAAGGTTCTTAGGGGCCTCTAGAAATTAGGGATTAAAGTTCTGGATACAACTACTGCTATTGCACACTCCTGCTGCTGCAACAGGTTGTGTCTACAGCATACCTTCAATTCACAACCCGTGTGTTGGGGGAAAAGAACAACAAACATCATGCCTTCAGACACAGAATGTTCAGTTGCTGACTGAACTACATAGCACCACTTGTAACTGATTTTAACAAAAATTAGGATGCATAGGGAGAAGAGGGTGACTCACTACCTCGAGAATGGTATCCCAGGTCTGGAGATGGGCCAGGAGAAGGAAACTGACCCTGGAGTCACCCTTCCTTATGAATTTTGCAGTTTAGTGAAAGATGCACTGGTCAGGCAGGATTTGGCTAACTCTGACAGGATTAAATATACATGATTCCATTTCAGTTACAGGCTGCTTTGCTGTCAGGCACATGTATCAAATATGACGTAGCTGTATTTGGAGATATTTTATCCATTTAGTAATGTATATTATTATATATATACATACTTCCCTCCCAATTACTTATTTTCAATACATTAGCAAAGATGTTCCCCAAAGGGCTGCAAAAGGGGCCTGGGAACCGGATAAGACCATTCTCTGAGCTTAAATTTTTAATATTAAAATGCATTGAGATTTGCTATACACTTGCTCAAGATGTATTGCCCCAAGCAAAACAGTGTTTTATAGATGGACATGCAATTTTGTTGCTTTCAGCCAAGGGTCACATTTGTTTTAGTGGCTTTAGGATGTGCAAAATAATGAATGAAGTATAAATAAGCAATCTATGTTTAAAATAAAATTGGAATTTTAACTATTTTATGTGCATATACACTCATACACACAAACACACTTTCCTTTATGTTGAAATAGATCTTGAAGAAACACAAGTAACGTAAAAACTGTTATATTTTCATTTTTATTTTTATTACACGAGACTTCATCTTAGATACCTTGGGTGAATCCAGCCTCTTTTTCCACTGACAAAGCACAATATTTTCAGTTTAAATCATGCCAAGAGTAAGCCCTAACCTTCTTACTCTCCTACAAAGAAGAGACATCTGTTTCAGTTGGAACATAGCTGAAGTGAGAGTATGAGGAAATTACATTAGATCACTTCTGTCTTCCTAATTTTAAATGACACCCGTATTTGAACTATACTTCATTAAATATTCCTGAGCGTGTTCTATCTCTACAGCCCACTTTCATCAAGACATTCAAGGAAACTTGTGTGAAAATCTTTCTCTTTGAATACATCATGTAAGACTGCTAATCATGCAGTAATCTCATGTATTGATTTTGCATTAATCCTAAGGGGAAAGAAAAATAATTCTAACAGTTTCATTGGTTTGATAAACATTTTAGCTAAAGTTATGCTCTGACTACTGTAAAAGCAATTTAATTCACACCAAACTCCAATTTTATCCTATTCAATTCTGGATAAAAATATGTTTCAACGATGTATCAGTGCACTTGCTTCAGTAGGGTAGGAAATTTTTTTTTTTTTTTCAGTTTGTGAGAAACCAGGGAACCACTTTTCAAATTGAGCGTTTCTTTTAGTTATGCATGGGAAACAATGTTCAGAGGAGGTGGTGGTAAAACAGTGAGAACTTAGCTGAGGCAGGCTAAATTCTAACTGCAGGTAGAGTTAAGATTTTGTAATATTGTCCTTAAATTAATGTTATCTGTGTTAATATTGGAAGCAGAGGAAATAAAACTTCATACTGATAATTGTAACCATTTATTTAATGTGGTTCTTTATCTTTAAAAGTGTTGAGGAAAATTACAATAAGGAAGAATAAGGGACAGTAAAAAGAAAATGAAAAAATATTTTGCTTTCAAAAGTTGAAAAACCTCAACCATTTCTCTATGCCATGAAATTAAATTAAACTTTGAATTAATGGTTCAAAACTGTGGGTTACCTTTACAGATGTATTTACTAAAAAATAAAAAGGAAATTAATGTTTACAAATTTTTAAGTCACTTTGTAGAAAAAGAAATAATTTCTTTGTGATAGTGAACTCTCCTATTGTATACATTAACATCTTAAAGCAAATTCTCCTATTCATGAGCTGTTGTCTTGAGCTGGGTTTAAATAGATAGTAATTGTTGGGAAGGTATAAATGAAAGCATGCATCTGTAGCCGAGTCAGACTCAGAACTAATTTGGAGTAAAAGTTAAGGCAAGTGTGGCTGCACTGTTTGACCTTTATCAAAGGCCTCTTCTCATGAAGAAGGGACTTTGAAATTTTCTCACTTTTCCTCTTTTCCTTAGTCATACTCTGGCAGTCAGATGGGATGACACAGGTTTTGCTACAGTAGCCTTAGATTGCCTGAGGACATTCTCAACCTAAGTTATCCAGCTTTAAAAGAGCACTGCATGAATGGCATGAAAAATACCCCAGCAATGTCATAGGGCTAGAATGCCATCCTTGTGGTTTGTTGTCACTTCTGTAGCACGTGGCATTGTACATCAGAGGATGCTTCCTCAAATTATGTAAATCAGTGAAGCTTTAGCAAGGAAAATTATCCCTATTCACTTAGAACCTCTAAAGACCTAGATGACAATTTGCAAAGTTAATATCAGGTTTCTCTTTTCCTAAACCATAGACAGGAAAATATTTTGCAATGTAGATGAAAATTTTGAACATTTTAAATTATAGAAATGGGGCATCTTAAACTTCTCTTACAACAGAGGTTTTTATAACTCTATTCTTTTCTCCCAGATTTTCTGTGGTAAGTAGAACTTCTAACAAGCTGAAAAACTTGTTACAGCTTTTTGATAGTGTTAACATTGACATATACAATATACAATGTATTCTTCCCAAACCAAAAATGACAATTAAAACCTGAAAGAAACAGAGGTTTAGTAAGTTTATGTGGTTTTGTTTTAATTTATGTTTTTATTTCAGTCTTGCCAAGAATAGATACCTAACAGGAAAATACGGGTGTTTATGTACAAGTACATTGTCATTGCCCCTGGAACACATGGATTTCACAAGGTATCCTTCAGTTTCAGCGCTCACTGGTATATGTATGTATATATATTGAACAACAGAGTCCTCCCTCAGCCATCATAAATGTATTTCAACATATTTGTATGTCTTTCCACTTCTTCTGTTAATAGTAAAGTGTCAGTGCCTTGCTCTAAGGAAATATTTGCATTATGTAAGCACTGTACTAATTTGCAAGGTCTATGTTAAAACCAAATTAATCCTACCAAAACACTCAGGAAATGGGACAAACTTTTCAGTTTTATCTGGCCTCATCATTCTAGAAACCTGCAACATCTCCTGATTACCACAGAATGGAGAGGTGAGGCAGATCTGTAATATAAGAGGAGTGCTTTGTAGTTAATTGACATCTATTTTTTATCTTGCTTTGGTTTTTTTTTCCTCCCTTCAAGCAGCAGCAGAGTGAAGTGTTGGGAGTATAAGTCTGAGGAAAAGGAATGTTGCTTTTGTTTGAGTTGAGGGTCACTTTAAGTTATCTTTTCATCTCTCTTCTGCTTTATAACTGATCTTTTCATTAATGTCTTTTCTTGTGTAAGAGTTAGAGAAGGAGGAGAAGAGAGAGCAGGATTTCTAAGCATTTTTCAATGCACATCAAGTAAAATTTCCTTGATATCATCAAGCTTAAGCATTAAAAAACCCTGTTCAAAAGGAAAAAAGAATGAACACATTTACCAAATTCAGGATCACATCAATGTTAAATGTTTTGGAACTCATTTCTAAACAAAAACATTTGGGGTTCTTGTGCCTGGAGGCTTCCTTAAGTCAGGACACATACAACCAGAAGTCTTGGATACCTGCCCAGGCAGACTGTGCCAAAGTCATCTCTGGCAGTCCTTACAGTGGAGATTATAGTTAAATGTGAACTGATTCACATTACTTTCTATTTTCCAGTTCTGACAGATGGAAACAGATACCAAAGAGGAGTCCAAATCTCTCCACATGTTGATCCATCTCACTCATCATGCTCTATATACTGCGTTCGAAGCAGAGAGCTATTTCGCAGACAACATTTTGAGAAACCTTTCATGCTAGGAAGGAAATAAAATCAAGTACACACAAGAAGATACTGGCAGGGATCTGTGCTCTGTTCCTAAACTAGTGAAAAAGACAAGATGCAGATCTACAGCACCTGACTTTAGTAAAACTTATTAGGACCAAGTTGAAGGAGAGTTAGGTTAATGCTATGGGTCCTTAGGTCAGACATGGCCTTTGGTGTAGTCATATCTACCAGGGACCTTAAAATTCTGTCTCATTGTGAAGAAAGCTCAGTTGCCTGAATGTTGGTTCTGCATTTTTTACACAGGGACCATGGGGAAACAGATGCAGCCAGAGCTCCACTGCTGCAGGCACTACAAGACAAAGTAGGATGAATGGGGCCTCAAATTCAGGGAACTTTCCAATATGTTACTTGCATACATGACACTGCTTTTTTGGCTTTTGTATTTCATTCTGACCCTAAATGAAACATCACTAAGGCTCATTGGGGTCTAAGAAAATAAAGCAGGAGAAGAACTAGCAGCAACAAAGCTTTTTTCTGGAGTAGTTCTGCTAATAAGCAGCAGAAAAACACCAGGTCTCTGAAAATCAAGAAGCCAAAAATAACTTATGTATAGAAAAAAAAGGGTGTGAAGACTAGAAATATTTTTAAAATGTTGATTCCTTAAGAAGATAAAACTTATGTTTATTATAAGCCATTTGAATTCCCCCATTATTTGTTTTACCCACTGAAAAAGAGATAAACATCTCAGAGATTCTGGGTTTGGACAAGTATCATGAAAGCCTGTCACTAAGTATGGGGGGCAAGATTCAAGGGAAAGTCTTATTGAAGAAAAGGCTGAATCCTGAGCTCAGCTTTATTTATTCTTTGGCCACCTGGCAGCCCAGGTGCAGATGCAGCCTGGCAAACACTGCACTTGCAGTTTGGCACCAGCAAGGCATATGCTGCCCATTTGCAGCTGGTGGTTTTCATCAGGGAGAGATACCTGGGGTTTAAGTGCAGGATTTAGTGGGAAGGTATTAGAGACATCTCAAGGAATCATGATAGGTAACAGGGGACAAAATCTGTGAAGGGAGGTTTCACTGCTGCTGTTGTTGGAGGAACAACTTACTAAACTTCAATGCAAAAGCATACACTACTAAAAAACCTGCTGTGTTGGGGCAAAGGCTCTTTCCACTCTGAAAGAGTCAAATTTTTCTCAATAACTGGATGCAAAAATTAGAAGGGACACTTTGAACTACTTAAAAGTAGTGTACACTCTTTAAAAACATGTTGCATAAATGTTATTGTTTTTACTTTGGAATACAAAAAGAAAGGTAGAAATATATTTGAATATGAGGATGGTACTATCCATGATCTGAATTTTAATAACACTCCCTTGAAACTCTAAGGAATTGCATTTCTATCAGGGATGAGAAATTTACAAATAAGGGAGTGTCTGACAAATATTATGTTCACAAATAATAAATATTTTGTTCACAAAAAATGCTGTCTAATAGTGGTAGTAGTAATCATGTTAAGTGTTTCAAATCAAGAGACTCAAGAGAACTGAGGAACACAAGAGAGCTTTTCATCCTGTGAATCAGGCAGAGGATGATGTGACCAAGAAAGATTACAATCAATATATTAAAGACAGCAAAACCTGGCTGGAGAGATCTGGGTTGTTTAATCAACTCGCATCAAATTTCCAAAACCAGCCTAAGTGATAGGAAAGGAGATAAGAGAGGATTTGCAGCTCGTGGTTGCTCCCTTCTAATTTGACTGAGCACCAGCTGTGTGAATATAAACAGTTATACAGTAATATATTCATGCTTAAAACTTCCTTGTTTCATAGAGTGTGCTCAGAAAGAACAACTGAAATTCAATTTTTAAAAAATTAAAACTGAAACTGGGGACCTCAACTGAATAATTGCGGATTTTTGATTACTTGTTTTCATCTATTTTGGTTGGAAAATTGAAAAAGAAATAGTTTCCCATCAGGATTAAATTGTACTTGAAGAGGTTTAAAAGTCATCTGGGATGTCACAGACAAATCGGAAAATTATTTTAAAATCTTTTAGACGTTCCTTCTCTTTCAGTTGAAAATTTTAAATAATTAAGATGTCTTGAAGTGTAAAAAAATCCAGCATTCCATTAATAAGTGTAAAAAAACCATATCTCAGATGTTTTGCCTTCTTATTTTCTTAACCATAAGTACACAGTGTTTTGACTGTAAATCATGATCATTCCAATTTCTGCCAAAATGCATTTTTTAGCAGTTAATCCACTTAGGGGAATCCAGACACTTGGGTGTATCATAACACAGAGTTGCCCTGTCAGATTAACCCATTACTCTTGGGTTATGATGATGTTACTAAAATTTTTGTCTATCCATAACCAGATGGCTTATGATTTATGTCTCTCCACAAGACTATTTGCAGTAGGAGATAAATGAAACACTAATGTTCCATATGTGGCTAATACAAAAGTAAATATTGCAGCTAAGGGAACATAAAGTTATGCAAATTCCATGCAATTACTGAATAATGCACTGTTCAGTGCAAAAAAAAAAAGTTGAACATTTAAGTTATGGGAAACTCATACAGAAGAGTTTGTGTTTTGAATTGTAATCAAAGGAAGATAAAGTTTCTTAAAATCATGCACAAAATACAAGGCCAGATATTTGATGCCACTGTCAGTTATAACAGAAGGAAATGAACCTTTACTAATGGATGTACATTGATTTAACAAGGCAGTGCTGGAGGGGGAGCATAGTATACCCTCTCACAGAACCATTGGCTGCTCTAAAATATACCAAGTATAACTTTGCCATATCAATGTGATTAAGTGTAATTTTTAAAAAATTCCCAAAACAACATGCAAAAATAAAGAAAAAAAAGTTTTAAGGAAAGCTTTTTATACACTAAAATCTTTTAGAAGAATTCATTTAGAACACTCCAATTTCTCCAGTAGAAGCAAAGCCATGCACTGCACCAGTTGTGTGAGTGGTGATAACTGACAGACGTAAAGCCATTGATTGTAAAGTTTGAAACAGATAATTACTCAAAGATGTAAATGCCATGCCTCTGCCTTAAATCTGTAGGCATGGTAAAAATTTTGAAAATTACCTTCTTATCATGAAACAGTATTTAAAGCAGAGTGCAAAGTGGTTTTTATGGCAAGGGCATGTATACATTCAATTGAGTCCAAAAGACAACAAATGCAAGGTAGACAGTGACATTTGTGGACTCTAAGAAAGTACAGAGCTGGTCATACTTTTTAAAATATGCTTGACAGCTGCTGTTCAGTTTGTACTCTTAATTTTTGAGACTAAGAAACACGATTTTGAAGAGATGGAGCAATACAGTGTTGGTAGTAAAAAAGGAACAACATACTAATTTTCATAGACTGACTGTATAATTGATCAAGGCTTAAAGAGATCAAATTTAAACTGAATTCTGAAAAACTTTGAACCTAAACAATTTTTTTTTCTTTTTGCCTCATTGTAGGTGATGATGGTTGCTTCTAACACTGATATTTTTATATTGTTCTTGCTCAAGACTTTAAAAATTGTTTCAAAATACTGAGGTTAAAATGAGCAAGCAGCAGAGATGGGGATCAACCAGCCTCAACTGACCCTCCAACTATCTTTAGAGGAACAAATGCAAAGAGCAGCTGTTAAACAGGTAAAGGTCAACATTGACCAACCTTGATCCTCAAGTTTCTCTCCCGTTGTTTTACCTACCGTCTGCTAAACTTTGCCTTGATATTGCTTCATTTATACTGATAAAGCTTATTATGGTTTTGGCTGGGGCAGAGTTAATTTTTCTTCACAGGGTCTAGTATGGGGATGAGTTTTGGATTTGTGGTGAACACACGGTTCATAATCTGGAGATGGTTTTGTTATTGCTGAGCAGAGCTTACATAGAACGAGGGCCTTTTCTGGCTTTTCATATGGCAACAAAGGCAAGGAAGTTGGGGGTGCATGAAAGGTTGGGAGGAGACACAGCCAGGACAGGTGACCTTAACTGGCCAAAGTGACAGGGCAGACCACATGGCACCATGCTCTGGATATAAAGGAGAAAAGGGAGAAGGTGGGGACATTTGGAGAGATGGCATTTGTCTTCCTCAGCCACTATTACAGGTGGTGGGGCTGTGCTCTCCTGGAGATGGCTGAACACCTGCCTGCCCATGGAAAACAGTGAACCAATTCCTTGTTTTGCTTTGGTGGTGTGCACATGGCTTTTCCTTTCCCTATTGAACTGCCTTTATCTCAACCCATGAGTTTTATAACTTTTGCCCTTCCTATTCTCTCCTCGATCCTGTTAGTGGGAGTGAGCAGGCATATGTCTGGGGCTTGGTGTCTGGCTAGGGTTAAACCACAATGGTTTCTGTCAGTTATTGCATGCCATGTGTTGGGATACCAGATTCAAGCATGTGAAGCACTGCAATCATGTGTTCAGGTTTCACAGAACTGATAACCCCCTCTCTGTTGTTCATAGAACTGCATTATTTTTTTTCATGATCAAATTTTGACAATATTTATGGGTATCTTTTTTGCTGTTAATTTGAAGCTAAATAATTAAAACTTATCTAGTACAAGGAGAGGGGCTGGACTAACTTCTGGATTCTGAGAATTTGTTTGCTGAATTGCCTTACATAAATTTGGCAAGTGGCTGAAAGGCTGCCCTTGACCTCTTCTGCCATAGTTACATCCTAATATGTCTAAGAGAAATACCTGCTTTAAGCACATTTTCTGAAGAAGATCTAATTATTTTGTCCTATATCAGGAAGCAGTCTAACTCAAGGAATTCCATGGCCAAAAAGCTGAGACAATCCAAAAAATAATCAAAACACCTAACACTCTTTGTTACCAAGTGTGTCTTTTTTCAATAGTCAGTCCACTGCAGAAGCCTAAGAAGAAAAGCCCCACTGTTTCTCACAAGTGGATTTAAGTTTCTCCATTGTGCAGCAGGATGTTGATTTCTAGGCATTTATGCAGCAGTTTACTAAAGGGGAAGAAACACCCTGTTGATGAAGGATATAGTGACAAACTGGCCTAATCAGAGGTTCACGCACGTCTGAGACCAGATGTACACTTCACCTTCACAGCTATTTCCCAGTGTCTTGGTCACTACAACAAACAGCTCTGGCACTGACTTTTGGCAAAGAGGAACTAAATCAGCATCATTCACCTTGGAACAGCCGCAAGCTCCTTGACTCTCATGTGTTTTTTTCTCTGGAATTAAGGGAGCAGGTCCCCTGACAGCAGGACACAGGCTGTGGTGAATAACAGTATGGCATTCTTTCTCTGTGCCCTCAGCTGCAATACAATTGATGCCATGAGCAGGGTGACCTTGCAAACTGTCCATTTGTTCATCATCCCACACTGCAGTCATGACAGAGTGTTGTGATAGTTTCCTACACAGGCTTCTTCAAATGTAGTATTACCAAGGTTCCTGCTTAAGTTGATTTAACAACTCACTGCTGCTAAAGGGAGTAATTAATATTCCTCCTTCTCACCCTTGCTTCCAAATACAAGCTTCTGAATCATAGCTTCTGCAAGTGAATTTATTTGTTAATCAATTTAATGCTTTAAATTCCAGGAAACAAATTCAACAAAACATTCTAGTGGACAAAGTCAGCACACCGATATGGAGAGTGAGCACAATGTGGAATTTAGGTCCACACAGGCAGCAAGAGAATAGTAAAGAGAGAAAAGGATGAGGAGCAAGGACAAAGAGAAGGAACAGACAGGAAAGGAAGAATGGTGAAGAACTATTTTACCCACTGAAATGGCAGGAGGTAATTAGAAACACCCAGCTGCCCCTTACGTAGGTGTGCAGGTCATAACTCCAGTATTCCCACTAGTCCTTTCAGGTGGGCATCAGATCCAGAGACACTGGTTTAGCACTGCTGAACTAGACAAGTAATGAGGCAGATAGAGCTCTGACAGAATCTCCATCTCCTGTGAAATCCACTGTATTGAGGTATTCTTGTCCTGGGTCAGGAGGAAAAACAAAACATTTTTTTTCATGCACCTGGCAGAGACAAGGCCCTTCTCCTGCATATCCACACATAGGGCATTTTAATTGCTAGGGCAGCTGTCTGTCATCTCCCACCCACATGGAGTAGGAGAACAGCGATGGGGTATGGATGGAATATCACTTCAAACCAAGTGAAGTATGGGGAAAAACTGTGCTAGAAATTATGTCAGGAAGCAAGGAAGAAGGCAGTGTGAGGCAGATGAACCTGAAATACCTGTGTATGAATGTTGGGAAAAGGCACAGTCTGCTTTCCATTGCTCCCTAACATGGAGGTGCACTGGCATTTCAAAGGAGTTTGGAAGCACAGTGTGGAAAGTCACAGCAGGGGTTCAACAATGTGACCTTATGGAACAGATCCGGTGCTACCCATGGAGAAAATCTTGAGCCACAGCAGCCTGGGATCTATTGGCAAGGCTGGATACTCCTGCAAAACAATGCATGGGAAGGTCTTCACATTGTTCCTACAGAAAATAGGTAGCTATTGCACCTGGCAGCACTGGGTGTCACAGGGAAATACTGTGGCTGGTCCCATGTCTTCTGTGGATACAGTGAAATAGCAACACAGATCTTGCCTTTTCTTACTGTAAATGTTTGCAATTTTCCTTCTGTCCATTAAAAAGTCAGTTTCATTGTACAAAAATATTTAAAGGGTTGAAGAACAAGAGCACAAACACTATGTGGTACTAGAACAGAAAAAGTGTCTTGAAATCAAGAAATCAGGGGAAAAGGGGGAACATGGAGAATCTAGACTGTTGAAAAGCCCATGTCTCCAGAAACATGTGTAAACAAAGGATACAAGAATGTAATCTCTTCAAGGAAACAAGTGAAATAATAAATAAAAAAACAATATGTGTGATCATTTGTAAAATGATCTGATCCTGCTGAGTTTTTGTTTCAGGTAACATGAAACCAGAATATTTACCAGACAATGCCACATTAAACTCCACCAACAACTGTTTTACAGGAAACAGTAACAGGAAAATAAACTTTTGAAGACTATGTATGGCTACTGAATTAAGTATGTATGGCTACTGAATTAAGTATGCAACTGTAAAGAGATTATTTCCATTAAATCTCTAATTTGAAACCAGACCTTAGAAGACTTCAGAGAGTCAAAAACAAGAAGCTGACCACAAGGGGAATTGAATTTACAGCTGGAAGAACTGGAAGAGCAGAATAAACCAGTTAAGTATAAAGACCAGGTGGCAAATAGTGATGAAAGGATAGTGAAGGCAAAGAAAAGATGAGGTCAGCCTTCAAGCTGCATACAAAGTACAATAAACTTTCAAAGAGCATCAGAATGAAAGCAAGACCACTAAAATACTCACAGCACATTAACACAGGTTTTGCAAATGGCCACCATTAATGGACACAATAAATATTTTTTTCAAAACCATTCCAACACTTAGAAAATGTATTTATTGAGAAATAAAACTTCTATTGAGAAATGACACCACAACGTTTCCCACAGAAATTTGATTGTCCAGAGTTAAGAGGATTTTGGGAAAGAATATTTCATCTTATCTAAAAATATAAGCAACAACATTAAGGAAGAGGACATGTTTATGTTCAAGACAAACCATGTCCATTGATTGGAATACTATACTAAACAGAAATTAAACATATTAAAAATTGGACATCAATGCACAAATGAATTTGAGAGCTGCAAATGGTTTGGAGAGAAAAATCTAGTCTTAATAGGAGTATTTATGAACTATATAGAGAGGTAAAACAAAAATCCTGACAGATTAATTATTGGATTTATGTCAGAAGCAGGATATCTATATTGAAGTGAACACATAAGAGACTGCAAGTTTCTGCAAAAGAATGGATATTGTAGAAGAACAATGAAAAGATAACAAATGTGTAGAAGTGGCAATGGAATATCCAAATCATAATAAGTATTCAAATGCCATAAAGAAAATTATAAATTCAATAATACAGATATGCTAATAATGTGGAAATTTTAGGTTAAATAGATACAAGAAATAAATATATTATGACACACGAAATGAAAAAGTTGTCTTGTCACATCCATATAAATATATATATATATATTATTTTCTCATGCAGGGAAATGTATATACTATATGTTGAAATTATCCAGGAAGGGGCACTAATAGAAATTATGTCTGCAAACTCTGTAAAGAAAATGAACAAAACATTTACTAGACACTGTGCCATGTCAGGAGCAGACAGTGAACCACAGTTTAATTACCTCAAGTTAAAAATGTTTTTATGGAAAACAATACTACAATTGTGGGGGGAAAAATTGTCAACCAAATTAAAACACCCACATGAGTAATAAAATATTAATTTTGATGCAGTAAAAATTTCAGGAATCATTCAACCCTAATCTATAGTGTATAAAAACCCAAAGGCCTCCCATTACTCTATCAGAGCTATGTTAATTCACACGCAATGCTGCGAGCTGACAAACTCTTGGAGAACCCAGCACTAGATTCTGTGAAGAGTCATCATGAGTCAACATTCTTCACAGATATTGCACACATTTAAGGTGCCCTCTCAGATAATACAGATCTCTTTCACCAGTCAATAATAATGTACTGATATTTCCAAAGTTCACCTCCGGTGACATCTGTAAATGAATTTAGACTGTTAATCCAACTCTGACCTCTCTGGCTCATGAAACATAGTCCTGTACAGACTAAGCACAGACAGTTGTGTCCATAACAGCCAGCACTTAATATAGAAAACAAAAGGTTTCTCCTTCACACATGTTGCAAGAAATACATGGGAGATGTACCCACTGCTTATCATCCACCCTTCCATTCCTGACTAAATTGATAGAGAATTTAGGAATAAATATCTGCAAGGTCCCTCACATGATGCAGAGGCCATATATTCAAGACTATACAGACTTACAGAGAGGTCCTCTCTCTGAGCAGAGGCAGCTCTCATGGTTTGTTAGAGGATTGTTGTTTGTCAGTGGATAAAAGCAAGACACTCACTCTCATCATCTGGAGTGGTCAGCTTCACCAGCAGGAGAGAGGGGGGGCTTTCCTCACAGAGGTGCTGGAGGAAAGCTGAATGAATTGAAAGGATTTACATCCCTTCTGGCAGGACATACTCAAAATAGTTGTGGGAAAACACTCTTCCATATCTCAGTCCCTCATTTATCAATCCCATATTTTTTCTCCGTATCTTTTTGGTATCTGCTTGCAGCAGCAAGAAGTGTTCAGACAACACAGGTCCCAGAGGAGATAGTATTTTCATGATGCAATCTTTGCCTTCCCATTCAATGACTAGGATGGCCTGGTGTTTGAAAAAATTCAGGTCATGAATGAAATAATGAGATAATGAGATAATGTCATCAGTAAGGGAAAAATCACTTTGAGAATCATGGAATCCACTGAATGGTTTGGGTACTGAGGTACATTTAAAGGTCATCTCACACAGTTTCCTTTGGCTGAATATACATAATTTACTTTTCCTCAATTCAGTCTGCAACTTTTTCCATGCAAAGTTTCCTCATAGCTCTACCAGTAGTTTTTAAAATAACATTATGTACCAGTACATAACATCTTTTTAGTCAATCAAATGACATCCATAAGAAGTACAGATCACCATAAGTGCCACCATCATCCTTCCCTGATGCATTTCCTTTAAATTATGTTGGAAATGACAAGTACCAAGGCACAGATGTCTTTCCAAATTGAAACAAATAAAAATCCAGCCAAAAGAAAATGTTACACACCATGTCACAGAAGGAACAAACCAGACATGATATATGTTCATCATATGCTAGAAAGTTCTCTGTATGAAAACAGCAGTTGAAAACAATCACACACTTGAAAGCCACAGCAAACTGTAAAATACTTCTGATTTCATGTAAATAAAATGCCTTCTGCCTGCCTCCAATCTACTTCTTCTGTAGAAGGAATGTTGTAAATCACTGTTTTGCAATACAGTAAAGAGCCAGGTCATCCTAAAGTAGCAGGTATTTCTTTTTTCTTCTCTCAAGCCAACGAAAAGATATGAGAAGATTTTATTTCTTTCTCTTTCTACATAAAAATTGATTTTATTTTGATATGACTTAATACATTTGCGTAGTAAAAAGTTTATGTGCTTTTTCATTACTTAACGTTTTAGTTTCCAGATTATTTGGTTGGTATTTATCTAGCATAATTATATACAAAGCTACTAAATCAGCTGTTTAGAAAACAGCTTTAGGAAGTTTATAAATCTACTCAGTATTAAAACTTTTGCCTAAATATAAAGGTATAATGACTTCCAATATTTAAGCAACAACTAGGGTAGACAAGCAAGGTAATAGCTCACTAATCCACTGAAATGCATATATCATTGTTAGGTGAAAGGTATGGAAAAGAAAAAGTAGCAAGTAAGCATTTTGCATTCAGAAGCAAATATTTAATAGTGGTAAATTAAATTATCTGTACTGGAAGAAAATTAACAACCAGCATAGAAAATTGTATTAAGAACTCCCTGATGTATATAATTGTGTAATATTCCCCTTTTTCTTTTTCTCTGACACAGAGAAGTAGCTAACCATATCTTAGCCTTGGCATGTATTATTTATATTAATGTAATAAAAATGGCTATAATGTTTTGTTCTCTCTTTTTCATGTATTCCCTAGAATGAACCACTGGTGGGCAGCAGCCAAGTGCAGTGTGGGTGAGAGGAATTGCAAGATATAAATGCAACTTTACCAATCAGTGCAAAAAGTTATATAAACTAGAGAGCTCACCCTGGAGAGTAAAGGTGTTTTTATTACCAGATGTTCTGCTTCAAAAATTAATCATATTGCTTTCTAAAATTTGGGGTGGCTACTGAAGTAATTCAGTAATCAATATCACAAACATCAAAAAAAGACACCAAAAAGTAGAATTCAGAGTAAAATAGGAGTGATTTTAGTCACTTCAGAGAGCACAGTTCTTCCATTTTTTAAAGTTATTTTCACAAAAAAATATAGGTGTCATACACCAGCAACAAATCATTGCAACTTTCAATCACCTGTGCTTTTTGTCCCATCTTAAAAATTTAGAAGCACAGGAGAAATCAGATTAGAAAAAAATGTAAAAGTTGTATGAATTCAAGGAAAAATGGCAAGACACAAAACACGCTGGCATACCAGGCATTGCTCTCAAATAAAGGTGAAGAAAATTGATGGTGAATGACATCAGGGAATTATTTCTCCTGAATATGTAAATTTAAATCTCCTGGAAACCTGAGAGCTTTTATGTACTCAATTAAAAGGTGTCCTGTATTTGAAAGGGCCTGCTTGGAACCACAGCAATGTCCAAAGTCAATAGTAGCAATTACATTTTCTAACTCATACTGTAAATTGCTATTGCCAATTCCTTTTAGTGTGTAGTTACTATGATTATTGTTGATACTGATTTGAGCAAAATTACACTTAGAGGGAAAGAATTTTTCCTCCTTTCATTTCTTTACTTTCTTTCTTGTTCTTCAGTTTAGTAACTGAAGCTAATTACCAAATCCTATATTCGGTAACTTCTCCTACAGCAGCCTATTTTAGGAAAAATCAGAGACCTTCCTGAGCCACATAAAGCAGAGTGTAAGAGATATGGCATGTACCATAGGACTACCTGTTTAACCTAAGGTGCTCTTGATGTTAATATGCTGATTCTGACTGGGTTTTCTTTAAAAGCATAAATCTCTTCTACAATATATCAACATCACTAGCACAGGTCAATACCTTTAATTTAAGCAAAAATCTTTTATAACTGTGCCATAATGGTGTGAGTGGACCTTGTTTCTGAAGTGTTTATGATCACTATCTTCACTATTTATGACTATCCAAGATGTTTAGTTCTGCTCCTGAACTGAAATCTCTCACGAACTTAGTAAAAGATGCAGTGATCCCTTGGAAAATTCTTCTTAAAAATATGATATCCATTAATTTGACCTATTATCTTCCAGTATTAGGAATCATCACTCCATATAAACAATAACACATAAAATTGTATTTCTACTAAATAAAACCATGGCATATAGAAGATATCCTTTGAGGAAGGTTTTAGCAGGTTCCCTTACTTATTTTAATTTTAATATACTTTATAAAACATTAAAATTAAAACTTTGATATTATTAACTGGCCAATATAGTACATTAATACAGTCTCCAAAACTGAAAAAAATAAGCATAATCACATTATCAATTATTAATCAAATTATTAATCAATTATTAATCAAATTTGGTCTCCTGACATAAAAATATTTTGTGTAGACTGACCAAGATTTATCTTAAAATATATTAATATATATAAACTTATATATATATAAAAAAATACATATGACCTTATATTTAAATATAAGTTTAGCTCCCCAATTCTACTAAATAAGGACTGTTTCCAATTTCTTTGGCAAAAAACTTCTCTCTGGTTTGTAGACATTGCAGTGCTTTGACAGTTTATATGCTCATTGCTCCTTTGTGGACAACCTCCTTTAATTTACTGGACCGTTCTCCTTTCCCAGTGTTTATCTCCATCCCTTGCATATTTATCCATAACAGTTGCAACTACTCTTCCTTTTCTTAAACTACACATATGTAGCTTATCTTGGCTTTTGTTATGCTACAGGTACAACATTTCTCTGATTATCATTCCGTATGTTTTAATGTTAATATTTTATTTCTTTTTTATGTTGAACGTGGCCATCCAGAAGAAGGCACAGAGTTTAAGAAGCCTCTCTGAATTATTTTTTTTTGCTTGTTAGTCAAGAAATGTACTGAAGGAAACCTCTCAATGTACACTGAAGGGAACCTTTTGCAAGTGTACTTCATGCTTGAAAGTTATTAATGTGAACAACTTTTGCACCCATATATTTCTTTTCCTCTGTTATTTCCTGTTGCAGAATTAAAAGTTTATAGAAATTCCTCATATTATTACTCTTAAAGCATTAGGTTACTTTCTGTAATATTATTTCTTTCTATTTCCATTGCTTCCATTCTCAAGGTATTTGAGTTCTCCCTGTAGGCCAGTTTGATCCTTCATCATGTTGACAGCACAATATGCCATCAGCATATTTTCTCCTTGCTTCATAATAAAAACATTCAACAAGATCTGTGGTTAAAGGAACTCCCTTCAGCTTCAAAGGTTCTTCCTTTTTGTTCTATGTATCTACTGCGGTGAATCAATAAATCTCAAGTCTTCTCAAAGACTTCTTCTCAGTGTTGTTATAAAGCTCTCATGCCTTTCTTTTCATTTTACCATGTTTTTTTCTTTAAATAATTGATTTTGCCTTACCAGTCCTTTAGGAATTCTTTAACTTCAAAGCTCAAAATTGTCCCACCCATACTATGTCTGTGACTTGATAATATATTTAAGGGTGCCATGTTTCTATCCAAACTTTCTATTTACATCTGGTAAAATAGTCTCTCTGGCCCTGATGGTTGTGAAGAAAAGAAGTTAACTGAATGCAGAGGCATCTGAGCCTGAAATCTTGAAAGAAAATCTTTAAGACTTTGAGTTACTGTCTCCTTTGTGTTTAGTAGATACTAAACAAGTATCTTTAAAAAAAATCATTTTTCCAATCATAAAATTATATCTACTGATTGTACATAGAAGGAAGAGAACAGACTGTGTCATGAAGGACTCATATGATGTGTAGTGCTCAGCCTGGGCCACTTGTGGATGACGTTCTGAAGAATGTCAGAACCTCCTTCATCTCCTAATCCCTCAGAATAACCCATAGGAAGGAAAAACTACAGGGATTACTTTGCAGAGCTCACTGGTGTATATAAGCCAACACAAATGTCCCCCAGATCAGCATTTTATAAGTGACATTCAGACCCATAGAATAGTTCATTACTGAATCATTGTTTATCACTTTTCTTTACAGTGAGATTGGAAATGGTCTCCTTTGAAAAATTCAGGAGGCTCTGAGCCCATCTGTGTATGTGTTCCATATCCTGAACCATACCTGCTGAGCAGGAGAAAGTTTCAGGGACCTAGAAAAAAGCACACTATGATATTTCTAACAATAACTGGTGACATCTCAAACAGCCAGAATTTAATTTGCGCACAAAACTTGGGATGGTACTACTGCTTTCATCCCCTCATCTCGGACTCCAGCCCTCGTGAGTACATCCTATAGAACATCTTTGTCCTTATCTCCCAGAATAATCCTATGATTCAGAACTGCCTTTCATATAGGAGAGAAAGGTACATCATGTCTTGAGCAGAAAAAATCTATTATTTTTTCCTCTTCCTTATTTTGCTGGGATTTTTGTTTGTTGTGTTGTTTGGTTTGGGGTTTTTGTTTGTTTTTTTTGATTGATTGATTGTTTGCTTGTGTTTTTGTGGTTGATGTTTTGTTTTTTTGAATGGAAGAAAAAAAAACTACTTATCTAAGTCATTGAGTTGTGTTTTGCATCAGCATCTCACTGCGAGTGAAAAAACAAGATTAAAAAATTGTGCATGTAGTTTAAATTTGGCACCAGCTGATCAAATTCCACTCAGCTGTGAACATATGCTTTTTCCATCCTATTCTGTCAATGGATGCCAGCTGTATAGAGCACAGTGCACTAGGCAGAGATTATGACAACATGAGTACAAAACATAGAATTGTTAATTTCTGTACCTCATATAACTTCCATTAGGCAAACTGCATTTTATAGCAACTGAACTTTGATGCATACAACTTTCTTTAGGTAAAATAAATTGAAATTCTCTTATATATAATGAAACTATTCCATCATGATGAAAAATTTTGTTGCAAGCCCACTTCCAGACCAAAAATTCCTTTCTCTCTAAATATACCTTTTTTGAACTCTTAATTAAATAATATTACCTAGCTTGTCAAAAGAGTAATACCAGGAATATTTTTCAAGAGTTTTGTTAGGATAATAAAATCTGAAAGTGATTAATTTAGAGACATATATAAATACTTCCAGTCTATAGTGAACTATCACATTACTCTATAGAGATTAAAGGAACTAATATCAGATTTACGTTGAAGGTGCAATCATGTATGTCATAGCTGTTACCTGTTTCTCTGGGGTGAGAGAGAAGAGCTACTAAAACTTTTTTCTTGCCAATATCTGGCTAGACATTTTTCTGTGCTCCTACTAGCACCTTTGTTACGCTATATTAAACGAAGTCAGTGATCCATCTGAACTGGAATAATTTCCCTGTCTCTTCAAGTGTGGTTTCCACTTTAATACGGAAAGAAAAGATCTGCACCCTTTTTCACATATTGTATTTAATTGCATATTATGAGGCTCACCTAGAGTAGGAAAGAATCTAGCACTACAGGTGTAAACCTGTTGAACAAAAGAATCTGTGCTGAGCAATGACCTACGTGCTGTATCTTACAGATAGTTCGGGATCATTTCTTCAGATAAACTCTATGACTATTGAGTAGTAGAGCCTGCAGCTTGTGGTCCACTCCTAGAGTGGACCTTCTGATTTATCCAACATCTAGCCCATGTTTTGACGTGTGTGCCAAAGTGAATAGGATGTTGAAGACTTGTTTCAGATCTAGATAAAACCTTAGGTTGACATAAGTTACAAAAAGCCTCAAGGAAAACCAAAGATGAGTGTAAAACATATATTCATTAAAAGATGCATGTGCTTTTCTCATTGCAATACAAATAAGCTAAGAGTTTTTCTCCAGGGAATCAAGAATAAAATATATAAGTTCTCAAAAATGGATACACATTAACAAAATTATTTAAATACTTATCATAATCACTTGATCTACTATTTATTGTATTACATTAAGTATGCTAAACTTAAATATATATACATATTTACTTCTGAAAAATAACCAGATGTTAGGAAGATTCAACCAGCTGAATCCTTACTTTTTTCCTGCTCAGAGCTGCTAAAAGTCTACATTAAGGAAAAAATATGCTGTTAAGAGTTGTTTATTGAATATTTAAATCTGACAGTGATGACCAGTTAAGCTGTAGCTTTAAAACACATGTGTTAAGCAAAGTAAATCTTACAGTTAATCTGTGATCTCTGCTGAAGACTTAATATATGATGTCACAAATTCTCATGGCTAAGCTAATATGTGTGTATATGTGTTTTGTCTCTGCAAGGAGCACAATGTCTCAAATTAGACTTCCATAAGCTTCCTTGCATCCTGTGCTAACAGGGGAACAGTTAGCAATGTGACAAGGAAAACATTGCTAAAAGCACCTAACAACCTCGTACATGACGAATACAGTTCTGAAGATTTTAAAATGTCACAAAGTTTTCAGAATCCCAATTATCCTTCTATTTCTGCTGATGCAGAATGGATCACAGAATAACAGAGCTCAGAAACCTCACTGGGGAGAAGTCTGTCCGAGTCCCCAAAACTGCTTCTTTTTTGAAACATGTTTAACAACCAACAGTGGAGCAGATCAGCCATAGCTTTGTGCATCTAAGTCTTGCAAATTCCTTAGCAGGGAGCCTCTGCTATTGCTCAGAATGCCCTGTCCCAGGTTCTGGGCTCCCCTTCACTCCAACCCAACAGCATTCTGTGGGTAGGGTGATGCCACCTCTGCCAGTGTCCTGCAAGGGTTGATCTGACTGCTCTTGCCTATCGGTGCAGTATCTTCAGGTTTATAGATTACACCTTAGTCCTTCATCTCCCCCTTATCATTCCTAGTATTGCATAGCCTACTGCATTCCTGCTTCCAAAATCTAGAGTCCAGTCTCTAACCTGAATGGTGGTGGAGTCCAGTCTCTAACCTGAATGGTGGTGGGAGAAGCCCATTTCATTTTCCCACCTATTATTAGATTATGAGACTCTATGAAGTTGGATCTACCACCGTAATTACTTAACTGTGGCCAGGGTTCCAGGAGCATCCTTTAGAAACTTTGTGTAACTGAGCAACTGAACAACTATGTATTGAGGAGGGCTTCTCAAACAATTAATTATCCTTCCTTTAAAAAAAAAATAGACTTCCAACTTAAATTTGTTTAGGTTCATCTTCTAATGACTGTGACCTGTTACACATTTTTCAGAGAGGTTAAAGAACTGAAAACCATTGCTTCATGAATGTGCCAAGGTTACCTCCCACCTTCATCTTTGAAAGAGCACAATAGGTTGGTATTTTATTGCTCCATTTAAAGCACGGGTGGCTAAATCAGGTCTTGAATGTTTTTTCTTCAGGTATATGGGCTGTGTCTTGCAAACAAACTATATTTTCATCTCTCTATCCTCTTGTCAAAAGTAAATAGCTAATGGTTGCCAACTATGGCTAGTTTCAGCATCCAAAAAACATAAGATTGAAAAAAGTATTTTTACAAAGACTTTAAAGAAAGATTTACAAAATACATTCCTGTTAGGACAACAAAGGTAACGTTTCCTTACTTCAACAGTACAGTCATATTTTCTCTAAGGTAGAAATTTCTCTAAGGCAGAGGGATTTAAGCAGAGTTATCCATTGGTTTCTGGCCTCAACAGTGTGCTAGTAGGTTTTGGAAGAGTCTAGAGAGAAGCTTGGCTGCAGTACATTTAGGAATCACAGGGGCCTTTTGGCTTTACATCTAAAAATTACCGAAGTACATACATTCAGCTGTAAAAGACATTCCATTTCTGTGATATAAATGAAATAGCAAGAAGGAAAGCAATACAATTTCTTCCTTTCCCACAAAAACTATAAGGCTTGATGCCAAAAGTCTATAAGGATTTTAGTGCTTAAATGCTAATTGGCTGCAGGCATCTGGAATCTGCAACATGTTTATTCTGATACAAAGCCAACAATGTTTTTTTTTAAATCTAGGAGAAAGTCATCCTTCTCTTAATGAAACAGTTAAATGCCTTCTGCCTAGAATAGTCATAAAATGCTAATTTACACAGGGTCATGAGAAAGCAGAAGAGCAGAGCCCTGTGGGCTTCCAAGTCATTCCAATAAGGACTATCCAGTCTTTCCCCTATAGCAAGCAGCCTCCTCCTTATGTGTCACTGAGTTTGATTTGTTCCAACACAAGCATGAGGTTTGAGAGTTTCTTCCTGCCTTGCTGACAGGTTTACAGTGTCAAGAAAATGTTTGCATTTCCATCTTTAACATCAAAGTATGAGGTCTAAAAACAATTTTTAAAATGAAAACTTAAACATAATCCAAGGTCTGAGAGGTAGTGTCTTGGGTGTAGGTTTTTGCCATAACCTGGCCAAACTCCAGAGTAAAACCAAATACTTTATAAAGTATTATGCAAATTAAGTATTTGCCACTGGCATGGTCCACTCATCATTTGAGGGATGATCATATTATAAACAGCCACAGGAAACCTTTTCTGTAAGACAAGTCACTTCAGTTTCACAACAAGGTGAACATCAACATGTAGATAAAATTTGGTGGAATGTCTTTACATATTTTCTTTCAATACAAATCCTATTAGGAGAAAAATCTGATCCAGGACAAAATGGGTGTGGAGAGACTTTATAACTGATTCACTTTTATGGAAGAGAATTCCACATTAACCAGGCTGTCATAAGTCAAAGCTCAGCACACACATTTTCAAGTCAAGTTATGTTTTACTGCTCCAACCTTTAGAAGTTAGTGACAAACATTTGTTAGTGCAGGGAACATCTTTTAGCACAAGGCAGTCATCAAAGAGAATGACTTGAAGATCTTTACAGACTGAAACAATTTTACTGATTGGAACTTAAAGGCACTTCAAGTGGTACAGTCACTGGTCATACTGTTGTTTCTGAAACAGCTAAGCAGTATTTACCCTGCCCTAAAGGGCTCATGCCATGAAGGGACAAGCCTTCGAATCCATAGCTCAAATGCTTCCACTATTCTGAGCTGTAATCTATATATCTATCCATCTGCATCCTGGGTTACAGCAACAGGACTACAGCCAGTAGGCCCTGGTAAGATTCTTTTTCTCTTCACTTCTCTTCAAGTGCAGCATGGGAAACACAAAGATGATCAGAAGTTGGAGCACTCACCCTTTAAGGAGAGGCTGGGGCAATAGGATTTGTTCAGTCAGGGAGGAGACAGCTCTAAGGGGACTCAGTACTAATTCTAGCTCCACCACTTAAGAGCAGCTTTTGGAGGTGATCAAGCCAGACTTTTCTCAGTGATGCACAATGGATGGATGAGAGTCAAAGGCATAGGTTGAAACATGAGAGGTTCAGTCAAGCAAAGATTGTGCAAGCCAAATTCTTGAGCATTTCAAGATTTGTAAGACCAGCTAAAGCGCTGAGCCGACCAGTCTGACCTCACAGCTGACCTTGCTTTGAGCAGGAGGTGGGACTAGAGCCCTCCTGAGATGCCTTTCTACTGGCCTTATCCTGTGAACCTACCATCCTGTGCTGAGATTCAGATTTATTTTTCTCAGTTTCATCATACCTTTTATCTGTACAAAAATGGAATAATTACATGTGAAACTGTAGTCTGATCAAATGCTTGTAGCTACCTTTTTCACAGAGTGTTTCTTCCTCAGAATAAATTTGGTTCCTGAAAAAAAGATATCAGTTCTTAAAGATTTAAAATGCTATATTCTGTTCAATATTCAGATTTAATTCCAGGTTTGGCCAACTTTTCTACTACAAAGCATAACTAAATTCCTGGTTTATGTATCAGGAGTTGTATGCAAAACTCAAACATCATCACAGATGGTGAGTATGTTTTTGTGACCATTTGTGATGTGATAGTTTGTGGGTCACTCCACAATAAATGGGCATCTGGAATGGCCATTAAGGTTTGTCAAAATTATTACACATCTTCAAATGATGGTGAGAATGGGTGGGTTAAAACTTAACCTCAGTAATAAGATCCATCCATAATTGGCAGAGACTGTAACAATGCCCCAGCTGTGCCAAACCAAGAGTAAGAAACATCCATGGTGCCAAAAGAAAAGCTTGCTGAGGATCTTCTCTCAGAGGACGAAGTCCTGCATTAGGCAGGATGTGAAGGAAACTGAGTAGCCTTAGCAAAATAAAGTAAGTTTTTCCATAAATAAAAACTGGTTAAGAAACATGACAGAGAAACTAAGAAAGTATAGTCACTTTTCAATGTGGAGAAAATTGATTTGTGGAGTTCAAAAGGGTTGGTAAGGGGAATATGTTGTGTTCAGATTTGGTGTAGAGGAGAAGGTAAGCCCTGAAGTGACTTGTGGTTTGCTGATACATACTGTCTCATGGGTGGCAGTATCCCTGCTCCCCCTCCTAGCCACTGACAGAAGGCAGAATTCTGGCACTAGTCCTGTGGTCTTATCCAGTAAGACTCTAAGGATATATCATGGAATATAAATTGTAGAAGACAAAAACAACCATAAACTATTGCAGACAGAGACCAGAAGAGAAATAAAATGGAAAATATGCTCAGATACATATGCTTCTGCACATTAACATTTTAATGTATACCATTTTTGCAGTATTGAAAACTCTTCTGGTGCAGCTATACAAAGTGGCTCCTGCCATTTTGCAAGTACAATATGTTAGAATCCAAGAACATGGAAACCTTTATTAACAACTCGAAAAGAGAAGAGAAGAAAAGAAAAGAAAAAAGAAAAGAAAAGAAAAGAAAAGAAAAGAAAAGAAAAGAAAAGAAAAGAAAAGAAAAGAAAAGAAAAGAAAAGAAAAGAAAAGAAAAGAAAAGAAAAGAAAAGAAAAGAAAAGAAAAGACGAGAAGAAGCCTGAAAAGAAGCAGAACTGTAAGTCAAACACCATCAAGCTAATAGACAGAGGTTGCAGAAGACAGCTGCTTTCTGTGAAGGCTAAAGAGAGGTGTCACCATTGTCTGAGATACTTGGAACAGAAAGGAGAGAAAAAAGGACTCTAACAGTGGCAAATGGGGCTGCAAGTAGCATGTTAAGGAGTGAGCAGTGCATCAAACTGTGAGGCACAAGACAAGAATGTTTGTCAGCATTCTTGTGCCATTTCTTTGAATTTCTTAAGTGAAACCATCCAAACCACCCTTAGAGGAATATTGTGTTTTCATAGTACTGGCATTTAGTGTTTTCCAACACAGTGAGGTCAGCAAGAAGGTGCAAATATTTTCAGAATCTGAACACAGCTATGCCAGGAGAACTCTTAGTACAAACGTGACCCTAGACATATCATCAGCAATTAATGCAGGGTGGTTTCTTTGTGTTGGGTTTTGTTAGGGTTTTTTTTGGTTGCTTCTGCTGTTGTTGCTTTTTGTGTTTTTGTCTCAGCAGCCACTGTAGATTGATTATTCATTTTTTTACACAAATGTGGGGAAAAAAGTGTCACCAGCTTATTATATGCTATTAATGTTAAACAATAACAATGAAAAAAGCCACACCTCATTTGTTAATATGATACCTTTTGTACACCTGTCACAATACTGGGAAACTGAAGGGCTTAATCTTTGATATTACATATTTACAAGCCTCACAGATCAAACTCAAATGGTGTTTCAACTGTACTTTACCTAGAGCAAGAAATGTCTAGGCAGATAGCCCAGAGCATATTTAGAGCTGCCCTGCAGTCAGTGAGACACATGAAGCGAGTATACAATGTCAAAGTACTGTAAAAATAAGTCAGCTAGTATATAATTGGCTTGGATCATAGGTCTATAGGGCTAAGACACCAGAGCCATTGGTAAATTACACAGACACTTTTACTTGATTTCCTGTTTTTTCAGCTCTGAAGTGATAATTCTGGTGAAGATGACAAAGACTGTTGAAGAGATTTTATTTAATACAGATGGACATGTTAATGCAGAGTGATCTACCCATCCCTCCAATTAGCCTACTAGGTGCAGCTTGATATAAAGCAGAGACTGGAGCCCTGAGGACATGAAGCAAGACAGGGAGAGCAACATAGCTCAGCATGTTTTCAGGAAATCCAATTATTTGTCTGAAGCTTTGAATTCAAAAGTGGATTCAGAAAGTCCTAAAGCAATTATGATTTGCACTGAAAGAGACTGGCTAAAGCCAGCAGCTAAGCGTTTGTATTGTTTTTGGCTTGTGTGCTCCATTTATACAGTAAGGCCCTTTAGCACAGTCATTTCAGCATGTAACTGAAATGAGTTTAGTTTTCAATAGGATTCTTCTTTCAAATAAGTTGATAAGAGACACACCACTGTTCTTACTTTTAACGCAGACAGAAGGGCTCAGAAAAAAAATCTATATTTCAAAAACAATTTGAAAACTTTTATGGGCTTTAAAGACAGTGTTGTGTTAGGTGTGTTGCACAAGAAGATAATGCTAAAGCATTTGCCTGGGCAAGTACCCTTCAGTTAGTCTACTGACTCTTCCTATGATAGCATGATGTGCTATGCCAGCATGATCTGAGGCAGGAAACATTCCAACAAGATACACAAATCCTTTATACTTGGTACGTGTGCCAGTCACTTTGGTGAAGAAAGAAACAAATATAATGTATTCTAAGACTATTTTAGTGCTTTTGCCACCACCAAATGCTCTGTATTTCTGAAAATGTACCTACTAATTTGGATACTTTAATTTCCATACTTATGTGTGTTGTATACATGGTCCATACATATTACAACCTTAAACCACTTTATTAGTGGCATCAAGAGATACCTGAAATCATTGGCTTTCTAAAGAAACCAAAGTATGGAAAAATTATCTTCTAAGATTTTATGCATTTATCTCCTGAATAGGAAGTGATTCTGAACATATTTATCACAGCACTCATACTTTATGCAGGCAGGAATTTATGTTTTTGCTTTACATTTTGGTCATGAACACTAAGTATGTTTTTTTTTTTTCAAAATTCACCAAGTATAGCAAATGAAATGCTGTGAGGCAGGAATCTGTAACACTAGGAAATTTATTTTTCATATATGTATTTAATGCACACATTCTTTAAAAGTCAGTTGTAGGCTAATTTGTTTTATTTTCAGAGACTCTTTAGAGATTATAGCAGAAGAAAAATGTGTATTTTAGTCATATTCTTCTAATTTTAACTCATTTATGTGTGTCTTCTTGAAGATAAAAATCTGTTCTCTAAGAACTCTCTCCTGAGTTGTAGCTGCTAGATATCTTTTTAAATAGCAGTAAAAATACCTCATAAACAAAGTTGGCCCAAAAATGGGATTCCAACTTCACTGGAAGTTTTTGTTTTTTTTTAATTTAGTTTTGATCTGACCTATGGTGGCTGTTTCCAATGTCCGTAGCCCAGGCAGACTCTGCAGGGATCCAGACAGAGTTCTCTTTGAACTCTGTCTTGAGTTTGCTAAAACCTCATTGAGCCCAAGATGTTTTAAATGAAAGACTTCAGACTGTATGAAGTAGCATTTTTTGACAAAACTTTGTTTCCTTTGGTAATTTCTGAACACTTCTATTTACAACATGCTTTGATTGAAGACAGACTGCTATGATGAAATGACAGACGTTTCATAATTATTCCCTTCCAAAGCCTTTTGGATGCAAGCCTCATCATAATTCACAAATGGGTTAGTCTACTTTTCTTTGATTCTGTCACTTAATAAGAACCAATATCTACTTGAGCAATTAGCTGAACATATTTTACTAGACTTCTAAAACAAAATCACAATGATAACCTTGTGAATAATTTCCAAGATTAGTTATTAGAAAAACTGAATTCTTCTCAATCTTGCTGCAGATACTGTGCCATGGGTTTTGGCCCGCCACAGAAAACCTCCAAGAATGTCTATAGAAGCTTTTGTGATGCGTCCTAAGGCTGCTTTCTGCCTTAGCTCCAGTCCCATAATCATCCCTTTCTACCCTTCCTTGTCTTTTCTGATGGCCTGTTGTTCATTGATATGAAGTTTGTTTTTTGTCAGCATTGAATATCTGACACAAACCACCCCCAATGTGCCAGGATAGTTACCCAGCCCTGCCCCAAGTTGTTTTGATTGTTACTGTGGAAAAAACAATGCTGTTAATCCTCTCCCTTGTATGTGAGTAGATAACAACCAATGTAACAGAGACTGCGTTGGAAAGTGCTCCAGGCACACCACCCCTCTGATTTAGCATCTCTGGGCAGCTGACCAGACTGGCTGAAGGATGGGATGATCCTGCTGTTAGTTAATTGCGCATATGTAAAAGTTAGAATCAGACTGTCATGCTGCATAACTGCAATTAAGAAGCCAGTCTCCATTTCAGCAGTTCTCATGTGGAGTTTTTGAATTAGTAAATACTCCTGCTAGTTGGTTTACTTTCTGAAGTGTTTGCAGGAAGCAAACATACATGTCAGTTACTATACTTCTATTTATGTTCACTCATAGAGATGCACACAGGCATAAGTGTAAACATTTGTGCATAAAGGACACATAATAGCTTTCGTGGTGTTTTAAAAGTGTATAGTGAAACAGTAATTTCAATAGATGCAGGGTGCTTTGCACATCAATACTTCTTTGATTATTTAAATGTTTGAGAAATTCTTTACCTACTCTTCATTCCTTCTATGAGCTGTGTCAGTCAATTCTTACGGTAAATCTCTTTGTCTGCTGGGAATCTACAGAAAAATAATCTGAAACTCCCTTGTTAGGAAGGTGTCAAATCCTTAATTCAAGCAAGAAATATTTAAATAAGCAGGAAATATTTAAATAAGCAAGAAATATTTAAATTTTTTGTACACAAGAAAATTTAAACATTAGGATATTTATGATTATCCTATGGATAATCACAAGCATTATCAATCTTTTTCTGTATCATCCTCAGTTTAAAAAAACCCAACATTTTTTTTAAAGAACGAGGAAAAAAACACAGATTACAAAAATAATAATAAATAAATGGATAATAACTGTATAGTATACACAATAGAAATGCATTTTGTTGGCTCAGCTTGCACCAGAATGTGGATTTTATTCATAGAATACAATGCATCTTACTATGCTTCTGTTATTTAAAATTTAAAATACATTCATACACACACACACATACATGTATACAAATAGGACTTCTTTTTGAAAACAATTTCAAAAAGTCAAAATATTACAAAATATCACTACAGATACCTATATAGCATAAAGATGCTTCATAGATCCTTTAAAAATTAAATGTTTCTGGCCATCTTGAAGAGTAAAATATTGATTGCCAGATTGTGGCATCAGAGAAGAAGAAGAGAAACTGATACAAAAATTTCTCTTCTTAGGTGGGGTTATAAGTAAAGCTTGTTTTGGAGAAACCTGTAACCTATATCCCTATTTTGATTTCATTTCTTTAAGAAGTTTCACCTTAGTAATATTTAAAATGATGAAGTAGCTGGTCTGTCTTTCTGAAAAGAAGATACAAATGGTGAATATAGTGCCAAAATCTGTACCTTTTGCTTCCCTGGTGGAACTTTAGACAGACCTGACCTATAAAGTCCCAAGTGGCTTAATTTGGGCTATCTATGTGCCTCTCTTCTAAATATATTGCTTTACATTAAGTCTATTCTTTGAAAGCATTTGAAGTTGATTTCTCTTTGGAAAAGAAGACAAAGAAGAACCACTGGGATGTTCTCCACCCCAGTCTTACTGGGTTGCAGGTTTGGTTTGTTTGTTTGGGGTTTTTTTGTTTGGTTTTGGTTTGGTTTTTTTTCATATACCATTCCCTATTCTTTACCATAAAGGTTTTAGGGTTTATGATACAATGATGCTTTGACACCACCAGTCTGTAATGGAAAGCTATTTTTGACTTTGATTATGAAGCAATAAGGCAGATTTCAGAAACCAAACAGTTCTTTGGAATTCTAATTAGAATAGATTTTATTGCTCCTTTTATTATTCTGAATATTAGGTGCATACTTTGGGTAATAGTAATGTAAAATTATTTATAAATTGTGAAGAAACTCATTGTGAAAAATTTATCCAACGAGAATGGTGTTGGATCAACTCCTTTGTGACCACATGGAAAAAACCATGAACAGGTTGTATATTCACAGGTGTGCAAAACTCCCCTATTTACATTAAAACAAAGCTAAGCCTTTACAAGCCATGGCTTAATGTTTTCCTCAAGTCAGGTTTAAAATACTGGTAAACCCTATATTTAATGCCCGTACAGCATCTGAATTTATAGAAATGGCATTATGATGGTAGATTTAGCTCTGATGCGTTGATATTGCTAAGGCGGGCAGCTGAGGAGGGGGCAGGACAACACCTGTTTTGTGAACAGGTGTTGTCAGGTGAAACTGTGCTGCAACCATTTCTCCAGGGAGCCTGTTTCACTTGTATCTTCATGTAAAAAATTTTAAAAGCTGTTTGTTCTTTCTTTTTTCTTGAAATCTCCTTCTGTCAGTGTGTTACTGACAGTAAATTCCACTGCAGGAAAATAAACCAAGAAAGTAATCTGTACATTAAAAAACACTCCAATTTCAATAAAGTTTACTACATTTCTCCCAGCTTCCTGCTTTTGAAGTTAGTTATGTCTACTGGATGTGGCTTTGTTGGGAGCTATTCCAAGCTCCATCACCTTATGAAATGCTCTGACACATTTGGCTACAATGATAAGTATTCTATGTCTTATGACAACAGGAATGCCAAAGATTTTTAAAATTCAGCTTCCTGAACTCCTTATGTGGTTAAAAATGAAGAAATAGATGCCAAAGAACAAGACCCCAGGTGCTAATATTTTATCTGAAGAGCTGATAAAACTACTTACAGATACCAAAGCAAGAGAGGAGTTTGTAGCACCTGGCCAAATTATAGCTGAACAGATTTGGAAAGAGTAATTCAGGATATGCTTTGGGGAAAAGATCAGTCTCAGGGCCTGAGTAAATTTATATAAGTTTTATAAGCTTTTCTCCACCTTACTTGTGGGTTCAGGAAACTATTTCTCTCCTTGATAGAATTTGGTTTCTTAGGAGGGGGAGTTATTAATGAACATTTCTGTCCGCCTTCCCCTGCATCACAAGATGGTTGTACTAGATACTGAACAGGGAACCTGTAATGCAGGATATCAAACTATGAATAACTGTGGGATCCTTCTCCAGGGTTTGATACATGTGAAATCACCGCCCCGAATCTTCTTATACCCTTCAGCTAATTAGAGAATTCATTCACACAAGGTTTTACAGGTATGGAAGCACCAGTCACCTCCTCCTATGCAATAGGACACAAAAGTCAGCTTATTGCTGTCTTGACTGCCAGTCTCTGCCCAAGAACTGGAGCAGCGGCCAGAACTCGAACAAACCACAACAAAGCACTTTTCATCTTACAATATGGATTTCTAAAGCAAAAGCTTTAATTACTTACTTATAAGATTTGCTAAGGTAAGTGTTCTGTCATTGTGTTGGAAGCTATGTTTGCATTGACAAATCAACATTAGTGGAACTGGAGGGGGAAAAATGAATTACTCTAACCTACTGGACAAGGGCAACACACTTACAGAGAAAGAAGACATGTGAGTTTTATTCCTGATCCAACGATTCTTGAATTACATGTTACCCTGGATCTTGAAGTTACCCAGCTCCAGAGGCAGCTAAATTGAACTCAGAGTCCTGTAGATCTCCTGCATTGCCCTCTGCACAAAGAGCAGTGTACCTGACATTTCTTTGGGGTTGTTGTAATTCCAATTTTTTTTTCACCCTTTTTCCCAAATTTTTTTAAATTTTCAAATTTTTAAAAAATTCCAATTTATTTTTGTTCCTGTGGCTCTATAGCTTAAACTATACTCTGATTCATAATTTTTGCATTAGTGTACTAGGCATGGCCCATTTTTTAGAGGTTTTGTTTCTTCTTCTCCCTCCTCCCCAGGATTTATATTAAGCAACTCTAAAATGAAAGACATTATTGAATTAAAAGTGGGCAAATTCAGAATTACTGACTTGTTTTCATAGCTAAGCAGTGGTCTATTGTATGAGCTGGGAAAAAAAAAGACCATTAATACTTTTATTAAAATGTTGACATATTTTAAAATGGAATTATTTACTGCACTTTGCAAACAGTTTCTTTGCATATTTCTGGTTTCCACAGATAAAATTCCAAGAAATGATCAAGAGCCTTATGGGAATTTCAGAAACAGTTTATTCTTTTCCTTCTTCATGGCATGGATGGTCAACCTCTTTAAGTACCTCTGAAATTCTGAAGCATTCTTCACCCTCAGAAAATGCAAACAAACTATGGCAATTACAGTAGAGAGAAGTAAAGTGGTGATCATCTCTTCTAACACAGCTGCAGTGGCAACCTGCCCCAGGAATTCTGGCTTTGTGATTTTCTAAGCACTATCCCTGAGGAACCTTGGTCATGTGTTCATTGTCCATCGCTACTCCAAAGTGATGTCACAACTGCCTGACAACAAACCTCACTGTCAGAGCAATGGTGCACCCAAATCCTACATCTTCTAATTTTGCATATTCTCAAGGGGACGAGAGAATTGGTGTGAAAATGTGCTCTTTGCTGTATCTTGATGTGCTATATGAGCACGGATTTAACTCTGAATCCTTAGAGTAGGACAAATAAGAAGAGAACTCCCAGCAGTGCTTTGCCTGTCCTATATCCCTTTTTTCTTTGGTTGTTTCAGAGTGTTAGTAGGGAGGGAAAAGGATTTATTTTTTTTTTTAATTCATCAAGAGAGCAAATTCCAAACCACAAGTCCCAGGAGTCCAAAGCAAGGTGTTCAAATCAATTGTTCTGTTGCTGCTGAGTCATAACTTGATTTTCCCATAAGCGGGCTGAGGCACTCTAGATATTCAACACATGCTTGCATTCCTGCTTTGTTGAACTCATCAGAAAGGCCTAACTTCTCTTTCCCACAGCAAAGACAAACTTTTTCTGATCTAAGAAACTCAAGCAGCTTTCCATATTGCAGTTTTGCATGTTCAGTGGGAAAACACCCTCCAGACCATGCTCTTCTACATATACCAGAGCTCTGTAGGTAAAAGGATTATTGGTGTGGCATCCATACACACCTGACAGGCCCACACAGACATTCTCCAGAGCAATAAATGTGCACAGAAAATTAATTAGAAGAGTTCTCACTCCCAAAAATCATCTAGGTTTAATCATTTAAATAGCTGATGGTATAAACTCTCTTTCTTGAGGTTTTGGCTTTTAATGCTTAAAATTTTACTTAAAAGTTCCATGAAATAAATCTAAAATGCATTAAAAATACCTTTTTTTCCAGCATGTGGCTCCATCACCAGAGTACTCTTGCATTGTTATCCCAGGTATTTATTTGACTATACCACATGTGACACCAAGGTATTTATTTGCTTATATCACATCTGATACTGACATACTTTGTAACACTTATGATGACTGGTTTTACTTCATGGTTTGCACAAATTTATAATGGAGACTTAGTCAGCCCTATAACGTTTGAATCGAGTTTATTACATTAACAGATATAAAGAGTTCAATATGATCTTGTAAATGTGCAGCATTTCTTGTATTTATGATCAGCAGCTTACATCATCTTAGAAAACCTGTTTGACCTATGTGGTCTAATAGATCTTTCCTATGGCTACATCCTGAGATTCTAAGCTCCCCTTAATTCTGGAAAAAAACAAGCTGGTGAAAATTTATTTATATTCTGATATAAAAGGCATGAGACCATTTATTTAAAAGGAGACTTCTTATTTAAAACAGGAAGTGTCTTATCCTTGCTGAGCTAATGCCCATTACAAATAAAATTTTTTTGCAGTCCAGTCCACATAGGGAGTGTACAATTTGCAATGTACAGTTCTTGTTATTGGATGGCTTTAGAAGGTCCGGTGCTTACTCATTTAAGGGCATTTCTAGCTTACAGGTAATTTGTAAAAAGTATCAAACTAAATTCTGATTTCTGGCAGAAATGCTGGCAATGGCAAAAAAAAAAGCTCTGATATTTTGACCTCACATGCTAAAAGACCATCAAGACTGAACAATACAAACAGCCAAGAGTGCATTAAACTAAGCAGATTTTTTTCATGTCCTTCCAATTTAGTCTTATTTAATTTAGTTTTTAATAAAATGCATTTCTGTTAGCCATCACTTCACCCTATTTTCTGTACAGCTTCAAATGACTGCCTTTTAGAGCTATGAATAGCCAAAGCAAAAATCTACAGTTACATTAGTTGCAGGTTATTGGTCTATAAGTGCTCATTAAACACTACACTTATTCTTTTCAATTTACATTGTTATTTGTTTTCTTATTTCATTGGCTTTGATAGTTCTTTTAAGACTTACTTTTGTGAAAGTATCTATGCCTCTGACAGCAGAGCATAGCCAAGCTCTGCTACCTGAAGCTGTAACTCTCAACTGCTACCCACTCTCTTGAAACTTATGGTGATCGATGATCAAAATATATGTAGATAAAAATTAATTTGAGGCTGAGAAGAATGTAGGTGCTAGATAAATCCTTATTTAGGATTTTTTTCCTATTTAAAAGGATCATGGAAAAGCAGAATGAAAGCATATAAGTTTTTACGGTTGGGAAAAATGTGTTAGACAAAAAGTTTCAAGCTTAAATGTAATATTTTGATCTTTAAAATTTTTTAAAAAAACCTTAGCAATCTAATTTGGTGTCTAACTTAATTCATAGCAGTTGATTTAGATTTTATATTCATTTATTTTGTGACAAATATGGAGGTCTAGTCTTAGTAAACAACTCCCAAAATTGTTCCCAAAGACTGTGACTTTAACAAAATTGCATTCTTTATAATTTTAGTTGTTGTTAAAATAAATGGAGAAAGCATGAAACAAAGAAAAACAAAAATCCACACCAAAATTTACACTTGAGGGGATATTAAGTTACAAGGAACAAACAAATTTATCTTCAAAATAAAATTTTCAATCTGATGCTAGATAATGGGGGAGGAGAGGTTTAGAGCTAAACATATCTAATTCATATTCTGGTTGTGTGAGGAAACCTGATTATTTTCCGAAACTTAATTTTATAATTATATATATTTTCTTCTTTTGCTGACAATAAATGCATCTTGGTGTCCTCAAACACTGACAACAGCAAGAACAAGATATTTTTATAAAAACCAAAGATTTGTGATTTTCTGTTGGGGAAATGAGACTGTCATCCTACAAAAAGGAAAAGGAAAAGGAAAAGGAAAAGGAAAAGGAAAAGGAAAAGGAAAAGGAAAAGGAAAAGGAAAAAAAAGAAAAGGTAAAAAAGAGGGTCTGGGGTGGAAAAATAGGTACCAGGTAGTTAATGAAATGACAGGCAAAAAACCCCAATCAAATCTGCTTGAAATTACAAATGGATCATCAAGACTATATAATGAAAATCTTTCAAGGGCTGTTAGGGTGGCTGTCTTGATGTGTCCCAGCAAGGTGTTCATCAGTTTAAGAAAATATTTGTTTATTAAACCAGTTCTCCATTCATGGCTGGAAAGAACTGTTATGTTCTCTCTGTAATGTATCTGAGTTTTACAGCTTCTGAAACAAAATTTTCTACTGCATTGTGCCTTTCGAAGTGTAGTCCTGGTTCATGGACTGGTATTATTTAAGAAAAATAGGGAAGAAACTTAGAAAGTGGTCTTGCAGTAGTCATCAGGTATCATCCTTATCCTGATAATCTTACTGAAAGGGAGTAAGAAGATTTGGAAACTCCGTGCAGTAGATATGCTTTGAGCAATTAGGTATGTCAGCTGATTATCTAAAATCTACTTCAATTAATAGATTTTTAAGGCATTCTTTGCATGCCTTGATTTTAGCTTCATGTAATTATTTCTTACAGATTCCATATTAAAACAGGAATAGGAAGGAGTGTGGAAAGTTTAATAGCACAGTTCATGAATATATGTGAAATAGCCCTTTTTGGTAACCTCTATGTGGGATTGTGGGATCACTTCTATACCAAATGTTTTTTGGTTTGTTTTTTTTTTTCCAGAATGGCATAAGAATAGTCCTTTATGATAGTAATAATATATTTCACTTCTCGTCTCATTTTGCTCATCCTACTCATTCCTTCCCAACAGAATGCATGATCTGTCCTTGTGGATTTAATCAGTGCTTCCTAAGTCACACTTATCTGTGTCTTTTCTACCCTTTCTTCACTGTCACTTCTTCTGGTATCAGCTCCAACAAAATAATTAATAATAGGTTAAATTTCTTAAAAGATAAGTAGTTTGGTTCAGTGACTGAGGAAGACCTTTTTCAACACACTAAATGTTATATTTCAAGAGGATAATGCCGTGAATGAGGGTTTTGGCTGATTAAACAATCACCATAAAATGTATTGGCAAAAAGAAGGTTTTACTATGAATTTGTGAAGGAACAGTTTTACCAAGTTCAATGTCAAGGTTCACTCTTTTACTTACTACATGGATGAAACATGCAAAGAAAAACTGGACTAGAATCAATTTGGAGTGATTCACATGGACACCAGAGACGCAAAAAGATAAGGATGCAAAAGGGTATGGTAGCACTTAACACTTATAAAGTGATTCAATAGCATTAACTACAATTACAACAATTACTTATTACAGATCCAAGACAACAGCACCTATCCTATAATCTATTTACACACGCATAGGAAGAGAAGTGCATACACCTGTATCCACATGTGTACCTATCAAAAATTCTCAGGTTCAGCAAAATATGTCAAAGTCCTTTGTGTTTCTCCACAGGCATGGGTTGCACCTTGATATGTGTGTGTGGACAGGAAATAGGTCTTCAGATTAGGTCTTAGCATCAATGGCCTTTTGAATATTGCAAGCTTGGAAGGCAAGAGGATGTACCAGAGCAGATATTTAATGGCAAATCCATCAATTGATAGAGCTATCTGATAAAATGTTGAGGTTTTGCCATGCCCACATGGCTTTGTTATAGGAACGTAGACTGGGAAAGGTTGTGAAGGAATTAGTTCTTCCAGGAGCTGTCCATAGTCCGTGGCTGAACCTACCACCAGAAAAGTGTGGTTTAACAATGGTTATTTGTAATTAATGTGAGGTCTCCCTAGATCATTATTGTAAACTATGAACTATTAGAGTATCATGAGTATTTCCTTGCTGAAGAATGATCATATTCTGGGAAGATAAAATGTTCAGTGCAAAACTAATTAAAAATCTTTAATTTAATTTATTTTGTAACTGCTACAGTGAGTAATAGTTCCTTGAGGCCAATCTATGAAATAAGTGTGTAAGAAAGGTCTTACATTCTTCTCAGTCATGTTGTTAGGAGAGTTTCACGCTGTTTTAAGTGCCATGTATTTTCATTCTATGAAACATAATTTTTATAATATTCTTAATTCTGGTTTCAACAGTATTGATAATTCTTTAATTCTTTCAATGGTGTACTTCAATCTGTTATCGAAATTATTTTTATCAAATATTTCCAAGCTAGGAAATATTTGATATTTGGTATACCTATCTTTGTGCCAATGCCAACTAACAAGTGATGGTTCGACTACTATTGAAGATGGTTAGTTCTGATGGACACTTCAGTCATAAAATATAAAAAAATTGTTAATTGATTACCCAAGCATAAAACTGAATGCTCTCAAAAAAGGCCAAAAATAAGATGCAAATTCTTAATTAAACATATTTTATATCTTTCTACATGGAAAAGTATCTGACCTACAATACTACTAGCTAATTAAATTAGTCAGGTATTCTTAGCATTATTAATTTCTTCTAGTAGGAAAGTAGAACATGCGATATATTAAAAAAAGTAAAATTTGCATTAAAAAAATTTAAATAAATATAAAGAATAGGAAAAAAAACCCCTTATTACAAGGAAATTGTATGAATGTTTATTTTGGTATGACAGAATGAGAAGGGAACAGAAAACAGTATTTAAAGGCACATTATACATCTCTTTGAGATGGCTGGATTATGAATTCACCTCTTCCCTTGCCCTTCCCCTTCCCCTATCTTATGGTTTAACTAAGAGAGTATGATATAATCTTTTCTCAAATTCATGCATATAATTTTTTTCTGTTTTAGCCTATTCTTTACAAAGGCTGCCAGTGTTGAACTATGGTAGATCTTGAATTGTTTTCCTTTTTTTCCCTCAAGATCAGTTTTTCTACCATGTAAGGCTTTGATCCAAACAAAAAAAAAAAAAAAGCCATTTTAAAATATGTGCGTAATAATGGCTTGTAGCCTTTCCAAAAAGCCAGATTTTTAAAAGCCAGAATAGGACCAAAATATTTGCTGTAAATTTCCCTTTAGCATCCAGGCAATTAGCTCATTTTTCTTTTATCTTCCATAAGCTCAGTACTCTTTGATGTTTTCAAAACTGTCAGGGAAGTGGCCTTTGATGTCTTCAAATCAAAACTAGATATCCATCTGGAAGATACGCTTCAGTCAAGTACACATTATTCAGCTCAGTGCAAGGATAACCAGGTGAAATTCTACAGCCCATGTTTCAAAGGTAGTCAACCAGATTAGCTAATGGGTTTTTTGCCATTACATTTTATGAAGCCATAAAAAAATGAAGCACTATGCATCTTTATACAGAGCCTCAAAAGGGGATCGTAAAAGAAGTATGAGAGAAAGCAGACATTGGTACAGAATGATGAATTTTAGATCATGATAGGACATACAACAGTGGGGAAAAATCAGAAAGATCAGAGGAGGACAAGTTTTTATGCTGAAAATGTCCACTGCAGATAGAGCTGTAGAGCTTCCATTCTGCGGTTACTCTAACTCAGAGTAGCAAAATAAAGAAGAACAAAAGATGCCTAGAAGAACCATAACCAGCCAACAACAAATATCTGATCATGGCAGAGTTAAGACTACCTTTTCTGTTGCCTACATTCTTGTCTGGGCGAGTAACTAACTTCCATCTCATTCTTATGAGATCTCTTCAGCAATGCTTTGCAAATCTGGAAGTATGAGGATAAAGCAGAAGGTAAGAGTAGAACTATCTCTTTGACTGGGTAATGATTTTGAAATTTGCCGTCAGAGCTCCTTCTTATACAATCTGTGCAATATCAGTAGTCCCACTCTCAGAGGCAAAAGGTCTTCAGCTTCTAAAGACTCACAATATATACACTATTTATTTACCCAAGAGTCAAGATAAGCCTGCTCTGTCAAATGGTCACAAATGTTCACACTAAATACTTTTCCATTTCTGCTCCTAAATATTTTGAAAGGATTTCTCATCTATGCATTTTTTAAACATGCCTTTTTCCAAGTGATGATTTGTGTTTTAAAAATTGTTTTATTTGAATAAATCTCTGTAATCTTGTAATTTACATTACTTAGTGAGACTTCTACCATTCCTTGACAAAGGTGCAGGTTCTTGGAACACAGTGTTTCATCTTATCTTTCACTGTTTTCCTTTCCTTTTCTTGTTGTCATCAAATTGATCTATCAGAATTTAATGGCTTTGTAGCTCTATTTTATTCTGACTTTTTGCCCTACACTAGACCATATCCTGTGTAAAGGTGCAAACTAATGTTTCTGTACACTCCTATTCTGAGAAAAAGAGGCTGCTTCCAGTGGTCTATCTAAACTACAGGAAGTTTCCTAAAGGCTGAGTTAATGAAACATTGTTCATAAACAAAAGACGTAGTGACTGTACTAACTCAATTCCTCTTTGTGCTTGCTTATTGTTCTCATTGTTCTTTCAAGACAAATAAAAGAACTGAAGTTATATTAAAGAGCTTCATTTTCTATCTTGGTTCTTCCCAGCCAGAATGCTATCTAAGGATGAGTTATACATACTTGGTGGAAAGTTTAACATGCAAACTGACCCTCTCTCCCCATTGTACTAACAAACAATTTATTCCCCAATCAGGGAAACACTTAGGCCTTTGGACATTTTGGAAACATTTCCAGGGGTTTTCCAGTACATCTGGCAACCCTAGGACAGTGTTACAGAACCAAGATAAAATAAATTTCTAAATGTGTTTGCATTGGCATATACATGCCAATATACACATCCCACCACCTAGATCATATGCAAAATCAAACCAAATGGTCAGTATAAAACATGCCTCTCCACAGGATTAAATTAATTTCTTATATGTATATTGATTCACCTGCCA